>NC_053150.1:12658313-12983820 GCF_016808335.1 Panicum virgatum | reverse complement strand
TTCCCAAAAAAAAATATAACCAAATTCAATACTAAATTTCTCGTATGCAAAATTCAAATGGATAGATTTCATTACATGTAACCATTAAATTAAATGTAACCAAAATAAATTAAATTAAAATGTAACATAACATGAATATTAAAAGATCCGCAATATCCATCATACAATTTGGATAATAGATTAACCATACACCATGACTAATTAAAAGGTCTACAAAATTCATTCCACAACATGACAAACTAAACGGTACAAACTAAGATACGGGATAAGGTACATGCTAATACATCCTACTCACAGGACCTATTGATCAATGCCTCGTGAACAACCTCGCAAAGTATCGACATGTTATAGTCAAATTCTGCCATCCCCGACGCTTCACACCTTGCATTGTATCGAGCCATAAACTCACGACCATCATCTGTACCATGCAACTCAACATGAAAATCACGCAGAAATTTGCGATCTGCTTTTGAAATTCATAGACCTACAATGCAAAATATACTCATTCTCACATTGAAGTTGACAGTTGATAATAACTATTTCTAATCCCTAATTATTTTGACACTCTTCAGTTTGAGGCGGACACTCTTCGTTCCAGGCTACTGCCATAGGATGCAATCATGGTTCACACACTTTGTTTCAGGCTCAATATCCAAAACACCATCTAAAAAAAGAATCTTTATTTCGAAAAATGTATATGTCATTAACCTCGACCCTGCAGTGATGACACTGCCATTTGGGGCCAACATGATATCTGCAACATGGTATGGTACAAGGATGTCACCGGTCAGCTCGCCATAGCACCAGCACATGCAGTTGATGCGGACGCAGAACTTGGCGCATGCAGCGTGGCCGTTGATATGACTTTAGTGCAACAACGGCCACGCTACCTGTGCCAAGTGTTGCGTCCGCATCAACCGCAAGTGTTGGTGCTGCCGCGAGCCAATGGGTGACGTTCTTATACTACATCGTGTCGCAGATATCATGTAGGTCCCGAATGGCAGTGCCATCACTGCTGATCGAGGTTAATGACGTATACTTATTCCGAATAAAGATTTTTTTTAACTTCTAGATGGTTAGAATGTGAGCCTGAATTAATACATCACTAGAGTGTCAAAATAATTCATTCGTAATACAAAAAGTTTCTACTATACTCATGTGAATAATTCATTCTAAAAATTTCTAATATCCACATATGGTCATTTATACATACTCATCTCATTCTAAAAATATTAAATATACTACAGTCATTTATAATATATGGCTATATATAAGTAAATCATAACAACTCTCTATACTCATTTAGATCAACTAAAACAAGTAAATAAAATCTACATTTGCAAACCTTAAGTACCACATTTGAGCTCAAATGGTGTATAAATGAAAAAACTCCAACATTTCCCCAATCTAAAAAACCTCACATTTCTCTATTTGTAAAGCAAATGAGCTACACAAGCAATGAAAGATGAGAGGAACATGCTCCTAACATTTAGAGCCGCTGGATGGATGGGGAATTAAGAGCTTTCACAAATGAGCTGAGGATATGAGCAAGAACTCCCCCACCCGAACCAAGAACAAGTGAGCTGAATGGCTCGGGCAGGGGAGGGGAGAGGAGGAAGGTGACAAGGAGGTCAAGGAATTTTGTCTCGGTTGGAGGCATCAACCGGGACCAAATGACACTCTTTTGTCCCGGTTGGTGGCTCCAACCGGGGCCAATTGGCCGAGTGGCCTTTAGTCCTTGTTGGAGCTACCAACCAAGACAAAAGAGTGCCCTTTGGTCCCGGTTTGTGCCTCCAACTGAGACCAAAGGCCCCCAACCCGCCTGGCTAGTCGTTGGACCCGGGACAAAAGCCCCCTTTGGTCCAGGGTCCAACGGCGTCCGGGACAAATGTGCCAGATCAAAGGGTTGTTCTGTAGCAGTGATAATTTCTTAATATATGCCTATAATAAATTTACTCTCTTCTCTCCACATATCATATTTATTCTCTCCATTATCATAAAAACACTATTATCTCCCAATACAAACCTAATAGTATCTAGTGCATTGGATTATGCATTGAAACAGAGTCTTGCATGACATTAGGTTTTTTCACCTCTCTATTTTTTCTCTCATTTATTATAGTTCCACGTAAGTGAAAAATCTTATATGGCAGTGTATTTAGTAGCATAGAAACCATCCAAGATGAATGAATGAATGGTGGTGCTCTAGGTCTTCTCCAGTTTTCACATTGTCCTTGCTTGATGGTTGCGCACATGCCATCATGTGAAGGCGATGTGTGCGATCGAATCTTAGCATCAAAAAGAAGTACGACTTCCCTTTATTTAAAACATTCACATGATGATGACGTGAATCAAGTTGCCATTGATGATGCAGCACGAGATACCGCTGCACATCAAATCTTTCATTTTGGAGTTCCCAAGACAAGTTATTTGTTTCGCTGGAATCATTAAAGGTTACTTAGAAAACAGTTATTATTAATTAATTAATGCTGAGTCGCTAAGTCCTCTCCTTCAATTTTTCACATTATCCTTTCTCGACGCCTGCGCACATGCCGTGATGTGAAGGCATATGCATGGAATCTTAGCATTAAATTGGGCGTACGACTTCTTGTGCCCACCTCAGCAACTTCATTAATAAGCATGAAGTTATACCCATGTTTCGTACAGGTTTCATACACGTTACATTGAGGTGTCATGTTGCATTTTTTATTATACGGCAAGGAGATAATAAGAAGAGAGATGAAAATATTATCGTCTAAATGAAACCATGTGTGCTTCCAACATAGAAAATTTCTGGCGTGTATTATTTATAAAAGAAAAAAAGTTCAGTTTACATCCTTGAATTATCCCAGAACTTGAATTATCAAAGTCTGATTTTCAACCTTCAACTAAAGTATCAGATAACGAGGGTCGTCGATATGTTGAAATCGGGCAAAGTTAGCCCCTTGAGTGGTTTCAAAGGTTGTTTTTTTTATTTTGTGAAAATTAAACATATTCAAGTTTAAACTAAAAATGTTCATAAGTAATTCAGTTCAAATCATAGAAATACGAAACAAGTGCCAGCGTTTTCCAAAAATGTAACTTATATGTTGGTAAGCGATCTGTCAATTACTTGGATCCAATTTTTTCTTATTCCTAGTATTTTATTCTTGTAGTTATGTCTATTGTTTGTTAATAAATAAGATTTGGTTCAAGTTTCATATTTTTATAATTTGAAATTAATTAGTTTTGATTTTTTAAAATTTATCTATTTTTTTATTTTTTAAAAAACTACAAAACATCTTTAAAACCACACAAATTTAAAATTTGCTCAGTTTCTACAGTCGGATAGCTGTAATTATCTGCTTTGTAGTTGAAGGTTGGAAACACCAAAATGGAACCATACATTGTATGAGGTATTTCATCCATCAACAAAACTCTTTGTCGCTTAGGTGGCATTCTTGGAAACAGAAAAAATGAAACCTCCCATTGGATATTGGCTTAAAAACCTTCCCCTGATACGGTTAAAGATTGCTGTAAAATATTGCATTTGCAAGTTGCCATTTGTTTGCAAGTCAAAACCATCTCCGCTACCAAGACGCTATAATAAGCGACCCCTTCAGTTCAACCAATACACACATTTGCCAACCACACCAAAAGCAATTGAACGAGAGACACCAAGCTAGCCATGGATCTCGCCACCGGAGCCATGGGATCCCTCCTATCCAAGCTGGCGGTGCTCGCTGAGAAAGAGTACAGGCTGCAGAAGAGTGTGAAGAAACGGGTGAACACTCTCACTCTCGAGTTGGAGAGCATGCAAGCTGCCCTTAGCAAGGTCGGCGAGGTGCCGCCAGAGCATCTCGACCCGCAGGTCAAGCTCTGGGCACGGGAGATCAAGGAGGTGTCCTATAACATGGAGGACGTCGTCGACATGTACCAGGTGCATATCAATCGTCCCTCCCCCAAGCACATCAACCGCTTCAAGAGGCTCATGGACAAGATGTTGAGCTTGTTCAAGATGATCAAGAAACGCCATCAGATTGCTGTTGCGATCGACGAAATAAATGCCCAACTAAGAGAAGTGACAGACCGGCGAGACAGGTAGAGTTTACTTTATCGGCCGGTATCGGCCGATATCTCCAATATTTCCCTTTTATCCCTATGGTCCGATAAAATTTGATATCTCCTGTTTATCCATCTTCTACATAGACGACTCAAATTCACCTGTGCAATGATCCTGCACTCATACTATATTTTAACCTGTGAACAATTGATGTTTAATAGCTTAGAAACAGTTTCGAGTCAAAATCTACAAAAAATTTTGAAATAATTTGAATATTTATTTGAATTTGGTCTAATATTTCTGATATATCTTGCTTATCCTATTTCTTTATGACCTCCGATAAATTTTAAATTCCGATAACGAAACCTTCACAGGTACACCATCAATGATGTCAATGCTTACCTAAGAGATGTAGGCTCAACTACCCATGTAGGCACAACAACACATGTAGGATCAAGAAGTGTTGACCCTCGCCTCCGTGCTATGTACACGGAGGTGACAGAGCTCGTTGGAATTAGTGGGACAAGGGATCAAGAGCTCATTGAGCACATTAAGATACTGCCCAAGGAAGATCATGATGACTCGAAAAAGGAACTGGGAATTGTCTCAGTGGTGGGATCTGGAGGATTGGGAAAGACCACTCTTGTTAAAGCAGTGTATAACATACATAAACAGCATTTTGATTGTTGGGCCTTTGTGCCCGTAGGTCGAAAATCTGACTTGAAGAAGGTTTTCAGAGACATGATAATTGACCTCAACAAGTATGAACCGCAGCTCAATTTACTGGATGAAAGGCAGCTCATAGACAAACTCCAGGAGATACTCAAGGACAAAAAGTAAGTATCACTCATCTCAAACCCAGTGGCATTATTAGTCACCATTTTCTTAATATGGTAGTTCACTATATATACCCTCCATTGTGTCCCCTATACAGATTAATTAATTGCTTTGTACGTAGGCTATCATTTCTATATGGATCTACAGATACATCGTTGCACTTATAAATCTTTGTCCGCTATATTGGCGCAACACTAAAGCGTATATGTAGTCCTGGTTCTATAATTATTTTTCTCTGCTAAGATTGAAATAACCAATTTTTAGCACTATTTTAGAAATAAAAGATGCACCAGGATCCAGTAATAGTATAAGATTAAAATACATGTTTCAATGTTCAGTATTTGGACAAGCTGAAAACCTAGATATTCATCATTTGAGAATTGTGACTATACATGCAACCCCATAAAAACATGTTTTGTCAGTTGGATGCCGAACAAGACATAGATTCAGACATTTGTAAGTTGCATGCATCTAAACAAAATTACCCATAGGATAAGTCATATATATAATTCTTTTTGTTGTAAGGGATGGATAGATTAGCAGTCAGTTGGCTGAGGTGCCTTTAGCTAGTGTCCCCTGAAAGCGCGTTACCACTTGGAAATTTATGGTGCTTCATATAAATTTCATTGGTAGATCACGCACATATTTTTTACACTGAAACTAGTTCAGATTTAAATATATTAGAATTAGTTTACCATTGCAGAAAATGGAATTAAAATATTCTATTGTAACCAATAAAATCAGGTCAGTTTTTATTTTATGCATTAGTTACCCTGGCATGCATGTCAAGTTCTCCTTCAGTTATCTGTTGGTCACCATATGTTTTCTAGACACCCCACATGCATTTCAATCCATAGGTCAGCCACTACAGTTATTGGGGGCTAGGTCTATTATGTGATTCCCTTTTTGAGATCTCTAAAGAAGTATGTTTTATGTTTTTCATTAAGTTTTTATTGGCAATCAAATTTTATTGAGGGACATAACATTTGTATCCCCATATCTAGTAAAGTTTATAATTGAAAATAGAAACTATATCATTGAAATACCTTCATCCTACTACAAAAATGATTTGTAGCAACACCCTGATTTTTTGACTCGCCTCTATAAATGCATTTTTAGGGGCGGGTGATGGTATGCCCCGCCCCTACAAATGGTCTTACGTCACAAAAATTCATAACTTTTTCATATGATCTCAGATGAAGTCAAACTTTGTATCAAAATTGTAGCACTACAACATATTTGATTTGTAGGGGTGGGTAAAAACATATTTTTAGGGGTGGATATCTCACCCACCTCTGCTTTTCGCAGCTAAAAATAGTTATTTGCAGGGGTGGGTACGCTATCCACCCTGAAAATGCACCCGCCCCTGCAAACCCATTTCTAGGGGCGCGTAACACACCTTCCCGTCCCTAGAAATGGATTTGTAGGGGCGGGTGAGGGGGTCACCGCCCCTAGAAACATAATAAAAAATAACAACAAGCAGCCCACAGGTAGCCGCGTCCGCGCGTGCCGCCGCCGCGTGCCGCAGGCCGCGCGCGCCGCCCGCTACGTTCGCGTGCCCCGGCCGCTGCGTCCGCGTGTGCCGCCGCTGCCCGCCGCGTCCGGCGCGCGCTGCCGTCCACGTGTGCCAGATCCGCCACGCCGCCGCTGGGAACCCTCGCCACGGCCCGGCCTCGCGCCGCCGCCGCGTCCCGCGTGCGCCAGATCCGCCACGTCGTCGTCCGCGTGCGCCAGATCCACCACGCCGCCATCGGGGACCCTCGCCGCTCACGCCGTCGTCGCCCGCCGCTGGAGGCCGCACGCGCCGCCCCTGGCCACTGCCGCGACGGCCAGGCGCCGTCGAGCTGGGCGGAGCAGGATGTCGACGGGCTGGATCTAGCAGAGGACGGGCAGGAGGGTGAGAGAGATGAGGTCGAAGAGATAAGGCTCGCACGGGGGAGAAGGGAAAAGAGGCAGGGAGCAGGAGGTGTGGGCCCGTTGATCCTTGGTGCAGCCAATAGCGTCGAAGTATTTGAAAGCACACGGATTATCACCATCCAATGCACACACACTGCGTCTTCTCACCTGCATTTTTAGGGGCGGGTGAGGGGGTTACCCGCCCCTAAAAATGACATTTTTAGGGGCGGGTCATCCCCTCACCCGCCCCTAAAAATAGACTACTTTTAGGGGCGGGTGAGGGGGTGACCCGCCCCTAAAAATATATTTTTAGGGGCGGTTCATTTGCTATAGTAGCTCAGCTCTATTTTTAGCAATGGGTCAAATTTTGTTCCGCCCCTAAGAAAAATTTGAGGTGTTGCTACAAATCATTTTTGTAGTAGTGTAGAGAATGATGAGATCTAAAACTTTGTAGATGATAACTTTTTCATTAGAGGTCATTTAATAGTTTAAAAAATTATTATAAGTTCTCTAATAGTTATAACTATATAGTATTTCATATGACTCAAGTCATACTTTAAGATTTCTACAATCTTAATTTATATACACTGAAGTGTACTTGGCATATTTTTTTCATTTCTATAGTTTACAATAACCATAGTGTAGAAGTTTCATTTTTTATTTGTTTTGTTATATGTAGAGATTTAAATGTTTTTTTGGATAAAATAGAAAAATATTTTTAGGGGGTGGTGGCATCACCCGCCCCTATAAATGATTTGTAGGAACGGGTGATGGCGTCACCCGCCTCTTCTAATCAATTACAGAATTAATATAAATCAATAGCATACCCTATAGATTCACAAGTGATTGTGTAGTGTGATGGTAAAGAAAGTACGCATGGACTTGAGGTAGGGCTTGTGGTAGTGGCTGGTTAGTAGGGATATTTTTCTTTTTTATTTTGCTGTTTTCTTTTTTATAAGGGCGGGACATGGCTTCACCCGCTCCTACAAATCGATTTGTAGGGGCAGATTATTTGTAGAGGCGGGCATATTACCCGTCCCTACAAATTTGATTTTTATCTGCGAAAATTAGAGGCGGATATTGCACTCCATTCCTAAAAATAAGTGTTTACCCGCTCCTAAAAATAGGTATAAATCAAATATGTCAGAACGATGTATATTATATTGTATTCTCATTATACATTTTGTAAAGTTTGCTTGCGATGTACATGGTATATCCCACCACAAAATTTCATTGCCAAACTCAACTTAATTAAAAAGATAGAAAGATAATTTTTCACAGATTAACTGAGACGGTCCCAAAAGAGAGTGACCCCTCCTGCCGCACCGAAATCGAAGAAGACATGTATCCTGGGTTACGATTATGAGGTTTAGGGGTCTGGGGTCACCAACAGACATGGAAGATGGGCTTCGATGTTGTGCGGTCAGGCTGCGGCAACCCCAGTGGAAGGGGAGGCGCTATTAGAGACGCCTTCTATTGCGGCAGGCGGTGAGCCAGCAAGGTAAGGTAGAGTTTAGGGCTGGAAACGAGCCGAGCCGAGCTGAGCTCGGCTCGGCTCGGTTCGGCTCGGCAAGTGAACGAGCCGAGCTCGGCTCGGCTCGCTATTTTTGCGAGCCAGAAAATCAGGCTCGGCTCGGCTCGGTGGAGGCTCGCGAGCCGGCTCGAGCCGGCTCGCGAGCCACACTAAACAATGTGAACTAAACTCAAAATAAATTAATTTACTTTTTTTTGAATGATAACAATAATTATGTGGCATATATTTCTTATGTACATACAAATTGCTATGTTATGTGTATAAATATTAATTTATACCACTAATGATGAAGAATTAATTCATCAATCATCGTGAAATTATTCTTAAACTGTATTGGGTCGAGCTCGCGAGCCGGCTCGCGAGCCGGCTCGCGAGCCTGAACGAGCCGGCTCGGCTCGGCTCGCTATTTTTGCGAGCCAAAAAATCTGGCTCGGCTCGGCTCGGCTCGTTTGAGGCTCGCGAGCTGCTCCGAGCCGAGCCGAGCCGTTCCGAGCCCGAGCCGAGCTACGAGCCACGAGCTATTTTTCCAGCCCTAGTAGAGTTGGTGGTTGTTGGTTGTGAGGAAGAGGATGCAACTAGGCAGCATGAGCAAAACAATGATGGGGAGGGTCAGCACGTTCACGCACCACATGACGGGTTGCAGAATAACTACGACTTAGAATTTTGACACAACTGCAATTATATAGGTTCATTGGGGATTATAGTTACACTAGCAACTATGCTCGTGCGTTGCAAGGCAAACCATATATGTAGAGTATATTGATTAGCGTATAAAAATATATTACACCAATTGACGATTCTCACAGTTTGACATTTAGAGGCGTTTGGGTCACTTTATCTAGAAATTTGTTCCTCCGTGGTTGGCATCTTAATTGTTTGTTCTACGTACCATCTTACTGCATTTTCAGAATGAAACTTTTTTTCTATTCCATAGTTTATTTGGCATGAATGATCCTTTCTAAACTATGCACTAGAGAGGCTTTGTCCCAAGTCCTGCATGTGTTTGCACTTCATTGATGCTCTTCCATTGATCTAGGTACCTGATCGTAATAGACGATATATGGGATAAAAACATGTGGGAAAATATCATATTGGCATTCCAAGATAGGAAGAATGGCAGTCGAATCATCACGACTACCCGTATAGTCAGTGTATCCCAAGCATGTTGCTCGTCGTCTATTGCTGGTTCAGTTTATGAAATGAAACCTCTTTCTACTGGTGAATCGAAAAGGTTGTTCTATAAACGTTTACGGAGTGATTTTCCTCATGAATTTGAAGAAGATATATTGAAGAAATGTGGTGGCATACCATTAGTTATCATTACTATAGCCAGTACATTGGCAACTGGTCAGCGTGAATGGCCTACTTTGGCCAAGTATTTTGGCCATGGACATGTAAAAGATGCAAGTGTGGAGGACATGCATAGAGTACTGTCCTCAAGCTATTATGATCTACCTTCTGATCTGAAGACATGTTTATTATATCTAAGTATATTTCCAGAAGATTCTGAGATTGAGAGAGATTAACTGATATGGAGATGGATAGCGGAAGACTTTATTCAGTGTGGGAATAAACAAGATAGCCTAACAGAGCTTGGAGAGGGGTACTTCAATGAGCTCATAAACAGAAGCCTGATCATTCCAGTATACAATAAGAAAGGTGGGATAGAAGTTTGCCGTGTGCATGACATGATTCTCGATCTTCTCTGTTCCTTGTCAAGAGAAGGATCTCTTGTCACTATATTTGATGGGGTCATGGCTAGCGAGTCATCTGGAAGTAAAGTTCGTAGGCTATCCCTTCAAAATAGGAAGGAAGATCATCAAACCACACCCCTTGACTCATCCATGGATGTATCCGGCGTTAGGTCCATTAGTATCTTTGAGCCTCAAATTAGACAACAATTGCCCTTTTCAAGCTTTGTTGTTCTTCGTGTATTGGTCCTAAGTGGATGCTATATAGGGGGAAACAGCCTTAGTGGTATTGGGAATTTATTTCACCTGAGGTATCTTGGTCTAGCTGATACAGATATTTGTGAACTCCCAGCAGAAATGGAAAAGCTACAGTTTTTACAGGTCTTGGATGCAAGGTACAATCGCAATCTAAAAGAGCTGCCTTCCAGTATTTATAGGTTGGGAAAGTTGATGTGCCTACAAGTTGACAATCTAGTGAGGCTTCCGGATGGGTTAGGGAATCTTGCATCCATAGAAGTCCTGAAGGAGATCCGTGGTGCCTCCCTGAACATTGTCCAAGAGCTGGAAAAGTTATCAAAATTAAGAGAGCTCAAAATCTATTTTGAGTACAATATGAGCATAGAATTGGAGAAAGCGTTTGTGAAGTCTCTGAGCAACCTACACAATATTGAAATTCTAACCATCAGTGGTTCTTTTCAGTCAATGGATATCCTGGGCCAAAGCTTGACGTCCCATCGACGACTCCGGATCTTTGAGTCTGTCAAGGTTGGCAAATTCTCCTCACTCCCAGCATGGATAAAGAGTAGTCCCTCGCCTCTGTCAAGGCTCTCCGAGCTACACATCGCGGTGGAGGTGCTGCAGCAGGATGACCTGCAAATCCTTGGGAGGTTGCCGGCTCTCCGCTCTTTCCGGATAAAGAGCACCCACCAATCTGAAAAGCTACTCATCGGTGGGTTCCGCTGCACAACAGATTTCTTCTTGTTTTGTCTGTTCCCATTGCCAGTAATGTTTCAGCCAGGAGCCCTGCCAATGGCCCAAAAGGTGCAGATAACTTTTGGGACGCCGATGGAAGAAGACCATGATCATGGCAATGTTGGTTTTGACATGGGCCTGGCGAACCTGTCCTCCCTTCAGGAGGTCAATGTTGCAGTCTATTGTCATGGTATCACAGTTGGGGAGGCCAGGATGGTAGAGGCTAAGCTGACGCAAGCACTACACGACCATCATAATCATCCCAGGTTCAAGATTGACATCCAGCCGCCTATATCAGACGAAAGTACGAAAACTCATCTCCATATGTGTTCATTCATAACCAAATTTCGCGTATGTATGTATCATTTCGTTATTGTCATTTGGTTACATTCTAAATTTCATATAATTTCGATAGATGATGTTGCAGACGAAGATATTATGGAATGAATCCACTGGTACGTGCTACATATATAGTTCTTCTTTTCTTCACTTGCTTCGATCATTTTGCATCGCAATCATATTTCCTCATTACTGAACTCCCTTTCTTTGCTTATCAAAGTAGAATTGAAGGCGCAGTCCGGCGAAGAACAGAGCAGGGGATTGAATCCTATGAGACAAGCACGTGATTGCGTGAATGAGGATGATGCATTTGACTTGTTGCGTCAGACTAGTAGATTTGCATTACACAATGCATGCCGTCTGGGAGCTATATCTCTTGTTTCCTTGTTTTTCATCTTTTCATAAACTAGAACGGCAACTTTGGCAGTTGTGCAGGCATAATCTTCATGGCATATTAGAATTAGAGAATTTTTACAATGATTGAAAAAAAAATAAGAGTCGTCCATCTGACAGAATCGTACGGTGGTCAAGATTGGAAGAACCTGGAAGTACCTAGACTAAAGTACCTAGTGGTACAAAAATGTGAGACCGAATGCCAAAAAGTGAGACCGAATACTAATTTATTAGAGCCTAAGCAGTCGAAGATTTTATCAAAGTATCTCTATTGTGTTCTAAATTTTCATAGAAGTTTAGGAATCTGTATTTATCATTTCTGTGTTGTTCTTTACATATCTCTATTGTGTTCTAAATTTTCATAGACGTTTAGGAAACTAAATTATCATTTTCTGTGTTGTTCTTTACCTTCAAAAAAAACATTTTCCTAAAGTAATGTCGCACTAAACAACTAATGTGTTTGAAATAAGTTGATCTATTCGACTTTGAGCCGGTGGAGCAACCCGAAGCGCACAAATATAATGTCTGCAATTCAATGTTCTATATGATGTATTTTGCATGAACAATTTGTGTAATTCAATTTCTATAGTAGTAGCCTCTTCTATCCATGTCACTGCTAGAAAAATGGAGGTTTCATGGGGTGACTAAAGAATACACCTTTGCGAACTAACGGACCATGTCGGTGTTTTCACCATCGGCCTACCTTGGGATGCCCTAAGGTAGGAGATTGTTGAGAACAAATCGTCTAATCTGGAACTTGAAGGTAAACGTAAGGACACAAGACACAAATTTGGACAGGTTCGGGCTGCCAGGATAGCATAATACCCTACGTCTTGTGTGGTGATTTGGTATATTGCGCCCTACGTTGGGATGTTGTGCTCTGTTGAGCCCATAGCGATCTAGGCACCCCGCCCTCCTTTATATAGTCCAAGGGGTGGGATTCTAGTCGATTTATAAGATACGAGTCCTAGGAGGATTACAAAATAGAGTACTAGGAGGATTACAGAGGAACCTTAATAGAAGTCTGGTTTCTCCTTTCCTTGTGGGTATCCGGAATCTTTCTTACATCTATATGGTGTGCACAGTCCCATGAGCCCGGGTCTGACCGACCATCACTACCAATTCAACCCAGTCTGACGGTGATAATTTTTAAGTCCTTTATGTGTATACCATTATGAAAGTTGCTGGTGACCTACATACCACTAAAAAGTTTGGGGACACATGTGTACCATTTCCCGAACTTTCTTTTACCTTTATGTCATTCGGTCCACCTTATGTTAGAACCTAACAGTTTTGGAGTGCTGATAGGCAGGACCCACATAAGGAATTATCCATTGTGCCCCTTATTCCATTTGCATACCCCTTCATGCTCATTGCTCTATTCTGTTCTCGCTCCCCCATTCACTCCCGGTCCCATCGAACCCTAGCTGGCCGGCGTCACGCTCCCTATCTCCCTCCCACCGCTCCTGTGTCGACCCTCTTCCACGCGGCCTAGGGCACCACAACCCTCCCTCTTTCCGCCCCTCTCTCGCCTCTGTTGCGCGTGGCATCCCAGGGTGCCATCGGATGCGCGACCGGGCGCGGCAGAGGTGGGGCCAGGGTGGGGCCATGCTATGGTCCAGGTCGCGGCCTGGCGCGCGGCTAGGGCATGACCGGGGCATGGCCACCGCGTGTCCATCCAACTACGGCGAGGCCAGGCCAGGGCCAGAAAGCAGCGGGTAAACACCTACTGCAATTTTGCTCATTTTGCTCATGAGATTTGCCTGTCAGATTGCTACTAAAACCAAGCGGAAAGATTTGCCTGTATTTGCTTGCATATATGATGAGGTTGTGTTGTTGTTCATCTGTAGGATGGACGGTAATAGTCGCTTCAATCTAGAAATTCGGATTGTTGCTCCCAACTGCCGTGGTAGTTGGTACAGCTTGTTCAAAGTCGTGGATGCTGACTTCACCAAATTCATAGATTTAGTTGATGAAGTTGTTGACAAGTATCCTCCTAGTTTCGATCAGATAGTAAAACTATTTTACTCATGCATAGATACAAAAGCCAACATCCATGTCTACTCTGACCAAAATTTGGTTGAAATGTTTGCAAAATATAAGGCTTCAAAGTTGTGCTATTTGACTTTCTATTATCATAGCCCTGCTAGTGAGCCTCCTGAGATTCATATATGGGATGTTACTAGAACTAGCCAGTCAATTGAAACCCCTTTCACCCCTTCAGTGCCATGTCCTAGTTTAGCAGAACCAAGCTTTGAAACTCAAACCCATGCAACTGAACATTTGGATAACCCAAACCCATTTAGTGAGTATCTAGATGTTGATGATGAAGGGTTGTATATTGATCTTGGTCCCCAAAAAGCAAGACCTACCAATCCTCATAGCCAACAAAGAGAGCCTGAAACATCCCAGTCAGACACATGTTATGATTCAGACAGCGATGATGAATCTTCCTCTTATGAGGAAGATGAAGTAGAGGGCATAGATGAGATTGTCATATATAGAGATCCTGCACCGAAGCCTAAAGCTAACTATGACAAGATGGATCCTCCTATGGCTGTAGCCACTTTATATTCAGACATGGATGCTTTTAAGTTGGCTTTAGCTTCACATGCTACCAAATATGAGTTTCATTATAACATTGAAGCGAGTGATAAATCTCGGTATAGGGTGTACTGTAGTGGCAAGAATGTGGGCTGCAGGTGGAGAGCTCATGCCTCTACTCTAAGTGATGGGGTCACAGTAAAGGTAATTTTATTTTGTCTTCACTTTGTTTTGCTTGATATCTTTTTTCTTGTAAATAACCATTGAATTGCTTTATTTGCAAATAAAGATGCACCCATACCCACATGAGGAGTGTCATAGCATTAGTAGGGCAGGTTCATGTATAGGGGCGACATAGTTTTGGGTGTGTGACTAAATGATTGATTGGCTCAAGGAAGATGGAACTTTGGGAGCCAAAGAACTGAAAAAGAAGTTGAAGGAAAGTCACAAGTTGATGTGACCTATAGGAAAGTTTACCTAGGTAAACAACTTGTTATGGATAAAATTTATGGCCCTTGGAGCAAAAGTTTTGACAACCTTTATAGATTTAAGGCTCAGATAGAGCAAAACAGTCCTGGATCCTTTGTTGTGATTAATCACCACACCATCGACAACAAGATAAGGTTTAATAGGCTCTTTTTTGCAATGAAACCTTGTGTTGATGGCTTCCTAAGCGGTTGTAGGCCATTTTTTTGCTATATTTAGTATATTTTTGAATGGAAGGTTCAGGGGCCAGTTGTGCGTAGTTTGTGCAGTTGATGGGCATAACTGGATGTACCCAGTATCTGTTGGTGTGATTGACTCAGAAACAAATGAAAATTGGGTGTGGTTCATGGAGAGGTTGAAGGAAGCTGTAGGCACCCCAGTTCGCCTTACATTCAACACTCATTGTGGGTAGGCAGTGATGAATAGGGTTAGTGGGGTTTTTCCAGAAGCTGAACATAGAGAGTGTATGTACCACCTAGTTCATAATTTTAACAAGAGGTACAGTGGGCAGGTTTTTTATGAACATTGTGGCAATCTGCATATTCTTGGAACCCTTACATGTTTGAGAAACATTATCAAGCAATCGCTGATTTCAAACTAGAGGCTATGAAATATCTTTAGGAAACTCACAAGAAATTTTGGACCAGGAGCCAGTTCTCCATATTGTCAAAGGTGGATTATATTACTAATAACTTGGCTGAGGTCTTCAATAAATGGGTAAGCAATAAGTTTATTTTTTTTACCACTTTATTTGTATTGGAATCTTTTTTCTCCTAGTACATGACCACTGGATTGCTATATTGACAGGTAAAGGATCAAAAGGGCAAGCACCTGGATGACCAGATGGATAGCATTAGACAGATGATCTTGATTAAATGGAATCATAGGAAAAAGGTTGCCCAAAAGTTTGACGGCAAGATTTTGCCTCGTATAGTCCAAAAGTTGAGGGACTGTTGACACTTCTTAGCATCACAAATAAAATCCGCAAGAGCACGGAATCGTCGGAGCTTTTACCCAAGAGTATTCTAGGGTATCGTATCCATAGGGAACGTGAGTATATTATCTAAGGCTTGAATTCATCCGAGCACACCACACTATGGAAGACGTAAGGGGTCGAGAGGACTTCTAAGGTTCAGAATCAAAGGTAAGATAGAGCTACTAGTTGTTTACTTCGGGCGCTAGCTTCGCCTGGTCAGATCAGAAGTTCTGGCATAGGCTACTGTCGCACAACCGAATGTGGAGGGTTACAATGGCACTAAGAAGGGCTATCACCACCACCTGCAGGCTACCTCTACAAACTGTGGGAGGTGCAACAATCAACAGGTATAGTCTAGACACCACGTCTACACTGTCCTCTACTAACTCTAGATCCAATCAAGAACATCCTTTTCCATCTGGAATCCTACTCTAGAGGCATCCACTAAACTAGTGGACTGTTTTCCCCCATAAACAACTAGTGATATTGGCACTAATTCTTAGCACTACTCTTAGTACTACTCCTTAGCAGTGCTTAACTGAGAACTACTTAACTTAGAAAATAAAGCACAAAGAAGATCACGGACACTTACTATGATTGATAAGCATCCGTCGAGGTACAAGCTAGAGAAGAGTGCAGGGAGCCGACAATCCTGACACCTCCCCGACTCCCCCTCACTCTCATAGATCTACTAAATGGAGAAGAGCACCGACAACCGGCGCCCTCCTGAGTACCTCTACCCCTAACTCTTACAAGAGGACTCTAAACTCTAAAAGAGAGAATAAAGTGAAAGTGTGAGATGCTCCTATTCTTACCCCCTCTCCTCATATTTATAGAGGGAGGAAAGGGGCTCCTCAGACGAATTTCTGAAGGGATGGCACTTGGAACCGCCTTAAGTGTTTAACCCAGGAAGTTGCACACCAAAGGAGATGGTCGTTAGCGCCACGGCATGGTCGGACGAGCATAGTGCTCGGCCGACTACCACGTGGCCCTGATCGCCTCCGTTTTTCTCTGGGAAACTTGTAGGTGGATCCCAATGTCGGTTGTGCATGCCCCAGCTGTCCTTATGTTGGATTGGGTGCTCTGGTGGGCCCGTGGATCCTTGTAATTGCGCCTGATTGGTCAAGAAGATATTCCCATGAATTGATGATGTGTCACCTTGCTTATGGTTGTGTTTTTCTCATGTGTGGCAGTCAAGTGGCCCCTTTTGATCCTTGTGCTTGGTTGAGCTATACCTTGGATCATTCTTGCTAGTTTCCTACACTTCTAGCCCAATTTCACCTGCACACATTTCCAGACCAACATCTGTGGAATTTGTCAATAATTCATCTTATCCTAACATTTATCCTTTTTTATGTTCTTATTACTGCGCGATAGTTGATGGTCAAAATGATTCGAAATAGATCGTCAATAGGGACAACAGCTACAACCCTGATATTGAAGTTATCACAAGCTTACCTGACGGTATTGCAGAAATTTGTGCTAAGGAGTGTTGTGCTACTACCTACAGGTTTGTAGTCAACTTAATTGACAGGACATGCACCAACAGGGCTTGGCAAGGGTCAGGAATACCCTGCAAACATGTTATTACCTACATCACATCAATTCCTGGTGCTTCCCTAGAAGACTATGTGGATGAGTACTACTCAATTGAGAAATTTAAAGTTGCATATGAAGGTTATATCCCTAGTATTCCTGACAAGTCCATGTGGCCCAAAGCCACACATGGCTTCTTTATGCATCCTCTATTGCTTAAGTCAACTGCAGGAAGGAGAAAGAACATGATGAAATCAGCTTTGGAGGGATATAGTAGCAGGAAAAAATCTGGTACTGAGGAAGGTACTGGCAGGAAGAAACTTGAGTGCCTAATATGCCATCAGTTAGGGCATCACTGGTACACCTGTAAGAATGGGAATCCAGAAGATATAGCTGCAGTGGAGGCTGTGAGGTAAACTTCATACATATTAGTTCACTTTCTTTAATTAGTTGCCATATGATTTTGCCTTTAGACATGTATATCAAATAAAATTTTAATTCAAGGGTCCACCAAAGAAAAGGGTCAAGAAAGCAGCTACTTGTAACACGAGACTAGTATTATAGCTGCCACTTCTACATCGTATGGTCTTCCCACACAATGAGGCAGTGGCCAATGCGACACATAAAAAAGGAAGAAAAAATCATCTTCTTCATCATCAGGTGTCAAACAACCACTACTTCAAGAAGTACTGCTAGCAGGTGTGGTCTTAAGTTGTTCTCACCTATCAATACTTTGTCATTTTCACCTCACTGATAGACATTTCTTGCTTTCACACAAGATCTGTAACTGGATCCAATGACCCTATTCTTCTCCAAGTTGTGCATCCTGCCACAACACATACAGAGCAGACACCAAGGAAGAAATATGCCATCATGAAGGAGCTTGCACCTAAAAAATAAAGAAAAAAATTAAGGAACAGCCAGGAGGGCACCGCAAATTTCGCTTGTAATATGCGTGTGCGCGGTCCGTGGGATTCGAACTCACTCCGGCCTCGTGCTAACCTTCAATACCATTCCACCTACACAGCACATGTGACTAAATAGAAGATGTTTTTCTTTCGAAGTAACCCATGGAGGATCATTTAGAACTGGATCAAGACACCAACCAGTTCTAAATATCACCCTTTAGTACCGGGTGGTGTCATTGCCCAGTACTAAATGGCCACGGCATTTTTGTACAAGGCCAAAAGCCCAAATCACTGGCCAGTACTAAGAGGTGACATTTAGTACCGGTCGGTGTTTTGACCCTATACTAAAATGGCTCTGGGGGCTTTAAAATTTGGACCTGGTACTGAAATATTTTCCGATGCTATTTATTAACAGTTTTAAATGTGACTGGCACTAACATCTACCGACGAATGCCCAATTTTCTAGTAGTGGGAATATAGGGTCCTAAAATATTAAAATACTATATGCTTAATACAATTAGTACTTTTGAACAATTATATAACTCAATTAATCAAAGAATTAGCAATATTCATAATTAATTTCATAAACCAAACAAGAGTATTTCGAATTAATTCGAATAGAGCATGTATATGGATGAAAATTAGCTATGCTGTTTTGGACTAAGTATGGTAAGAATTCAGCGCTTGTCACATTATTCAACTCACCTCAGTACGTTACGTATTTATGTTGGGTCTTTTAAAGTGTTGCTGACTGCTGCCGCAGTCCATGAGATGCTGAGGCTGGTCGCACTGGGGACCTGCAAAAGGTTCTGGAGTATGCTTTTACAGTAAAAATGGTCTGCAGCGGCAAGCCGGCAACTGGAAAGCTTACGCTAAGGTAGCGAACGAGGTTGCTTCCGCCAAATAAAGCGTCCTGCTCGTCGCGCCACCGCTCCTCCGCCGCAAATCCTACACA
Source organism: Panicum virgatum (assembly GCF_016808335.1). Taxonomy (NCBI): domain Eukaryota; kingdom Viridiplantae; phylum Streptophyta; class Magnoliopsida; order Poales; family Poaceae; genus Panicum; species Panicum virgatum. Next base: position 12,964,711 of record NC_053150.1, on the reverse strand, counting down.
AGCCGCCGCCGCGAAGCCTGCCTGCCCGGAGTAGGGGAGGAGCCGAGGCGAAGAGGAGGATAAAGGGCGCAGAGGAGCGTCGCCACTGGGAGGAGCTGTAGGAGTCGCGCCGGCTTGTGCCTCTTCCCAGTGGAGGGCGGCGCCGCGGGAGAGGAAGTGGAGCGCGATGAGCATGCCCGCAGCAAGGAGGAAGAGGAGGCACTGGACAACGGTCTCCGGCCATGCGCGGTGAGGGAGGAGGGCCGCCGGGATCAGACCGCCGCCATGTACTTGCGCGGCGAGGGAGGAGGGCCGCCGGGAGCCGCGAGTGCCATGGACCCACGTCGCCTCGCCATGGCCGCCGCGCGCCGCGCCTCCACCTTGCGTCGCGGCGCGGCCCTTGCCCCCACCTGCAGGTGCATCTCCCGGCCGCGGCGAAGCCCAAGGAGGAGGAGGTGCTGCCGCCGCCTCGCGCCGGAGCCCCTAAGGTGGAGGAAGGTCGCGGCGTGGCTGCTCGGCCCGGCCTCGTGTCGCGGGGCGGCTGCCCGGCTCGGACTCGCGGCACAGCCCCCGCCCCCCCCCCCCCCCCACCTGCAGGTCCCATTGGCCGGCCACCAGTGAGGGAGGGAGGGGCGTAGGGCCGGTGAGGGAGGGAGGGGCGGAAGACCGGCGAGGGATGGAGGGGCGGAGGGCCAGGCGACGCGAGGGAGGGAAGGCCGGCCGCCGGCGAGGTAGGGAGGGGCGGAGGGTCGGCCGCCGGCGAGGGAGGAGAGCTGAGGGCCGGTGAGGGAGGGATTGGCCGGGAGAGAGAGGGTCTGAGAGAGAGAGAATGGGAGCGATAGAGGGTTAAAAAATGAAAAAAAAATAATATGACGTGTGGTTCCGACAGGCTAGTAGTTGATGTAAGGTAGATTCAGAGGATGAATGGTTGCAGGGAAATTGGAGATAGAGGATAGAATCATGATGATAAGCATAAAATATTTTTTAGAGGATGAATTTAGAGTACGATGAGTGCGGATAGCCTGATATCCAAGATCAGTAGATCACCTGACACTTACAGGGTTGTATGGGCTGCGTCAAGGTAGGGGCTAGGAGCTAGAGGGGATTGGGCTTATCATCGGCAGCGACAACAGCCTACGGGATTGACTATTATGGCTCACTACTTGAAAAATAATTTGTAGCAATGTCCTTTTTCAAAGGATGACCCGCTCCTACAAATAGAGTGGAGCTAATGTAGAAGTTGACATGTCCCTAAAAATATAATTTTAAAGCCGGGTGATAGGGTCACCCGTCTCTGAAAATATCCACCATTTTTAGAGGCGATGACATCATCATCCGCCCCTAAAAATCCAATTTTAAGAGCAGGTGATGCCACCACCCACCCCTGAAATAACCACTATTTCTAGGGGGTGCCAGAAACACTCGGTAAAGGACGTTTTGCACTCGGCAAAAGCTTTGCCGAGTGTCTAGTGACGGCGAAGACAACTTCAGGCACTCGGCAAAACTTTCACCGAGAGCCAAACCATACTCTAGGGTTGAAAATGGTCGGGAACCGTCGGGAAAATCCCCTAACCATTCATGTTCCTATTTTTCTTTGTCAGGAAAGAAATGGGAACAAGAAAGGTGGACAGGAAAACGAAATCGATATTACGGGATATTGGAAACGGAACATATCGATCAGGAACATGTCGATTACGATCGGAAATCGGTAACTCAAACCGGGAACACAACACATGTAAGGACTTAAAACATTTAGCTCGACACAATTTACAACCACACATCATTCACATGCAAACAAATAATACAAAGAATAGATTAGATAATTAATTTAATAAATGGTGTGTTGCGGACTCGAGGAGGCCAGAGGCAGGGGCACCATGGCGTGGCGGACTCGGGGAGGCTGGACCGCCGGAGGCATGGGCACTAGGTGCGCGCGGCGCTGGCGCAGCCCCTGCTGTGGTCTGGGGCGTCGGCGTGTCGCGGACTCGGGGATGGTGTGGACGGGTGGCAGCCAGGCAGGGGCATCTCCGGGCACGCCCGGAGCTGGAGACTTGGCTGCTGGCACAGCGACTGTTGCGGTCCTCTCCTCTCCGGTCGCCGGCTCGCTGCCTCGCCGGTGCATGTGCGTCGCAGCGTCGGGTCTTCACCTCTCGCGGAGTCGTGGTCTCGCCCTCCCTCTCCGCTCCGGTGCGCTGGCAATGGAACTGGGAGGTGGGCAGGTGGAGATGGCCAGCCGCCAGGTGAGTGGTGACCGGTGGGAGTGGGAGCCTGGGAGGGAGGGACTCGGTCACGGGTCCCACGAGGACGGGGTGAGATGGGTGTTTAGGGTTTGGAGGTTTTTGTTGGGCCGGGCTAAGATGGAGTTGCGGGGGATGGTTTTGGTGGGTCGGGCTGAGATGGAGCTGCGGGGGAGTGCGGGAGGTGTTGGCTGAATTGGTCAGCAGGCTGAAAACAGGAAGAACCGACGAGAATTCCTATATAAAATACAATAACCGCAAAAATAGTCGGGAAACATCCTCTCCTGTTCCCGTTTCTGTTACTGCCGATTTTTTCTTTTTTTTCATATTCCTGTTTTTTCTTGCTGAAATGGTACATGGTCGATTTATACGGGATTCGATGCTGGTCGGGACGGGATTTCCCCATCCCATTTTCAACCCTACCATACTCGGCAAAGTCTCCACGTGTGGTTACGGTGACGGAGGTTTCGTCGAGTGCCAGACGGAAAGGCACTCGGCAAACCATACTCGGCAAAGCCAAACCAGGTTGTGAGCAACCTACGTGACAACTTGTGCGAAACGTTCTCAATTTTTTTCCAAACCCTTCACATACGATATCATGACATCTTTTCAAATTTCATGATTTTCTGACTTCGTTTGCTTTTTATAGAATTTAAAATCCGCTCGGGCACGCGACCGAGGTCGTGTTTCCTTAACAACATGTTTGAAATTCATTTTGATTTCATAAGTAAATCCTCAATGTGGTTTGAATAGTATGAATATCAATTTTCAACTCATTTTTTCTATATATTTGAATCACTTGCGGTTCAAATTTGGCTTGATTCAAAAAATTGATGAAAATTGAATTAATTCGTAAAATATATGAAATAAATTCAAAAATACATCAAATTTGAATAAGGAAAAGCACATGTTGTTTGTATTGGTTAGAAAAAATTTCGGATATAAAAAAGGAAAAAATAAATATTTGCCGAGTGCCAGAATGTAGGCACTCGGCGAAAATAGGTTTGGCCGAGTGCCAACAGTCGGCACTCGGCGAAGTTCGAACTTTGCCGAGTGCCTAAATGGCAGCACTTGGCATATAGTAACGGCCGTCAGGCACCCTGATGGCTGGCGCACGGCGGGCGCGTGTGCCGGGCACGTGCGCGGCCTTTGCCGTGTGCAGGTCCACGACACTCGGCCAAGATTAGATATGCCGAGTGCCCACTCTTTGCCGACTGCTGGCACTTAGCAAAGAATGTTTGTACCGTGTGCCGTGTGTTCGCCGAGTGCTGCAGGGTCGGCACTCGACAAACGGCCTCTTTTTGTCGAGTGCCCGAGTTTTGGCACTCGGCAAACCTCGTGGCACTCGGCATATTTGCGGTTTCTGGTAGTGGTGGGTCGTGGCGTCACCTGCGCCTGAAAATGTATTTGTAGGGGCGGGTGACGCCATGACTCACCCCTACATAAAAAAATTTATAACTTTTTTATATGAACACAGATGGAGACAAACATTATACCAAAATTGTAGAGTTCGACGAGATCTATAATTTTGTAGTTAACTACTTTTTCATTTAAGGTCATTTAATAGTGCAAAAATTATTATAAGTTCTTTAGTTTCAAAATCTACAAGTTTTGATTGGTTTTGAAATAACCTCCGATGTAAAATATAGAGTAGTTCCGTATCAAAGTTTTAGTGGTAAGATCTAAAATTTTATAGTTTATACATTATTTATTTAAGAACATTTAGTGCTCCAAGATCATTTGCTAGTTGTGCCCTATATATGGCTTTGACTATATAGTATGTCATACAACTCAAAAGTCGTATTTTCAAGTTTCCACAATCTTAACCTTCATATGCACTCAAATATATTTGGTACATTTTCTATATCTATAGTTTTCAATAATCATAGTGTAGAAGTTTCACCTTTTATTTATTTGTTCTACTAATTTTAAAGATTTAAATAAATTTTAGAATAAAATAAAAGAAATATTTGTAGGTGCGGGTAATGGCATGACTCGCCCCTAGAATTTGATTTGTTGGGGGCGGGTCATGGCCTCACCCACCCCTACAAATCAATTTCAAAGTTAATATAAAAGAATAGCATATCCTATAGAGTCATAAGTGGTAATCTAGTGGTGGAGAGGAGGGTACATGTGAGGCTTGAGGTAGCGGTTTGAATCCCGGTGTATGCAAGTTTGTCAAAAAATTGTACCTCGATAGGAGAGGGGCTCGTGGTGGTGGCAGGTTAGTAGGAATATTTTTTTATTTTGCTATTCTTTTAGTTTTTCTATTTTTTTATATTTTAGAAAATGATTTGTAGGGGCGGGTGAGCTCATGACCCGCCCCTACAAATTGATTTGTAATTTTTTTTATCTGCGTGAACTTGAGGTGGGTATCGCACCCACCTCTAAAAATTTGTTTTACACCTCTAAAAATTTGTTTTACGTCTCTAAAAATACTTTTTAGCAATGGTTGGCAAGTTCACAACGGCCGGAACGCGGAAAGGACACATTATTACTTGATGCAAACGATGCTCATTGCAACAATTCATCGCAATGTACATGTACGGGATGATCAATGAAATGTGAAAGTAACTCCAACAGAATCTCTAAACAATCCTCTATCTCAAGTTTAGAGGGTTAAACATAAAAAATCACTCTACTAACCCCTCTATTTTAGGCACCATTTGAAACGAGGGAATTTTACGGGAATTTCCCAGGAATGGGAGGAACGGAGGCAAACATTTGGAACAAAGGAAACATGCCTTCCGTTCCAGATGAAAGGGTGCAGACTGCACGCAAAACATAGGAATCAAAAAATCCACACCGAGTCAAGGGAATGAATCTCTACTCGCTCTCCTTCCGTTCCTCCTCCCCATCGCTCCTGCCCTCTCCCGCCATGGCTCCTGCACCCTAGAAGAAAACAGGGGGACAGTAGCGAGCACCACTACAATCATCCCATCATCGTCGGATCCAAAACCTTCTTCATTGAAGGTGATATATTTGTTAAAAACTATGTAATAAATTTATAATAACGGTAAAAAAGATTATACCCAAGCAGCAACCCCACAATCTATCAATCATCTCAACATCCAACGTCCACAAATTTTTACACGTGATATACAAAATATGCATCACCAGTGATTCGAACCCACAGTCATCACCGCTATGTTACGGACTTAAAAAGTGATTGGATATTATCACTTACACCAACTTTTTTAAATATTGTACTAAATTTATAGTGCTAAATCAATCTCAAATAAAATTAATGACGGTTGGAGGATGCTGTCGACCAACATACCAAAAATTAATGACAATCGGATCAGTCATATTACATATATATTTGGCTCATCCTTAATAAATATTGTGTTTGTATTGAGAACGTGTGCTCTCTTCGTAGACTAATTTGTTCACCTCTTGTGAATAATTCGTGGAGTATGCGTGTTTCTTCTTGATGCAGATTTATTTGTTCGAGTGTGGAGCTATTTGGTTTGTAGACTAACTTATTCCCCAGTGTATAATTATTTGTTAATTAAATGGCAGCGTATCCTATGGAAATCATCTATCATGTGCAAACTTTGGAAACTCCAATCAAGACCTTAAGATGGGCATCCGATGGATAGGAATGGAGGTGGGACAATTTTGCAAATAACCGCCCGCAATTAGCCTTACTATCTTTTGTGCAATTCCTATCTCTAGGGTAGATGCTTCAACTTCTTGCATTGATTTAATTGATGATTCTTGTTCTAACATTTGCAATGAGAAATGCTATGAGAATGTTGTTGTAGAATCATGTGATGATCTCATTACCAAAGAAAATGATGAGCTCAAGCAAGAAGTGGAAAGGCTCATGAAGGACTTGTATAGATTGAAGGGCAAAGACATAGAGAGCAATGTCCAACCTTCTCGAGATAACCGTGAAGACATGGTGAAGAAGCTTGAGAAGGGGTCCAACGTGACTTGCTCAAAGTGCCACAAAGAAGGCCACAAGTCCAACAAGTGTCATCAACCAAGTAAGAAGCTTCTGGATGAGAAGAACAAAAAGAATCTCACAATCAAGAGTTCTCTCATCTACACCAAGCTCAACCGGAGGAACAAAAGCAATAGCACCTCCTATGTAATAAAAAAGAAGACAAATGACAAGGTGGTTGCTCACAAGGTTGGGAAGAAGGAAAGGAGTTGGAACCACTCCATTTGGGTGCCCAAGGACATTATCACCAATATGAAGGGGCCTCAAATGGTGTGGGTTCCAAAGGAGACTTGAAGCCCAAGAATGGCTTCGGGGGATTTGGAGGCTTAGCTCACAAGTTAAAGTGAAGGTTAAAGCCAAAGAAGCTAAGCTCACAACTTGGACATTCGTTGCCCAAGTCCCCCATAAGATAATGGTAGCTAGATTTCAATTCAAGCATCATGTAGTTCCATTGCTTTTGCTAGGATGGTTGCAAGTTTTGCATCTCCTAGTGTTATATATGGTGGGTTGCTTGTGTCATAATTCTAACCCATGAGTAACCTACATGGTTTGATAAGTGTGTAGAAAGCTACACAAGATTACCCTTCATGGTACATGGACTTCATGAGGTGTGTATTTCATTTGTGTACCATGAACACAAACTATAGGGTAAAATTCCCATTGTTGTCAAAAATAATGTGCATACTTTTACTTGGTGATTCAAACACTAAATGCACACATTTAGGGGGAGTTTATCCTATAGGTTGTGATTTTGAGACTAACATGTTTGCAAGTTTATCTTTTGTAGTCTCACGTGGAGTTAACACTCTAAGAGAATGTTATTCACGATCAATGTGAACAAACAACTCTATAAGAGTGATTAGATAAATTGTGCTTTCATGCATATTGAGCCATGCTTTATTGAACTTAAATGCTCATATCTAAGTTCATAGGCTATGTGCTCATACATTTGCTTAATCTTGGTGTACCAAGTACTCTTCTTTCAAAGGCTTTCAATTGGTTGCAAGTCACTTTCAATTTGGTACATACAAGGTAAATAAAGAACCCCCGGAGGTATGCAAGGTTCTAAACTCATTCAATTGGTATAATTGTCAATTTCTTATCTTTTTTAGAGCTACCTCCTGTTCTGAGAGAAAAATCACAAAATATTCTCTCTGCGTGGAAAATAAAGATGTGGGCGTGCCAGTGTATATAGAAAATACACAAAAGGAACAAAAGGTAGGGAACACAAGCTTTATTCATATTTTATAAAATACAAATATCAGTTCTCATACATATGCGTGCGCTCCATAGCCTGCCGCCGTTGGGCAGATCTGACTTGGGCGGTGTGGTGTTCTGGTTCCCAGGGCCTCGAGAAGCTCCTAGTTAATTACCTCCGCAAGAATAGCTTGCTGGAGGACCTCCGATTAAACTGCTGTGGTCGTCATCTTCAGGCTTCGCTTCACGTTCTCCATGCATGATGATGGTGGTGGTGTAGATGTGGGCGTCGGCGTCGTCTATGGCCTCGTCAGTGTCCATGAGCCGGTGTAGCGCAGCTGGAACATCAGCGGCGCCCGCCTGTGTCGTTCGGCCTTGTCGGTCTCGAACGGCGGAGTAGTCGTAGTAGGGGTATGTTGGCGATGCAAGGTCGCGCGAGCTAGACCAAGTCATTGTCGCAGCAGCTTGTCGTGGTCGATTTGGTCATTGCAAGCATTGTAGATTAGCAGAGAAATCCCATCCGCCGGAAACTTCACAATCAGCTAACTGACTTGTTAGCTTGTGGTAGTGCATGCGCACGTACGTACATGCAGAGTGCCCCCACATACTTGCACTTCATGTTGAAGTAGATGGGCCTCCAGACACTGCCTAGCGCCTCTGGCTGCTGATGCCAGGGAAGTGGCCATCGATGATGAGGGGTGCCGCCGCTTTGCCGGCGGCCGAGCCAAAGTAGTCGTCCACGATGAGGGGGTCGCCGCTCCGCTAGCGGGCGAGCCGAAGTGGTTGTTGATGATGAGCAGGCGAACGTCGACCATGAGCCGGAGGCACCACGCCGCTGCCTTTCCCCTTCGCGTTGATGGAGTCCTGACGGTCGGCTTGATAGCAGATGACGGATGCCGGCCGCTCGCCGGCTCCTTCACCGCGTGCTTGATGGAGAGGAACCCCGGCCGAGAAGGGCCACCAGTAGCCTGGGCGTCGATGGGCGAAGAAGTCCTACGGGAAGACCGTCCGCAGAGAGCTTCATCCTCTTGTAGTGATAAGGCATCTGTATGTAGATGCACTTGTTCTTGTGTGCTCCCCGTGGTGGCGCACGTACATCTTCGCGCATGCCACTGTAGCTTGCTAGCTTCTTGATAACAACACACGTGCACCTATGGCAATGCATGCTCAAGCGCCTGGTTGAAGATCGTCTCTTCGGCTCCGCGTAGCTCGGCATTAGCGGCAACCCGCCGCCGGCATCGCTTGCTGCCTTGACGTCGCTTCTCACCCCGGCGTCTTCGGTGTCGCCGTCATCATCGGCTCGGTGCCGGGCTTGAACGTACAGCCCCGGCCTCGCCGCTGGCTGCGCTTAACACACCTCCGAAGATGAACAGAGGCGCCATAGCCTTCTCCTCGTCACTCGACTCGTTCCTCGGCCTCTGCTCGGCGCCGGGGCAGTTGCCGACTCCCGGCCCCTTGCCGATGGTGGATGGCGAGTGTGAGGAAGATGAGAGGATGAGGGCCGCCGGCGGCTTGGTGCAGACGTGGATGAGGCAAATGAAGACGACAAGGGCGAGGCTGCCGCCGTCGCGGCACAGGCGTGACCTTTCCGGATCCTCCTCCTGCCTCTGTTCTCCTTGCGTGCACCCTGGCCCTTGCCCGGCGCCGACGAGATCGCCAATTGTCGACGATGGCCGACGAGCTCGAATTCGCTGAGGATGAAGGCTGCCGCCTCGGCAGACTTGGACGATGCAGATCCACAGACGAAGGTGCAGATGCGACCTCCTTGTAGATGGATTCTTGATCCATGGAGTAGATGGATTTGATCCAGGGCAATCTCGTCTAGGTGCAAGCAGCAGGGCGGCGCTGCTCCGGCCGGTTGGCTGCCAAGCCGGCCACGACGAGCAGATTGATGGGGTCCTAATGGCCGGACTCCCGCTCCTTCGTGAGAACTTGGCCTCGGGCGCCGGCGGCGGCTTGGACGATGATGGATGCGGAGAGGATGAGCACGTCTCTCCTCCTGACTTCTCCATGCGCCGGCCCTGTGTGGAAAGGGAGATCATCTAAACAACAATATAAAGAACCTCACCCTTGAAGTGTCCAGCCATGCCGCCGGCGATCTGAGATGGCGAGCTCGATGACGGCCGGCGCGGCGATCTCTCGACTCTGGCGCGACCGCTGGCTTCTGCCTTCTACTTGTGAGATGGACGGAGATGAAGGCTGCGGGCGGCCTCGGCGGCGATGCCGGTATCTCCGATGGAGAACGGCTGGGGGCGCGGCGATGCCGGTATCTCCGATGGAGAACGGCTGGGGGCGCGCCTTGCCCCCTGGCTCCTTCGACTCGGCTGCCACGATTGAAAAAAAAAGACCCCCTTCCACAGAGAAGGCACGGTCTTTATATAGGCTGATTAGGGTGACGTACTTCCTGAGTTCTCCCACCCGACGCAGCCTTTGGATGGTTGAGAAAAATCCGCGAGCCTCATCTGCCGAGCGTGCCAAGCGGAGCGATAAGCATGGGCAGGATAAGCATCCTAGTCACCCCTCGCTGTATTGTGGGCCTGAGCAAGGGAGTCTTCCAGCACACGTGCGTGAGAAGCTAGGAGGCAATAGAATGTGCAAACACGCGCACATCTCTCATTTCATTATGGGTTCAACGCTGAGTTGTTGCCACGGCGAGAGGACTCCGGATGTTCCGCTGCTTCTAGACCATTCTAGGCTTGGCCTGGCTGCCGCGTGGGTCCAGAGATACGTGACAAAATGTCAACACGTGCTGTATACGTGCGTGGGCGCCAAGTACTTCGGCCGCCGCGTTCATCATGGTCGTTGGGTGTTTTATATTAATCGAGAGCATTAGTTTTGTCAAGGATTTGTACAGCCCCTTGTGTACGTGACTCAACTTGTACTAGAACATTGCGCGGCGTTGCCGCGCAGAAATATGCCCTCCAGTTCAATTTTATTTTAAAAAATTGAACTACAAAAAGTCTGGGGGGATTTTCGTAAAATTGGTAGACTGCGGGGGTTATTTGGTAAATTTGGCGTCGACGGAGTACCGGTCGATTACTGAAAAGTTCAAGGGGTTTTTTATAAAATTGATGGACTTCAGAATCATTTTAACCAAGTCCAGGGTTTTTTTTTATAAAATTCACGGAGTACGGCACGATTACTAAAAGTTCAGGGTTTTTTTGTAAAGTAAGGCTCCACGAAGTCTGAGGGGTTTTCCATTAAATTGATGGACTCCGTGTTCATTTTAACAAAGCTTGGTGTTTTTTTGCAAAATTCGGAGTACGGCACGATTACTAAAAGTTCAGGGTTTTTTTAAGTAAGGTTCCATGTAGTCCGAGGGGTTTTCCATTAAATTGATGGACTTCGTGTTCATTTTAACAAAACTCAGAGTTTTTTTTGCAAAATTTACGTCCCTATCTATTCATGACCGTCGGATTGCGATCCGACGGCCAATATTCTCGGAGCTGACGTGGCCCATCTCCTTGGCCGCGAGCGCGACCAAGGTTTAGTATTGAAAGATATGCCTGCCACCACGCATATACATATGAAGCCCACGAGCTTGCCAGCTTCTTCTCTTTTTCTTGCTTCTTTTCTCTTCTTGCTTAGAGATATAGTACGCATGATCCATATCACATATATAGCTCATTTAGTACAAAATCTCGTCAAACACCTCCGTGCATGATATGATCTAAGCTTTCTAGTTATAACATCTAGTTGTGCACTGGATTTTCACATTATCATTTTGTGTGCATACTTGTGGAAAGCTTAGCTCATGTCATGCTAGTTTTATGATTTTGTGATCCACCATAGTAAATTTTCAATTGGTATCTTCATTGATATCATACAATTGGATCATAAGTCATGAAACTAACTTCCTAAACTACTAATCCTCTCTCGAGCTATATTGTTTTGCAAGACCCTTTAGGTGCAAGACCTTTTAGGTGGTTTGATTCTAAAGGGGGAGAGATGTGGATCAAAGCAAGACATGTTCCCAACAAAGATGAAGAAATATTCCCAAGAGGGAAAAGTATATTCCAAAAGAGGAGAAATGCCAAGTGAATCAAGTCATAAGGGAGAAGTAGCGAGATATGGGGAGGAACAAAAGGGGGAATCATGGTTTTAGGGGGAGACCAAGTCAACATTGGATGGCAGTAAGCATCCAAGCAAGTGTAAGTGGTTCAATTTGTCAAATTTTGCAAATTTTATGCTTGCTTTGATTGTGTTGTCATCAATCACCAAAAAAGGGAGATTGTAAGGAACATGGCACCATTTAGGCCATTGTTTGTGATTTTTGTGATTGAGTGACAACATAATCAATGGGAAAATGATGAGTAATTTAAATAGATTAAACTTGTTGCCTGCAAGAGTAATTTATTCGCGATATGGGTGTGTTTATTCTGCATATAGAACAATTTGTTGTGTTCGTTTGGCTGTGGCTGATGGCTGGTGCTGATTTGTTATGAGAGAACAGTACTGCTGACTGACTGATAGCTGGTGGCTGATGCAGATTCAGTATGAGAGAACAATACTGCTGGCTGGTTGGCTGACAAACCAAGTGAACACAGTGATGTAGAATAATTCATTCATAACGTTATATTATTTGACCGCTTTAAAAAGCTAACTCGCTAATAATTGTGGACTCATCCGTAAGTCAATGTGAACTTATTTATTAACTTTGACTAATATGTAAATAATTTTCATTTTTGCACAATAATTTATTTGCTAATAGGCTGACCACCTCTCTAGCCTCTAGTTTAGCTTAGATAACTTCGTTCGCCACTACTAGACTAATTTTTTTTTAGTTGGTCTTAACAAATCGTTTTTGTAGCCGCACGCAGGAGATGAGAAAAATGAGAGGCGTAACTTGATGATTGGATCATACTGTTATTTCGATTTTATTATGTTATCAATAATAACATAATAAAATACCCAGCCTAGTCCAGTCCATCGTGTCATCTCTCAAATCAGCCCAACCGGCCTTATCTTTTGCGGGTCACTTGTTCGAGAAATATTTTGGGCCTAGTAACTACAGAGTCAGCCCGGCCCAGCCCAATTAATTATAGCACTCACCAACCGACTGGTGGCCGCTCCTACTCAAGGCAACGGAAAAGGAGCCGGTCAAGAAGCCACCCCGGGGCACGACACGAGACGGCGGCGGCGGCGTCGGCGGCGACCCCGCGGCGGGGAGGGGGAGCGGAGGAGGAGGGGGGGCAGAGGCCGGGCGGTGGGCGGTGGGCGCGGTGCGCGGAGGCCTGGTGTACTACCACTGCGCGGTGCGGCGCGCCAGCGCGGTGTCCCTCGCCGCCGACGTGCTCCTCGTCCTCCTCTGCTCGCTCTCCATCCTCGGCCTACTCTTCCGGCACCTCCAAATCTCGTGAGCTCCCGGTTCCCACGCTTTATCCCCGCTTTTCGTCGTCTCCTTGCCGCCCTCCTTCCGCCCGCACTTGGAACGAAGCAATTCTGCCTTTATTGTGTTTGTTGGTTGGTTTCGCTTGCTGGTTGTTATGATGATTAGGTTTCATAGTTTCTCAAGGAACCTTGATTTCTCTGTGTTCATTGTAACACGCTACTAGTTCTAAGATGATGCTGGCAACAGTTGCTGGTGGCTAGTAGATGGTGCTAGAAAGAGGAAAGGAGGTAGTCGACTAAGAGGAGAGGGATTGAACTATGGATCCCCAAATTTAGATTTTATTTTTCTGTGGGAAATTCGCTATTGGTATGAAGTAGGCCATGCAAGTGGGAAGTAAATCAAAACGTAGTACCAAATATCCATTCTGTTCTGTGTAGTAACCTACATCAGATAGCTGGAGTGGGGAATGCACAATAAAACCCGTGAAGAAGGAATAAAAGAGCATGTCTATTCTCGAGTTAGGTCACTTGCTTATCATATCCAGCCAAGTAATAACCCATTCCCTGGTATGGGAAAATTCTGCATCACTTCTGAAGGATAGCATTGCTTCCGATTGCTTTGGGATTGCATACTGAATTGAATAGGATACTTCAATCACGAGCTCACGACCATCGTCACTCATCCAATTCACTTTCTTGAGGTGTTTACACCTACAGAAACTTGCATTCAAGACTTCAAATTGCTATTGATTAATTGCTATTAAACTAATTCAGCATATTGGCTGTTGGTTTCTTATTCCCTGCCAGCAGTCCAGCACCAGTTTCCTACTACTACTTTGTGGTGTACGTTATCCCTGACCCTGTGCAAAAATGTTCGCTCATCAATAAGAAAATATCTTCTGAAGCTGCTTATAGATAAAGTACAGTGGAACACACAACTTAAAGCTGCTCCCTTTTGCCTCTAGACATTTCCTCCTCCTATTTGGCCCCAAAATGTTATGCTTAGCAGATTAGGCCTGATGGTTTGACTAGGATTCTTGATTTCTTGGTTGGTAGTAGTGGCTAATGGTGGTAGCTCCTGCTGGTGGCTTTGTAGATTTTTCTAAAAATGGTCACTCAGTTTTTTGGGTATCGAATTCTTTGGCAAGAGACGCTTCTTTTGATCTTCCCCTTTATCTCAATGGATTTGGAAATCTCGAATCATTCGTATTTTATCTGAAAATGTTCGCTCATCAATTAGAGAAGAGTAAAATACATTGTGGGTCCTCAAACTAGTTCTTCTGTCCTGTTTAGGTCCATGAACTTTGAAAATGCATTTCTAGGTCCAGGATCTATTTAAGTGAGCCATTGAGGTCCAAAACGCCCTTGACTTGCTCTGACCGTCTACGTGGATCGCCAAGTCGGCTCTGACGTGGATTTTCTTTTTATTGTTCACCCCTCTCTCTCTCCCCGTCCTCCCCCTCCATCACGCCTCCCCCTCCGCCTCCCTCTAGCCGGCGGCGCCCCCTACTCTCTCGCCGCCTCCTTCCTCTCCGGCGAGCAGGGGCCCGGCCTTCCCATCCTTCGTCTCCTCTCTCCCTGCCGGCGAGCCGCCCCAGCCCTCCCTTCCTGCCCCGGCCACGAGCCGTCCCGTTCCCTCCGGCGGCAGGGGCGCGGGGTGGCGGCGAGCGCGCGCGCTGCCCGCGGCGGCGGCACGCGCGCCCAGGCCCATGGCGGTGACGGCGGCGCGCGCAGCCCCCTCCTCCCTCGCCGCGCGGAGCCGCCCCCTCCTCCTCCCTCCCTCCCGGCGCTTCCTCTCGGCGGCCATGGGCTTGGGCGGCGGCGGGCGGGCCGGGGCGCGGCTGCAGCTGCGGCGGACGCGCGGCGACCTCCTCGACCCCGAGCTCCGGCGGCGTCCCGACCCCCCTCTCTCCGTCTGCTTCTCCCCGCCCCTCTCTCTCTCTGTCGGAGCTTTCCCGCACGCCGCCGCTCCGCCCACTGCTCGCACGCCGCTGCTGCTCGCTGCTTGGCCCACGCGCGCACGCTCGCCGTGGCCTCCTCCGGCCTCCACGGCCACTGCCTCCTCCGGCCTCCCCGGCGAGGATCCGCACGGGCGCGGACGCCGGCGGATCGAGTTCCGCGGCGGGCGGTGGTGCGGCCTGCAGCATCCGGGCGGAGGCGGCGCGCGGAGGCCGCGGAGCGGAGGCGGCACGCGGAGGCGGCTCGCGGAGGCGTCGTGTGGTGGACACGGAGGCCGCTTCAGGAGCGTCGCGAATGCCGGCCCTTCCTTCCTCGCTTCCATGGCGGGTGGCCGGCCCCTCCTTCGCGCAGCGGAGCAGAGTTCCTAGAAGACCGCGCGCCGCCCCCTTCCTCCTCCCTCGCGCAGCGGAGCAGAGCTCCTAGAAGACCGCGCGCCGCCCCTTCCTCCTCCGCCGTCCTCGCAGTGCCCGCCTGAGCTCCGCCTGCTCACGCTCGGCCGCAGCCGAGCTCCGCCGTCAAGCCTGTCCTCCGCGGGGCCATGGCGGCCGGCATTCGCCCTCCCCTGCTCCCTCCGTCGCGCAGCGGAGGCGAGGCGAGGCGCCCCCATCGCCGGCGCCACTCCTCCCCCTCCGCCCCCTCAGCTCGCGCGCGTGCCGGCCGCTCGCAGTGGAGGCGTGGCGAGGCGAGGCGCGGCCGGCGAGCCGCGAGCTCGTGGAGCTGAGGTAGCACGCGCTCGGGCCACGGGGGGCTCGCGGAGCGGCGGCGACGTGCGCTCGGGCCACCGGCGCACGAGGTCGACGGCCACGTAGTGCTCTCTGCCCCCGCCGGCGGAGGAGGGAGGGAGCAGAGTAGGGGCGGCGGCACGGGAAGGACGCCGGAGGAGGGGATGGGGAGGAAGAGAGAGAGAGGCAGTCCACGTTGGATCTAAGTCCATGTTGGATCCGAGTTGGCCGTCCACGTAGACGGTCAGAGGCAGTCGGAGGCGTTTTGGACCTCAAGTGACTCACTTAAATAGATCCTGGACCTAAAAATGCATTTTCAAAGTTCATGGACCTGAACAGAACGGCTCAACTAGTTTAAGGACCCACAGTGCATTTTACTCATTAGAGAATATCTTCTGAAGCTGCTTATAGATAAAGTACAGTGGAACACACAACTTAAAGCTGCTCCCTTTTGCCTCTAGACATTTCCTCCTCCTATTTGGCCTCAAAATGTTATGCTTAGCAGATTAGGCCTGATGGTTTGACGAGGATTCTTGATTTCTTGGTTGGTAGTAGTGGCTAATGGTGGTAGCTCCTGCTGGTGGCTTTGTAGATTTTTCTAAAAATTGAGAAAGGCTGAAAAGGGATAGGCAAGTGAAGAGGAGCAAATCAACTAGGGGTCCTTAATTGTACTATTTTGGAAAAAGTTTATTGGTATGGATATGAAATGGCCTATACAAATGTAAAATTCATCGAGTTTGACCTTATTATTGAAATCAGACCAAATATATCCTTTTCTTGTTGTATGGTAAACTCAGTGCTAGCAACTAATTTCGTTAGGTAGAAACCAACTCAGTTTGTATGAATGTGCAAAATGTCTAAAAGTTTGAACTGAAACACACAAATGTTCAGTAGATTTAGGAATAAAAAAGGTGTTCAAAACTTGATACCCTGGCGTATGCGGCAGCTTAGCTTGCGTGCAACGTTATTTACACCCTGGCGAGAATTGGTAGATACTTCTGCACCAGTTTTACTTCCATTGTATTTGAATTTTCTTATTTGATTTATTAGAGATTTAAAATATGGCAACTATCCACCAGCGCTTGACCTAATTCACTTTCTTGGGGTGCTTCTGCCAAAAGAAAATTGCACCGAGCATTAAGTTTGAATTTTAACTCAGATGTAATCCTGCTAAACTAACGCTGTTTTATTGGCTGTTGGTGCTTTCTCCGTGTTGGCGCTAATTTCCTGCTTCATGAGATACTATATTCTTCAAGTATCACTACACTAAAATAGTAAGCTTGTTTTCAAAAAGAGGGCTTTGATGTACAGTAAGCTTGTTTTCAAAAAGAAGGCTTTGATGTACCTTATAATTTGGGATGGTTTGTTATTGTTAATTTCCTGATAATTTTGTTTATTGGCATCAATTTCCTTACCTTAGCAGTGGCAAGTGGCAACTTTATTGGTCAATTAACTGACGATTGCCATGCAATTTAATTACTTGTTGTTTATCATTGCAGTTCCTCATTTTTCCTTTAATGGTTTTGCATGTAGGGTGCCTGTGGATCCTCTTGAATGGCAGATTTCTCAGGAAATGGCAAATAGCATAGTTGCATCCTTGGCTAATACCATAGGTGCTGCTGAGTCTGTGTTAAGGGTGGCTGCAACTGGACATGACAAGAAGCTGTTTTTCAAGGTATGTGTCATATGTCATAACTTCAACTTTATATGTGATCCATGTAGATTTTGAGACAAAGAAATGTTGAAATTCTATGATATTCATGTTGCTAGTTGCCTAGCTATTGTTTGTTAAGACTACAACTTGTTGTCATTTGAAGCACAGTAGCTGGTGAGTGGTGAGGTCACATTTTTCCATGCTGTTCTCTGATATGCAAGTTGTGTAGAGAAACGAGAAAAGACACCCTTATGTCGTTTAAGTGCAGTGTTTTGTTGATCTGTGCGAATTTTTTATTCTCTGGCTTGCACTGATCTACAAGACTACAACCATTTTCTAGAGAACATAGTCAGTTTGATCCTCCCTGTGCTTACATATCCTCTGGCTTACACTGATCTACAACCTTGTAGGTGTTTTTTACATTGTATTTTCTAGCAGCTTTGGGAAGAGTGGTGTCAGGAGCTGCAGTTGCTTATGCTGGTAAAAATCACAGCAAAACTTTCCCCTATGCTGCTTTAGATTTCCTTTCATATGTGAAATTAGCACTAAAAAATAAATTATGACTTATGACTGTTTTGTTGCCATGGCCAGCAGCCCAGCACTATGCATCTTCTGCCTCTATATGTT
The DNA here is from genome assembly GCF_016808335.1 of Panicum virgatum. Lineage (NCBI taxonomy): Eukaryota > Viridiplantae > Streptophyta > Magnoliopsida > Poales > Poaceae > Panicum > Panicum virgatum. The sequence continues at coordinate 12,947,056 of NC_053150.1, read as the reverse complement.
TGCACAAAGCACCGATCTGTTTGATCAACTTCCTTCCTGGGGACCTGTGGGAAGGGATTCATTGGGCAGTGCTCAGGATACCGCGTGATTACCACATGTACATGAACTACAGTGCTCTTCTTTTCCCCCCCTTATGTACATGGTCCTGCAATAGCTTGAACTATGGCATCTATGGCGACTGTACTCGATGTTTTACCAACTGTGGTGTTACTACCTCTGTATATCATGATACGTTACCAACTTGCTAATGATGTCCCGTGTATGTTACTGCCTAGCTAAGTGCGGATCTCTCTGGCTAGCCATGATCTTGTGATGCAAGGTTGGTCGTGAAATGTGGCCTCGTGTGTTTTGCTTGATCACGGTTACCTGTGCCTGAACCTGACGTTGCAACAGGGCCTATGAGATTGCATTGTCAGTTGTTCGTGTAATTTTCCTTCAAAAATGTTGCATGTCGAGGCATCGCGTCCTATCTGCCAGATTGATCTGCTCCAGCTGTTGCTTCCACATTCACTACGTTCGGCTGGTCTCCAGCCCTCCAGCTCTACAGTGTTTCTCTCTCACATCACTCCAGCTCCAGCCTCTAGTCACCAGCCAGGTAACAGTATTTTTCTCTCACATTACTCTAGCTCCAGCCTGCCGAACACGGTGATTATTCTGAAAACACGATGATTTAAAGGTTGTCTTGTGAAGATGATGGTGATGATGATGATGATGTGTTGTACGTTCTTGAAGGCTTGCATATTCATCTAGGGAGAAACTAACTTTCGCAGGAAGCATTTGGTTTTGAGGATTATAATCTTGCTTTTGGATAGGAAAGGGTTATAGACCCAAATTGAGTTCCCCTCTGATCCATGGGTAAATTAGTCATTCTAACCCGATAAGCCTTAATCCCTACCCCTTGAAACAAGCATAAATCGTGGCTGATCTTAATTAATTCCATTCAGAGAAATCTTAATGTAGAGCTATCTTAATTCTTAGAGCTTGGCAACGGAGAGGTATTGAATCATGTCATAACCCACCTGGCGATGTGCGGCTAACAAAATCCATACTTTGCCGTTAGCTACAAGACATTGTGTCTTCTTTAGACTAGCGCACTCTGGTACTCTGGTCGACGCAATTTTTCACGCATTCTTTTCTTTCTATTTTGTTAGTTGGGGTGACTTATACTAACAAGTTACATAGTAGTAATCTATATATGTTTATGTGGTTAATGAAAAATTAAAATGGATAATGAAACTACAGTACACTTCAAAGCAAAATGGATTTGAAGATGAGACGCTTTGATAGAGGTGAATTCGGTTGCGTTGATACGTAACTATATTGATACCGCTTGATGAGCCCATTAATTTCCGGTATATTGGTATGTAAGTTCATTTTCAATTTAGACAACACAGTAGATTAGGCCTAATTCCTACACGTAAGGGTCCACTAACCAAAGCTTAAGTTACTTAATCATTAATTTTCAATGTTAATCACTAGCCTAGGCCTTCTCCAGTTATTAAGTCTTGTGATCATTTAGACCGAGCTCCGTTAAAAAGAATTACAGGCCTAAATGTCATGTTCTAGTATCTTATTTAGGCCTGTTTGGTTACCATAAGCCAAGTGACTAAAAACTAGTGAGTTATAAGTCCTTTCTGTATTTTTTTTAGCGAGAGTCTTTCCTGTATTGTAGATGACTTGTAAGTCCTTCCTGTATTGGTTTTAGATGACTTATAAGTCATGACGCTCCCGCCCCTCCTCCTCACTGCCCACTCTGCCACGCTCCTCCTCCTCCTCCTCCTCCTCGGCCCTGACGCGCGCGCGTGCAAGCGCAACTGCCGTGGCAAGGCTGGCCCCGACCCGGCCCGGCCCGCAGCAGGCGGCATCCACGCCCCCGGAGCAGGAGCCACCATCGCCGCTGTCGCCACCAGCGCCCCTGCACCTGTCGTTGCCGTCCCCGAGCCCGGACCACTACCCGCTCACGTTCCGGATCTCGATGCCCACCTTCCACTTCCTCTCGGGCCTCCTCAACCCACTCCTCTCCAACCCTGCCCTTCCGCCCGCCCCGGTGCTCCTTGCGTTTGCGTGCCTCGCGTCGAGCCTTCCCTACTGGTGCTCTTCCGCGTCCCACCCTCCGCCCCGCCCACCGCCTCCTGCCGCCTTCGCTGTGTGCTCCTCGTCAACTTCCGCTTCCGGCTCACCTTCTGGCACAGGGTCGGGTGCCGATAAGGTCAGGTGTGGGTCCCACATGGAAAAGGTGTGGGTTTCAAGCGGAGGGGGGGATAACTTAACTTTAAACAGGGGTATACCAACTTATGGCTTATAAGTCACATGACTTAATAAGCTATCGTTGTTTGGTAAAATAAATCACTTATTTCACTTTTCAGCGTATAAGCATGTGACTTAAAGGAACCAAATAGGACCTTAATACATACACAAGTTATTTTTTCCTAGATATAAGCTAGACATTATGCTAAAACGGCAAAAAATACTCGATTCATTTCTCCTTTGACCACGTGCTGACATTAAAACATATGGTATATATACTTCTACTGTAACTGTTATTGGACCTACTTGCATATGTCCACATGTTCTATGTTTTCTTACTAAAGTTTAATAAATTATTAACTAGTGAAAGAGAAAATTTCAAAATTTAAGGTAGTTCAACGTATATATACATGCTCTGTTGGACTGGCTGTGGCTGGTAGCTGATGCTGATTTATTATCAGAGAAAAATATTTCTGTCTGGCTACTGACTACTAACTGATTTTGATTTGATGTGAGCGAAAAATACTGTTAGTTGGCTGGCTGACAAGCTAGTTGAATAGAACGACAATGAGCTGGTTCCGCTCCCGACTATTTGCACGAAATTCTTCCGTTACAATTCGTAGAGTGTTTTCTTCTTTTTATAAAAACAAGTGTTATACCGAATCAATGAGCAAGAAATCTCTTCTAGTCTTAGAACAATATTTTTCATAGCTACTGACAAAATGACATGGCAAAAGCCAAGCAGGCGTACATCCCAAAGCAAACAAGCCAACGACGGAGCTCCCGAAACAAACCAAAGCCCCCACAAAACCTTGCTCTCCTCGTTCCTATCGCCATCCCCTGCTCTCGCCTCGCCCCCGCTCCCAACGCGCGCCCTGCCGCCCGCCGCCGCCGCCGCGCCGCGCGCAATGGAGGCCGCCGCCGTGCCCAGATCCGCCGCCGTCTGCCGCGCCGCGCCGGCGGTCCCGGCCGCGCGCGCCCTGCCCCTGCCCCTGCCCCTGCCCCGCCGCGCGCGCTCCGCGTCCGTCGCGGCGCCGCGCCGCCTCGTCCTCGCCGCGCGCCGCGCCGCCGACGGCGACAGCGTGGAGACGGCGCCGGAGGCGGTCCCCATCGAGAAAAGTCGGTCCCTTTCTCCCTCCTCCCTTACCGTGCTCCTCCCGTCCCGTCCGCGCGCCGCCTGCCGATTGGGTTTCGCTAAGATTTCGCACTGCTTCATGTTTGCGTGCCGCAGGGTTCCCGGCCTTCCCCAGCGTCATGGACATCAACCAGATCCGCGAGATCCTCCCCCACAGGTGAGTGCCGGCCGCTTGCTTGCTTGCTCTTGTGGTTGCGCAATACATGTCTGGCATTGCAATCGCACGGCACAACTTTAATGTTGATGCAACACCTTCCAGTATGACCATATGATGCTTTAACTCTGTTATTTCACACCTAGAGATCTCCCCAGTTGTAAAGGCCCATCGATTCATGCTTATGTGGTGCATACTGTGCGTAGCATAGTTCCGCACATTGTAAGGTGCCATCCAAGTTTTGGAGTTGTAGCATTGAATTAAATAAGATAGTTTGGTCTCCTTGTGCGCTGGCATAGAGTCAAATTGCATATAAACGTTGGAAAGAAACAGATCAGAAAATTTGGTGATACTGTCACAGGCAGGGTGTCCTAGCGGTAAAACTGTAACGTTCTGTAATTAAGTCTGACTGCTTACTGAAAAATCTCAAGAGGGGTTTTATACCAAAAATCCAAGGGCTGCTGCAGTCACCACTATTCCATCTGCATGTCAATCCCTGATACATAGTACTTTAACTGCATTTCTTTATGGATTCTGGATATATGATCTCTGTCGTCGTATCCTAGGCAGCTGTAGTCTGTATCTTGTGTGTATCTGCAACAAGTTTTACTTTCTACTGAAAAAGATATTGAATATTCAAACTGGACATTGAGCACTATGGCCATGGCCCTTTGAATTCGTGAGATGTTCTTATCTGGAGTTCTATACGCATTACAATGAACCAACTTCATTTTTATCTGGTATGTATTTTTTTTTAAAAAAAACTATCTAATACCTATGCATGTGGATGTGCATGTTAGGTTTCCATTCCTTTTGGTTGATAGAGTAATTGAATACAAGGCTGGAGAATATGCAGTGGGGATCAAGAATGTTACAATAAATGATAACTTCTTCCCAGGACATTTCCCTGAACGCCCCATAATGCCTGGTGTTCTCATGGTTGAGGTATGCACTGATTCACTCTGTTGCTGTCCTTATTCGTGTATCAATCCTGTTTAGTGTGTTGATCTAACTGATCCTTGACATAAATTATTTCTCTTTACCACATCACAGAGCAGTCTGTCAATATTTAGCCTAGAGAAGGATACCTGTAATGCTTAATCCTGGAATTATGTACACGATGACTTTGTTTTGACAAAATTCTTGGTGTCAAAGCATGGTGTTGGAATGCCCTTGAGCATACTTTGTCCATTTCCATGTTGAAAAAATCTTTCAGAAGTAGCCATAAGTAAACAATAATTGAATTATACAAGTTTCTTCATATGTATATGCTTCATGTAAAGTTCAATGAAAGTTGCCTTAACCAAGCTGATATGTATATAGTTGCCTGCTTTACTCCATAGTTTGTATCTTGCTGATCATATGCCTGGATTCAATGACTCACATTACAAATTACTTTTACCTTTATCCACAGGCCATGGCCCAGGTTGGGGGTCTGGTGATGCTGCAACCTGAAGTTGGTGGATCTCGAGACAACTTCTTTTTTGCAGGGATCGACAAAGTTAGGTTCCGCAAGCCAGTGATTGCTGGGGACACATTGATCATGAGAATGACTCTGACAAAGTACCAGAAGAGATTTGGACTCGCAAAGATGGAAGGAAAAGCTTATGTTGGTGGTGACCTAGTTTGTGAGGGGGAGTTCCTCCTGGTCAGTGCAACTGAATAGTCCAAAGATACCTAGCACTGCCCAATTCTCTTCCAGAGTCATTGGCTAGGATGGGACCAGGATAGTTTCTTGAAAGAATTGAGTTTTGAGTCCATGTTCACGCGATTTCTATCGCCTACCAGAGCTGAATCTAGCTCTGTTGCTGTTGTAATACAGGATTACAGTATGTGAGGTAGTTGTTTGATGGAATAAACAATGATGGTTGGATTGTGCTTCCTGGGATTTCTTAGTGGATCCCCCTCTGCCATGTGATCAGTTTCTCAAATTTGCCGTATATGTTCCAGCATAGTATGTGTCATATTCTTGTATTTCTCAAGCATTCAAGATATGTCCGGGGAGTTAAATTCTTTTTGAAATATCTTGCATTTTCATAGTTTGTTCACATGGCAATTTATTATGACTGAATGCAACTAGTGTGAGAAGGCATGACTGCATGTAGCCCTGGTCATTGTTTTGCCCATTCTTTCAACATAATAAAACCGTGCTGCTTCCAGAAATTGTCACAGTTGGGGACTACAAATAAGTACTTAGTGCTCAGCAGTAGATGAGAAATCTCTTTCTGATTTCTGTGAGAATTGTTGTGGAAATTGAATGTTTTCTTACTGTGTTCCTGCGATCCAGCATTCAAGAATTGTTGTGGCCCATAAGGACACCTTTCGATATTTAGGTTTGATGTTACAAAAGGATGGCGACATTGATGAAGATGTTAGGCATAGAATCTCAGCTGGCTGGTTGAAATGGTGTCAAGCTTCTGGTGTCCTCTGTGACAGGAGGGTGCCACAAAAGCTAAAAGGTAAGTTCTATAGGACAACGATTCGTCCGGCAATGTTATACGGTGCTGAATGTTGGCCTACAAAAAGGCGACATGTCCAGCAGTTGAGTGTAGCAGAGATGCGGATATTGCGGTGGTTTTGCGGGCACACAAGGAGGGATAGAGTCCGGAACGAAGCTATTCGGGAAAGGGTGGGGTAGCACCAATTGAGGAGAAACTTACCCAACATCGGTTGAGATGGTTTGGACATGTCCAACGGAGGCCTCCGGAGGCGCCGGTGCGTAGTGGGGTGCTAAAGCGTGTTGATAAGGTAAAGATGGGTAGAGATAGACCTAAACTGACTTGGGATGAGTCGGTTAAGAGAGACCTTAAAGATTGGGATATCTGAGGAGTTAGCTTTGGATAGGAGCGCTTGGAGAATAGCTATCAATGTGCCTGAACTATGACCTTTGTGTCTTTTGGGTTTTATCTCTAGTTTACCCCAACTCGCTTGGGATAAAAGGCTATGTTGTTGTTCCTGCGATCCAGAGTGGACCTATGCCATTGGAGTGTAGTATGAGATATGATGTGGGCATCTACTCCTGGTTGGAAACAAGGAAACCTTCAAGCCATTATTTTTTGTTATCCTCAGTAGTGGCTTTGCTGACTCCATACATATGACAACCGCAGCACAAGTAGTCTTTTTTTCTGTCAAACAATTGCAATGAACAAAAAACAAAAAGAGCAACGACGATGTACGCAACCAAGGGCAAGTATCACAAGTTCACAACGAGCATAAAAGTCAGCTAGAACTGGTCAACACCGCGAAATCGATAAATTACCTACGAATTTGCGAGGCACTAATCCAGATCCAGGTCATTTGGGTTTGCTGGTCAACTCTTGCCCGGACGCAATTAGGAGGCGAATTCGGGTCGCTTAAGTTGGTCCAAACGCCTCACTATATACCCAAATCAAAGGAGAGATGAAGGCTGCGAGAGTGCCTTGAGCTTTCTTCAAAAGTTCAAACCAAGGGGGTTGGATACTGTCCGTTTGAGTTCTCCGTGTTTGGGTTCTATGGCTAATCTTGTGGCGATGAACATAAAGAGGAAGGATGCAGAGGTGGCCAGCCATGGATTCGCCATCTTCCTTGATCCCAAGAGGATCAAACTACAGGTACAGCAACTAGCAAGTGATGCTCTACTAATTGCAAAGGTACTTATATGCTGGTAACTTTTAAGTGTACCAGTAACAACAGATTCACGTTTTAAATTAAAGCCACAGTAGCATATGGAACAGTTTGGGGTGTGACTTTCTTGTCCTTGGGGAATGGAACTGTTTCTTGTGAAAATCATGTAAAATTCAGATCAGAATGTTTCTTGTGAACTACTTTAAACAAACTGTCTCTGGGCCTCTGGGGGTTGTCTTGCGCATGACAATTTCCACCTCCTATGTAACAACACTTTAGTAGCCTGTTCCTTTTGTGGTTTCAGGGTCCTAGTGAAAGGTCATCCACATGTCAAGATACCGAATTCAGATCAGAACGTTTCATTGCTCTGCTGTCAAATGGATCTTGATGACGGCAATATAATAACGCAGCTAAAACACTGATCACTAGCTCATGATTCCTTGTTTGCTCTCCCCTTGCTTTCATCAGGATGCGGTTGAGATTCCTGAAATGATGGAAGAAGAGAAACCACTTGCAGATTCAGATGCTGGAGCTCCACCAGCTAATGTGCATCGAACCATGCCCATGCCCTCCCTGTCGAAGCCAACTCAGGGCCAAGAGGCAGCTGCCCATGACAGCACCCTGAGCACTGAATCTGGGAGCCAATCCTCAGAACCACCACCATTCAGCGCAGACCAGGCGGCGCCGATGGATGTCCAGGACGATGTCCAGCAGCCGCAGCCGGGCAACCATCCTCAGTTCTGGTCAGGTGAGTACAGCCATTTTGGCATTCAATAATTTCTCTGAATGTAACCATAGCTGGAGTTGTGGCGTTCCACAGAATCTGTCAAAAATTGGAGAAGGTTTGTCAGGTGATGAAAGGAAAGATACTGATGAGTGATGTAATCCCACAAACTGCAGGTTTCTTCTGATGACTAGCTCCTCCAAGTCATGCAACAAGGACTGCTGCTGTTCAATTGAGTTCAGGCTTCGTCACCTGCTATAGATGTGTACGTGCTAATGGGTAGCAACAATGTATGTGCTGTTTGCAATGTATGCCAAGTCTTCGGTTCATCATGGCACGCAGTTTCACTGTCAGGGTACTGATCGTGTAATTGAGCATATGATGGTTGGTACATAGTAGAGTTTTAGCCCTGACCACGAACCTTTTGAAGGCATATATATCCTTTTCTAAAAGGCATATATATCTTATTTTATGCGTTAAAAAATGTTACATACAGAATGGAATTCAACCCTTGTACTATTTTAATTAAGCAGCCTAGTTAAAATTGATCCTGGTCCAACCAGCCCAACAACCACAAATATATTGGTAAGCCCAGCCCACGGCACGGGCTGCAAGGAATAACAGGCGATGAGAGCACAGGCCAAGGTGAAGAACTGAAGATGATCGTCGGCCTGAAAACTGCATCACCCTCCGTCGGCTGTTTCCGCCCGTGCGATACAAAGTCGGAGTCCGTCAGCGTTTCTCTTACTGCAACTGTTCCCTCTTTCCCTTGGAAGAGAGACTCGGAGTCTGCTCACCTCCATGTTCTGACGCCGATTCGGACTTCACGCCTGAAGAAGCCCCCAATAAAACGAGAGCAGACACGCCGTTCTCCAACAAATCAAACCAAAGCGTTTCAGCGATCAACCAGCAGTACGAAGAAAGAACCACACCTCGTACACCGAACTCACTAGCCGGAGTAGAAACCATGAAGCAGACCACGTCGAAGCTGCCTCTGCTCGCGGCCTTGCTCACCGCCATCCTGCTGCTCCTGGCCCCGGCCGCCGCAGCCAAGGCCATCGACGCCAGCAACCCCCAGCGCCTGGAGCTGCCGGACACGATGGCGATCGGCCCCGAGAGCGTCGCGTTCGACGGCCACGGCGCCGGGCCCTACGTCAGCGTCTCCGACGGCCGCATCCTAAAGTACGGCGGCGAGGGCGCCGGCTGGAAGACGTTCGCATACAGCCCGAGCTACACCAAGAACAAGTGCGACGACTTCTCCGACCTCCCACCGGTTGCAACGGAGAGCTCGTGCGGCCGACCGCTCGGCTTAAGGTTTGATGTCAACTCCGGAAACCTCTACATTGCTGACGCCTACATGGGTCTGATGCGTGTCGGGCCGAACGGCGGCGAGGCGACGGTGCTAGCGACGGAGGCAGGTGGTGCGCCGCTGCGCTTCACAAACGGCGTCGACATCGACCAGGTCACTGGTGATGTCTACTTTACCGACAGCAGCAAGACGTATACACGAGCGCAACATCAGATGGTCACCACGACGGGAGACTCGACTGGACGCATCATGAAATACGACCCACGGACTAACCAAGTCACTGTTCTCCAATCTGACGTGACATACCCTAACGGTATTGCAGTCAGTGCCGATAGGACCCATCTTATCGTTGCGCTTACCGGACCATGCAAGCTAATGAGGTACTGGATACGAGGTCCCAAGGCCAACACGTCAGAGCCGTTTGCTGACTTACCAGGATACCCGGATAATGTGAGGCCCGATGGGAAGGGAGGGTACTGGGTGGCGCTGCATCGGGAGAAGTTCGAGCTTCCGTTTGGTTTGGATAGACACTTGCTCGCCATTAGGATTAGCGCAGAAGGTGAAAAGCTTCAAGAGATGAAAGGACATAAGAACGTGAGGCCGACTGAGGCGGTGGAGAGAGACGATGGCAAAATATATCTTGGATCCGTAGAGTTGTCATACGTCGGCATTGTTAACTCATAAATTATAGCTAGATTTTAGATATAGTGTTTGATCTTTTTAATATGCCGCAATAGTATTTATGTATCATTTTCCATTTTTGTGTTGGTCTTCAGTTAATATAAAATGTTGGAATTTCTATGATTTATGGTATATTGAATTTACACATGCTCGAGTCAGAATTTCAGATGTTTGACCACGTTGATGGCATATGAGAAGTCTACTAATTAGCCGAGTTCCTCACGCCCTCTCCGCCCGAGCCTCCTAGCGCCCGCGGGGAGGGGGTAGGGGGGTTGTTCCCTGAGGGTTCTATTCCTCGCACCTGCGTTGCGAATCCATCCCATCGCAGAAGTGCTGCCCTGCCCTTCTGCCCCGCCTCCCGGACTCCGGCACCGCTCGGCCTCCGCCGCCGCCGTCCCTAACCGAGCTCACCGCCGCGCGCCGCCGCCTTCTTCTCGCCCCGCCGCCGTGCCCTTCGCCGGCCGAACCGCCGCCACCGCCTGGCCGCTGTCGTCGTGCCCTTCGCCGGCCGAACCACCGCCACCGCCTGGCCGCCACCGCTCCCGACCCCCTTCTCTATGGCCGGCGACCATGGAGCCACCCCAACCCCCAGCAACCCCAGATACTAAAGCCGCCGCCGCCCTCCACCACCACCCCGGCCGCCGGCGACCTCGCCGGCAGCCGCTCCGCCCACCAACCACCGCTCCCCAGCCACCCCTGTCCCCCTCCCCTAGCTTGATGGCAGCCGCGCACCCCCTCCCCTAGCTCGGGGAAGAAGAAGAAGAACAGGGGCTCCAACCCCTTCCGCGATGGCGCGGCTATTTATCGCGCGTGATAAATAGAAATCGCGGGTGTCCCTGGGTGTCCTTTCCATTGCTGCCAAACATGCAAGAACTGCCTATAACCAAGCGGACTGTGATCTCTGATCGCCCGATACGACAATGACCTCAAGAAGTACCACTGCACCATGCATGGCATTTTCTAGGAGCGAGAATGGTTCATTGCAGAAAAATGTAGAAAATGCAATATATATGCACAATTTTTATTTACAAATTACTTCTATCTAACTAATTCACACTAGACACTACAGGAACATTTTTGAAATTCCAGGAAAATTCAGCACCTCTCTTTTCATACCGATACAACTTCTATTTTCTACACAAAATAGGACCAAGATCCTTCAAATGACATGCATTTTTAGCGAATAATATCATACTCTTGAGAGATATCTTTTTGATGTTCGATGTTTCTCTTATCAGAATAATTATTTGTTCATTTTTCATAACTTGATTTGTGAATACCATATATTTTTTTCGCTAACACACATGATAGGAGTGTCATTACAATCCACTTTTCTGTCAGGTTAGTATTTTGCGTACATTGGCGGCACTCGATCAACAATACAATATCACATTGCTTGTTAGTGTCATCTATTATTTAATAAGAGAAAGTCCGGTTTTGTCAGTTGGAAATGATCGACTACTAAATCTACTCATTAGCATGCGTCGCGTGCTGTGATCGAATATGGCCTAGCACACAATGACTTGAGATTTATACTAGTTCAGACCTGAATGCCCTACGTTCCAGTCAGGGTGGTGATCCGTTGTATTGCTCGAGCCTAGGTGCTTAAGAGAGTTGGAGAATTACAAGCTCACAAGAGTATTAAGTGCGTCTAGAAGGGTGCCAAGAGATTGAGTGTGCCGGTCTCCGGTCTCCAGAATGTGTGTTCCTACGTGAAGGATCCCTCCTTTTATAGTTTTAAGGGGGACCCACTTTACAGGATAGCTACCGCAGAGCCGTGGTTTAGAAGAAAACTAGCCTGCCGCCAGTCGGAGCTGCCTTGCCTTCGGGTCGAAGCCTCCTGCTGCCTTTAGTCAGAGTCATGATTCCTGTTAGTTGGGGTGAAAGCATCTAGGACCCTAGTGGATTTTGGAGTATTGATTGACAACACGATTAAATGACTAATTTGTTTGCATGAGTTTATGAGCAGGAATTTAATTGAGAAATTTGTATGAAATGAGAAGACTTATGTGTTGCAAGCAAGTGTGTTTATCCCATTAGCATTATATATACGTGACAAGCAAAAGAAGAAAGGAAAAGATAGAGCAAAGTATTCATAGTTGATATGACGGCTCTAATATTTGCTACGACTTGTTCGACTTATGATGGGATTCAAAGTGACAAGTAAAGGTTTTGTGGATGAGACATGATATGTTTGTGCATAGTCTCAAATTTGGAAGACCTTATCATAAATGGTGATTAACAAAAGAAGCAAGCAAAGCAAAAGTAAATGAGAAATGAGTTTATGCATATATGATGTCTCAAATTGGAAAGCTTGCACATGAAATTGAATTGAGAGTTCGAGTTGATAAAGAAGATTTCATGCATGACATAAATCAACATGAGTTTAAGATGGACGGCTAGGATAAAGGTAGAGGACCGAGAGGCATGTTTCAAGAGGCTACGCAAGCAACGGCTTGGGGGAGCAAAGAAACCGATATGGGTCAACGGCCGGAGATCCTAGAGTCATGGAGAGCTCTATGTTGAAGAGTGTCATTATTCAAGTGAAAAGGTGACTTGTGAATCAATGTTGGATTTCATTCCTATGCAATTGAAGATTCAAAGTTACTAGCTCAAATCGGGTATGCTCAAAGAATTGAAGATGTTGATGCCCCACGGTATTGATCGAAGAAAGGTCGGCATGATTATAATGAGAAGCTCAAAGTAGTGATTATGATAATTGTATATTTCATTTATATACTTGAGTATAGGTATGCCGTACTATCAAGAGGGATGCAACATTAAGGGGTTTAGACAATACCAAAAGTGCTCAAAATAGTCCCTAGAGAGAATAGCCTAAGAGAGAGAGAGAGTTAGTTGCAAAAATCAGAATGACCGGTCTGACCGGTCTATGGGACCGGTTTGATCGGTCTAGGCAGAAAAACACTCCAACGGCTAGTTTTCAAAAGAGACCGATCTGACCGGTCTGAGGGACCGGTCTGACACTGACAGGGGCAACGGCTAGTTTTTGTGAGAGGGGTATTAATATCCCATGACTTCACCCATTCGTGGGTGCTGATGCCATTACATTCAGAACACATCTAAGAGTCTTGAGAGCACTTGAAGAGTCCTCCCCAACATCTATTTGTGAGAGTTGCTTGATTCAAGTTGAATCCTTGAGTTGGGTTGAGTGAATCCAATCCTCGAGAGTGATTTGAGCAAGAGACATTGAGCCCTAGCTTTTGAGCACTTGAGGTTGCGACGACCAACTCGATTGAAGAATTTGTTACTCTTGGAGCTTTGGTTCCTAGACGGCTAGGCGTCGCCGGCTAGCTCCTAAGATTGTGGTGAGCAGCGGCAAGTTTGTTGCAGCAGCGATTGTATGCCACGAGGGCGCATGGTCATATAGTGGTGTAAGGATCACCGGGGTGTCCGACCCTAGAGGGGGAGGGGGTGAATAGGGTCGCTAATTCGCTTTCTAATCCTTGGGCTCAAACTACTTGCATAAGACAAACCTAACACGTCCTACACATGCTAGTTATGACTAAGGTTTATCTATGCTACTCTCTACTTACCCCAAAAGACTTGCAACCTATAGCCAATCCTAATCAAACTAACTAGGAAAGTAAATGTACGCAAGATAGAGTAAATGCGGAAACGTAATATGGTAAGTAAAGAGGTAAGGGAGAGAATATGCAAACTCCCGTGAAGACACCAAGACACACGATTTAACGTGGTTCGGTTAGGACACCAAGTCCCTCCCTACGTCCACGGCAACTTGTCCAACAAGAACAAGTGTGATGCCGAGTCTCTTCGCTTGATCACCGTCTTGCGTTCGCCACCAAGGCTTCCAGCAAGCAAAGGCTAAGTGACCCCAAGTCACCAAGACAAGGCCACCGCCACCGTCTCTCTCGAAGCGTCACCAACGGCACCGTCTTCACTATCGGAGCTTCTCACCAAGAGGGGTCTCCTTCCCCGCACAAAGTATCGTTGCCTCTCCACACCAAGTCGGAGGGTCACACGACGAGTACACAAGATGCTTGCCGCAGCAAGGCTTTCACTCAAGCTAGTTCTCTCAAGAACTAAGCCTAATCAAGCACTAAGCACTCTCACAAGTGTGCTTTAAGCCTACATGATATACAATGAAGCTCTAAGGTGGTTGGAGAGGATCTTCAACTCTTTTATGCTTCCTTAGTCTCCAGCGCTCCCAAATGAGGCGTGGGGTGGCATATATATAGCCTAACCCCTCAAACTAGCCATTGGGAAAAGGCTGATGAAATTCTTTAACGTCGGTTGATCCGACGCTCAGTTTTTGTCATCACCGGTTCAACCGGTGAATGCTTTTTCCCAGTATCTAGCCGTTACTGCTCCTATGGCTTACTTGATCAATTGCACCGACGCTCTTGAAAAGCACCGTCGGTTTAACTGGTGTATGTAAGCTCAGAAACCCCCAAAAATGGAGTCTCTGGACAACTGCACCGACGCTTGTCTTCAGACATCGTCGGTTCAACTGACACCAAACCCTAGCCTCAGGTTCTGGGTCTATTGCACCGACGCCATCATTTTTCCCATCGTCGGTTCATCCGGTGCACTCTGCTGACTGAGTCTTCTCTGAGCTCGTTGCACCGGTGTATGTAATTTGCCTCACGTCGGTTTAACCGGTGAGTGCAAATTACCTCTGTCTTGGTCCTTTCGACCTGATTTCTTCGGGGTTTTGTATCTTTTCATCCCTTGGACCTATAAGCCTGATAATGATCATCTTAACACATATATTAGTCCAAGTATTGTGTGTGTCATCAATCGCCAAAATATTATATTGAAATATGGCATGAGAAGCCATTTTCGTTACAATCTCCTCATTTTTGGTGATTGATGACAATACAACCAAAGTAAGCAAGATTAATTGCAAGAATATGAAATTGATACCAATTTGAAAAGTTAGAAACTACTTAGCTTGCTCGGATGACATTTCAATACTCATTTTAAAAGCTACCGGCATTTGATTAGTCCATAGGACGAAATACTTCCGGCTTGATAGCAATTGTGAAACAATGGCTTGTGGCCAATGTAAGACAATTGTGTGGTTTGAACCATATGAGCAATGAAAAATTTTTGTACCTTAGACTATGGGATCATCAAATTGCACTTCTCCCCCATATTGACTAAGTACCTCCCCCTATCACCATGTATCCTTTTGCATTGCATTTTTCATTCCTCCCTCTTGCTAATGGCATCATTTACTCCAGACTATTTGCTTGCTTTTAGGGTACATTTCTCCCCATTTGTCATCAAATACCTAAAAGCTTCATAACCACTAGCAACAAGGAGCATTAGTAGCAAAAGAAATTTACTAGTGATAGAGTGTTATACCAACTAGATTTGGCATATCTCCCTTTGTTTGAACAAGCTCCCCCTTTTTCAAAGCTTGTGGCACCTCCTATCTTGACACCAATTGTGATGCCAATTGTGACTTGTAGGGGTAGTGTTCAAAAGAAATTTGAGCTCATGGAGATAGCTCTAGGTGACTACAACAAATAGTACTTGTAAAGCATATTAGTCACACAAACACAAGCTATAGAGTTAGCTCCCCCTAAATGTGTGCATTAGTGTTTGAATCACTCACAAATGTATGCACTTGTATTACACATAGTGGGGGATTTAACTTTATAACTTGCTAATCATGGCATCATAAGCAAGCAATTGATATCAAAAGCATTTTTACCACGAATATGAGAGATATCAAATTGCAAGATATGCTATGAAGGACATATGCCATGTGAGAGAATCAATTAAGCTCATGTAGGTTACAACAAGATATGAATAAGGCATGGATAACCTACCATATGAAATTTCTAGGAAGGCATATCAAAATGAAAGATACCAATAGTAAAGATAAGATCATGCATTCCTAGAGAGGCATTGAGCTACAATGATGCATGAAGGATAACAAATGAATTTGAGATCATCCTTTTACCTTGCTGATTACCTCATATGTAGGGGAGAAGAATTTGGGTCACTAATCTTTAATCCACAACTTGGCTTTAATTCAACTTTGCATGATGCATCCCTACACATGCATCCCAAACCTTGCCTAGCCTCCAAATTCCCCGTTACCGCTCTCATCTTCTAAGTCTTTGGAACCCAAACCCTTTGGGAGCCATCCATGGTATGAATAATATCCTTCGGCACCCAAATAGGCCGGTTCCATCCATATGTTCTCCACCCCATGGCATGAGCAACCACCTTGCCATTTTCTTTCTTCTTGAGAATGTAGCAGTCGCTCTTTTGCTTGAATTTGTGGGTGGGCTTGGTGTACACCAATGAGGCCTTCAAGTATGGAGATGTGTTTTTCTTGATCTCCTTAGCCTTCTTGTGGCCCTTCTTGCTCTTGTTCAAGTTCTTGGGCTTGTTTTCTTTGTCCTTTGCTTGGCCCTCTTTTTCCTTGCATTGGTAGGACTTGTGGCCTTCTTTGTAACACTTGAAACAAGTCACGGTTTCTCCCTTCTCAAGCTTCTTCACGCCCGTGGAGGTGTTATCTTGAGAAGGTTGGGCTTGCTCTTGAGTGTACTTTCCTTTGAGCCGCCTCAAGTCCGTATATAGCCTTTCTACCTCTTGTTTGAGCTCATCATTTTCCTTAGCAATGAGATCATCACATGTTTCTACAATCACATCCTCATTGCAAGGGGTTAGATCACAAGAGGTAGACGCATCTACCTTGACAATAGGAATTGCACAAGGAATATTGCAAGGGAAAGATTCATCCGATGATGATCTACTTTTAGATTCAAGGCTCTCATATTTCTTTTTAAGCTCTTCATGCTCATTGTCTAACAAATTGAATTTGTTTAGCAAGTTCTCATATCTTGAGACAAATGAAGCATGAAGTTTTTCTTTAGCCTTGAGAGCTTTGATTTCTTTATTTTGTTTACTGAGATATTCTTGTTGATTATGAAGAAGTGTCATCATCTCACTAATTTCATCAGTTTCAACATCGGATTCATCATTGGAGGAGGAGTCATCACTTACATCGTTATTACCTTGTACCATGAGACACATGGGTGTAGCGAAAATGGCCTCTCATGCCATATTTCAATATAATGTTTTGGCGATTGATGACACACACAACACTTAGACTAATGTGATTGTTAAGATGACCATTCTCAGGCTTTTAGGTTCAAGTGATGACAAAGAGAATATGGGCGTAGCTAGGCCCGAAGGGCCGCCCCTACAGGGGTTTGTAATTTGCATCATGTCGGTTTAACCGGTGAGTGCAAATTACCTCTGTCTTGGTCCTTTCGACCTGATTTCTTCGGGGTTTTGTATCTTTTCATCCCTTGGACCTATAAGCCTGATAATGATCATCTTAACACATATATTAGTCTAAGTGTTGTGTGTGTCATCAATCACCAAAATATTATATTGAAATATGGCAAGAGAGGCCATTTTCGCTACAAGTGGAGACAGGAGATAGCTTGACCTTGGGGTCACCATAAGCTTCCTCAACGGAGAATGGGATTCACACGTGGGTGCACGGGGTGAATCCGAACTTCGGTAAAACAAATTATCGTGTCTCATTTGCATCATCTTTACTTCGGTTTGTTTTACATACCTTGAATTATTGTCTTTGAGTTTGAATTGTGCTTCTGCTCGATCTACTTGGGTGTGCTTTACTTGTGTGCAGGGAGCTATTTATATTGATAGAAATACTCTGCAAAATATACACTCCAAGTTTCATATAGGTTCAAGCTCGAGAAGGGGGGTATTTCCCTGTTGTGGTTTGTCTGCCTGATCAGATCGGTCTGGCCGGTCTGTCCGACCAGTCTGACCGGTCCAGGCAGTCCCAGCAGGGTTAAGTGCTAAATTTTGAAGAAAAGCCTATTCACGCCCCTCTAGGGTATGACATCGTGTGATCAAGATTCTTTCAATTGGTATTAGAGCTTTGGTCTCCGGATTGAAGCCTAACCGCTTGGAGAATCACAACGTCGACATCTTGCGAGGTACCATTTGAGCCCCTTGGTATGAATGGCTCAAACTATATTTCTTGGTCTGCTCACATTCATAATGTCTTAAGGACCATGGGTCATTCTTTTGAGAAAGCTATTAAAACTAGCATTCTACTTAAAGACTTCAACAATTTGTCAAAATTGTCAAATAAGGAAAAAGAATGCTTGTTGTGTAATCGTCATGTTGTTGACCTCATGTTTGAAAGCATCGACAAAGATTTTGCAGATTCTATACAAGAGGAGAAGAAATTCTCAGAGATACGCCTTGATACATATCACCTTTGGCAACTCCTCGAGGCAATATGCAAAGAAGACAGTGACGACGAAGATCAAAAAGAAGATGAAGAGTCACTAGAGGAGTATACTACTTCAGAAAACTATACTCATCCTCTTGTGACCTCTTCCGATGATCAAGGAAGAAAAGGAAAAAGGTCTGCTGGTTCCCAGTTGGAACCGGTCAGACCGGTCTGACCAGGGAAAGGCGCAAAGAGAGCAAGAAGTGCTCTCGAAGGCGATCAAGGCAAGCACAAGCTTCATATGAGTTAACATCTTCGAGTGATGTTGATCACAAGTGTTTGACCACCGAAAGCAAGAAAGAAGATAGCCAAGGAGTCAATCAAGCAATGAAATTTAAAGAAGAGCTTGATAGACTCAAGATCATCTATGCCTCCTTGGTTAGAAAATCAGAGAGCTTATCTGCTAACTCCTTATCTTGTATATATTCATTGGAGAAGAAGAATCAAGTGCTCAGAGCCAAGTTGGAGAAGCTCACTAGTGAGCAAGTGGTTTTGCAAGAAACACATACAGAATTTGAAAAATCCGATGAGAAACTTGTGGACTCACATGCTTCACTTGAAGTTGCTCATGAGGTTATGCTTGCAACGGTAAAATTCTATGAACCTCTAACTCACACTTGCATATGCTCACAAGTTCAAATTGATTTGACTTGCACTAAACCATGTTGCTCTCAAGCAAGCCAATCTAGCATTGAGCAAGTATTTGTAGAATCTTGTGATGACTTCATTGCACAAGAAAATGAAGAACTTATGCATGAAGTAAAAAGGCTCAAAGAAGAAATGATCAAGTTGAAGGGCAAGGAGCAAGCGAGACTTTCTCAAGATAACCGCGACTGCGTGGTGAAGAAGCTTGAGAAGGGTTCAAACTTTGCTAGCTCAACTCCTCAACAAAATTAAACAAGCATCAAGCACAAGATTCCAAGAAAGAAGTCTTTAGGACACATCAAGTGTTATAGATGTCTAGAGAAAGGGTATTATGCAAGAAATTATCAAATCAAGCCCGATGAGGAAGTGCGACTCTCAAGAAGTCAAAGAAAGCTTCCAGAAAACAGAGTGTGCTTTGGTTGCAGGAAAAAGGGGCACATGATTCACTGCTGTCCTCAGCAGTTCAAGTCTGACCAGACCGGTCAGACTGGCACACCCGACCGGTCAGACCGGTCCAGGCCAGTGCTGCTGTAGGACCCACCAAGAAGTCCATAAAGGCCACTCTTCCATTCAAGAAGCAAATTGATGCTTAGAAGCACAAGAAACAAGTCAAGAGCACCTTCGTCAAGTTTAAATACCGAATTTGCTACACTTGTCGAGCAAAAGGTCATATGAGCAAGGATTGCCCAAACGGTAATTTGCCTAAATCAAAACTTGTTCAATATAACTTTGCTAAGCTTGGGAAGGACAAGATGAGTACTTATGCTACTAAGGTGATCAAGTCACCCAATGTTAGCATAAGGGCAATTTGGGTTCCCATGTCTATTGTGGCTAACATTGTAGGGCCCAACAAGAGTTGGGCACCAAAAAAAGCATAATAAGTTTCAGGTACATGGAGATGCATTGGAGAACTTGGTTTATTGAAGTTTATTGTGTATTAAAGCCATTGGCCAAGTTCAAATATTTATCTTGCATATCTTGATCCAATGTCATCTCGGTAACTCGTTTCTAAATTCAAATTGCATTGGTCACTGGACTCATGGTGAGTGCAAGTGTGTCACTTGTGTTGAGCTTGTGATATTCTAAATAGTGACTAAGGCACTTTCTTTCGAGTTACTCCCCATATGTCGTGCGATGTGTTTAATGGCTCTTGTGTAGAGCAATGTCTTGATTTAGTGCAGATAAGGAAGCCCATCTAGTAAATCATCCATTGAGGCAAGACATGAACAAATTGAAGCTTGCTGCATTTTGACTGGTGGACCGGTCTGACCGGTCCATTGGACCGGTCTGACTGGTCTGAACCAAAAAATTGCAGCAGTACAGAAGAAAGGAGAAAGAAGCTATCCACAAAAATTCTTTCTCAGTGCATGTTTTTAAGAAGCATCTCATGGGGTCATGTACTACAGGAAGTAAGAAAATCTATCACAATTTCACTTAAATCTATTCACTTTACAATTTTTGTCTTTGGGACTAACATTTTCTTTGAGTGAATGTGTAGTCTCTCATGGTATAGATTATGATATTTATGGATCCAATGTGAGTTAATCTAAGTTTATTCCTCCCATGGATCAAATATTGATTGACAAAGTATAATCATGAGTACTTGTACTATATTGAACACTATTTCCCATCCTTGAGAGCTAGTGTTGGCTTTAAAATTTTTATGCACAAGTTCAAGTGGCTAAGAGGCAAAGGTATGTTTTCTACTCACTTATGTTTTACCTTTGAGCATCTAGGCCATGCTGTTGTGCTAGTGTGTGCATTTGTGTACATCAAGCTCAAGTAATCTTGTCACCTAGATATTTAGCTAAAACCTTACTAATTGTGACTAAGTGTCATTCTTGCATAAAATTGAGTAAGGTTTGTGCTAAACTTCTCTAGTGTGGTGATAGCTTGACTTGTTGCATGCTATGAGTGTTGTAGGATAGATGTTTCGAAAAACTCAACTAGCATGATAGGTTGTGTGCCAAAGTTGAAATATTTGGATCTTGGTCTTCGTGATCATATCAAGCTACTCGTGACTATTGTTCTCATTGAGTGTTTGATGGCTAGTCACGAGTGGTGAGATTCTCTCAAGTCCATAGAACTTTATCCATCTCCCATCTCTCATCCAAGGACTAGTTATATTGAAAAATCATCTCTTCCTTGGAAGTAACAAGGAGCTCGTGTTTGGAATATTGTCCTTTATCAAAATACTCCTTAATTAATTCTCTTCTTCCTATCTCTTCTCATGGTTAGCACATAAGGTCAGAAAATATAAACTTTGGAAGTGCTTAGCCATTTTATCAAGGAATTATCTCTCAGAAAATTATGTATGAGCAAATCCCGGATACTCTGGACATCTTTTTCTCGCACTCTAGGTGCGTCCGGTCTGACCGGTCTATCCAACCGGTCCAACCCGGTAACTTCCTTTTACCCCTCTCCCGGGGTAAACACTTCACCATTTCACGGTTTTGCCACCGACTCCACCCCTCCGTTCACCCGAGCACCGCCCCTCATCCTCTCTTCTTCTCCCTTGAAGATTGAAGTTCTAACCCATGGATCCACTGCTCCATCACTTGCATTGGGGTTAGAATGTGTGGCTTGACCGGTGGTGTGACCAGATTTGAAGTTCTTCACGAGTTCCTCTCTCACCCAAGGTACCAAAGTTTCAAATCATCCGATCTCTTAGCTCCGCACGTAACTTCTCAATCCCTTTGGTCCAGTAGGTTCTGCTAGGCCTAGGAACCACCCCCTAAGAGGTTAGGAAGTTTCGTGGCTTGCATTGCTTGGAATCAAATTGTAGGGCTCGGGCGCAGCCCGACCGGTCTGACCGGTCTGCCCGAGAGGTCAGACCGGTCGATCTAGCTAGAGCCAAAACTCTCAACTTTCAGCCATTATCTGCTCATATATACTGCTAGATGTTCTTCACATTGTTTATCATCTTACCTAGCATTTGTTGATGCAAATTGATCATCAAAACCGAGCCCTTCTACTATTCCTGTCAGGGACCGGTCTGACCGGTCTGTGGCTGGCAGAACACAAAAATTCCAATTTCAAGTGCATTCCAAACTCTTCCTATCAGATCTTTGCACTTGCTTCTCATGAGCTAATCCTGGCATAAATTTCTCTATCTCAGGTTGGAGATGCCAAACCGATTTGGAAATCTTTTTGTGAGAAATCGTGAGAAGAGAAGCAAACTCGATGAGGATCGAGATGCACGAGTAGTTGGAGGGGCCTCGAGCAGCTGTGGCTTCAGGTTCACAGTCTCATGCGGCAGGTCCTATTCAGTGTGAGTTGAGGCCTAGAAGGGCCAAGTCAGGGGCACAGCAGATGGACGTTAATGAGTCATCTGGGAATGACACAGAGGAGGATGAGTCTTACTTGAGAGATCCTCGTGAGATTGCAGAGGATAGCAATGGGAGCGATGCAGATGCTGATGCTAAGAGTGAGAGAGATGATATGGATGAGAATGATGAGGATGGTGGTGATGATGACATTGAGGATGGATCTAAGGAGAGTGATGCAGGCAGCTCAGATTTGGAGGGTCCTCTAGTGACTCCAGCTATTCAGGTACCTGTCAGGCAGGCCGGTGTAGAGATGGTCAGTTACTATAACACCGGGATGACAGCGGTTGCTCGTTTGCTGAGGCGGCAGAGTCCTTTGGATGTCCCAAAGGACACAGTTGACTACAGATTTCATACACGCTTTCAACAGGATTTCTATCAGTCTGTTATCTTAGCCAAGGCAGGCATTGCTTCAGAGGCCCAGTGGGTAGATTGGAGCCACATGGCTAATTTAAGAAATGAGATATGTGATGAGGTGGCTCAGATGTGTCAGGACAGGCACATCAAGGACATTATGGGGTTCCAGCATGATTGGAACAAGGAGGTGATAGCCCAATTCTATGCCACAGTCTACTTTGGGCACGATCCACATAATGATAATGAGATGACCATTTACTAGATGACAGAGGGACAGCGCTACCAGTGTTCTTTCTCCTCCTTCTGTTGGTACTTGGGACTTGATGCTGAGGACGTGGATCATCCTAAGATTCACTATGACTACCCTTGGCAGCTGATCAGGTGACATTCATGTATCCGAGGGATAGGGTTGGTAGTGCAGGCAAGGTCATGGGGTTGTACACATATTACTCTGTTCTGAACAGGCTGTTCAGGAAAACACTCACACCTCGAGATGGAAATCCTAGTGACATTTTAGCGCACTCCAAGAATCTGATGAGCCAGATGCAGCCAGATCCGAGGGGCAGTGACTTCAGTGTCGGTGACTTCATTTGGGAGGATCGGAGATCAAGCACATTTCTGAGACTCCCTTGAAGACATGTGGATATGCACCGTATATCATGAGAGTGATACTGAAGGTCACTAGGAGGAACTTCAGGATGGATGTGAAGCATGAGCGGCTTAGGATTAAACATCCTAAGCATGTGAGAGTACCATCCGAGGGGAGATATGACGAGGTACAGGAGGACGATCAGGATGATCCTGGTCCACATGATGACCAGGGTGCATATGCACCATTTCACCACGATGAGGATGTGCCTCAGCAGCAGGCACCAGCTGGAGGCTTTGTGCCTCACGAGGGTAGAGATGCATCCCCTCCTCACAGGTCCTCTTCTTCTTTTAGGCGTATGTTCCGGACTTTTGCTGGCATGATCAAGAACCAGAGGGACATTCTGGTTAATCAAGAAAAAGAAAGAAGGAACAATAAGAAAATGAGAGATAATCAGAAGAGGATGCACAAGTCTGCTCTGGGGCTTCAGCCACCGCTCTCGCCTATCTCACCAGAGCCCGAGGCAGTAGTGATTCCTTCTGTTGAGCAGATGATAGAGAGCTTTCAGGGCATGGATTTTGGACAGTATGACTACTTGGGCGAGAGGATATTCTCTGAGCAGCAGAGTCAGCCAGGTGGATCTTCTTCAGCTCAGCAGTTTGGACATAGACTGCCACCCTTTGCACCACAGTACCGTCCAGGTCCCCAACTATTTTCTTCTGGCCCACAGATGTTTGCAGGACAGTTTGTGGGATCTCAGTTTGCTGGACCTTTCTCAGGGCCCCTGCCGTTCACTTACACTTTTATGGGGCAGATCCCACCGTTAGTGTGGGAGCTCAGTTTGGGACTTACATCAGTTCGTCGACAGTTCCAGGATCGTTGGCGACATTTCCTATAGCTTCTGCACCTCCACCGCACTTTGGGTTTGGAGGGACTTTGTCTTCACTAGATATGGGATATGCAGGGATAGCACCTTCCCCTTCTTCAGCTCCTGACTCTGTTGAGGCGACAGTGGCCAGCTGGAGTGACTTGATATTTGCTTATCCCAGTAGTTCTTCATCAGGATATATACCCTTCTGGTGGTTTCTCTTCTGGCGGATAGTGAGTTCGGACAGCAGCACATTCTTCTCCTCTTGTGCGCTTTTTGTTGATGGATGACAAAGAGGGAGGAGAAAGGATTAAAGCTTATCTTATGTGTAGTGTGATGTGTTGAGTTGGATATGGATGTATTGATATCATGTACGATTATGCTTGTGTTGAGTCGCGCTTTGGGGGAGAAGAAATGTTGTATGGATGTGTATGGATATGTTTGTGTTTTCTTGTCTCATCTTGTAAAATCATATCTATCTCTATCATCTTAAGGACTTGTTGACTTGATACATTTGTATTATGTGCTACTGGGTGTTTTCATCATGTTTTAAATGCATAAGAAATGTTTGTGATTGTGTGAAATTTTTATGTGATGTGATGCTTTTGTTTCAGCCTTGGGCTGTGCTGGCTGTCTCTGACCGGTCAGAGGGACCGGTCTAAGCCTTGTGCTGTGTTGTCTGGTTGTGACCGGTCTGACCTGTCAGTGGGACCGGTCTAACCGGTCTGGGGCAGCAGCATTTCAGTTTTGCTTATTTGTTTGGATTACATATCATATTGCATCACGGGTTTATTTATGATGTTCACACACACTTGTTGCACCCCACTGATGCTGAGATTTAGGGGGAGTCTCATTTGTTCTCAACATGTGTAATTTGGCATGTGAGGCCAACTTGTGATGAATTCCATTCATGTGCACATACTGAGGGGGAGTTTCAACAAAATCTGAGAATTCAAAAGTTTTATTGAATATCTTTTTGTAAGCTTTAATCGGGTTGTCATCAATCACAAAAAAAATGGGGAGATTGAAAGCATCTAGGCCCTAGTGGGTTTTGGAGTATTGATTGACAACACGATTAAAGGACTAACTTATTTGCATGAGTTTATGAGCAGGAATTTAATTGAGAAATTTGTATGAAATGAGAAGACTTATGTGTTGCAAGAAAGTGTGTTTATCCCATTGGCATTATATATACGTGACAAGCAAAAGAAGAAAGGAAAAGATAGAGCAAGGAATTGAGAATTCGAATTGATAAAGAAGATTTCATGCATGACATAAATCAACATGAGTTCATCTACACCTCAGGTGTTAATCCTCTGTAATTAAATTAATCATGGCCATTAGTTCCAAAACCCACGCGACAAAATCACTAAACCAAAGTGTTCTTGACAGTCTGGGCCAGACTGGTCTGACCGGTCGGGGCAACCGGTCTGATCGGTTAAACTGGTTTCAACTGTTTTGGGACCCACATCATTTTTTCTGACTCTCTCTCTCTCTCCCTCACCAGTTCACTCTACCTCTCTCACGCTCGTTCTCTCTTTCTCTCTCTCGCCCTCACATCGTGCCCCCTCTCAAACCCTCATTCCCAAATCCCTCACCCCAAATCCATTCCAAGGCTTGAGAAGGCTGCAATCAGCGTGGTGGATCAGCTTCTCCATGATTCCCTACCCAGGGGGCAGTGGATCCAAGTTCTTTGCGTCATTCAAGGTATTCTAGCTAGGGATGGGTCGATCTCTTTTTCTAGGAGGTTTTAATCGATTTCCTCTGGTAGAACACATTCAATTGCGTCCATGAACTAGTGCCTAGAAGGGTTTTGGAATTGGTGGGCGAGCTTCACCGCGCCAAGAGTTCTAGCTTTTGGTCTGGATAGGACCGGTCTGACCGATATCTTGGTCGGATTATTTCGGACCGGTCTGACCGGTCGGGTGGACTGGTGTGGCAGTGGCTGAGAGGGGTTAGTAAGGGATAGTTAGTGCAAATAAATGAAAACAAATTCAGGTATCGGTTACTTATAATTTTTGCAAATCATGTCTGCATTCCTCATGTCATATGCATGTGCACACGTGTAGCAGCCGCGGGAGAGGAGGTGGTGTACGAGGTGGTTGCGGAGCCACCGGAGCCGCTAGAGCAGGCCCAGCAGGAGGAGAGGCGTGAGGCCCCGGCCCAAGGCCAAGTTCACCCCAGTTCTGGGCAGCAGACTCAAGGCAAGCCCCGGTGCATGTCCTATTATTTTAAATTATGACATCTATATACGTTTCTATAACTTGTGCATTATGTTTCAGGAGTTGATTGGAACCCGAGTTGCATGATTCTTAGGTTCCTCGAGTTATACTAGCATGTATAGGACGATAGAAATGCTATGCTTAATAAGTTCTCGATAGAAGTCGAGTGAATTCTTGTCACTCGCGAGATATAGGATATTTAGAAGTCGGGTAATTTCTGGTTACTCGCGAGATATAAGTTATATGTGTTTATATTATAGTCCCTGAGTTATTGAAAGTGATATGGAAATATGAGACCGGACGGGGAGTGATGATGATGTATAGGTATGGCAGCAGGACAGGGTTCCTGGGTGCCTTAGCCCCGTCTGAGTCGGTTAAGGACCGGCCGTTGTCGGCAGTGCTGATCGGGGATTGAGTTGTACTAACCGCATGCCGAGAGTAGGAGGTAGTCGAAACCGGTAAGCCGAGTACTGCTTTGCTTCAAAAGTACAGGAACCCGCACCCAACTCCTGGGGTAGTCGAGTAGTCGCGGAGAAATGGGGATGCATATGTTTACTTTTGGTGGTCTCACGTTGAGCTCGGCTGACCATATGTCGTTGGGCTGGTTCCTGTAGTTCGAGGCGGGGAGGGGAAAGGTCGGTGCGTGGGTCCGACGGGGCTTTTGCGTGCCGTGTTGGTTAGGTCCACCTTGCAAGGTTAAATCGAATCGATTCGCCGTGTCTCGCGGTTATGAGGGCCTTCATCTCTTTACTGCATCGTAGTCTCATGTAGAATGAGGAGGATATGTATAAATAAGATAATGAACACATGGAATTATTATTTGATTACACCAACATGTTTTGCTATAGTTGATTCATGCAAACATTAGATTAGAGTTAATTTGTATAGAATCTGGAGCTAAAATACTGAAAGTAAGGAATTACTTTAGTCGCTTTTCTGCAAAATAACCACCAGCCAAAAGCCTCGCATGTCTAGGTATTTGGGCTAAGTTATACCCACTGGTCGGGTAAGTCTTGCTGAGTATTAGTTGCTCAGGGTTGTTGCCACCATTAATTTGTTTCAGGGCACCCCGTTGTCGATTTCTACCCCTGCTGCGTCAAATTTATCCGCCGAGATGCAGAGGGGGTGGAAAGTTGTGGAGAGAGACCAGTAGACTATAAAGTCGGCGGGTTGCACACTTGAGGGCAGAGTGTGCCGCCCTCAGTTTTGTTCAGACCGGTCTGAAGGACCGGTCTGACCGGTGTATATGTGGGGAACCCATGCACACCGGTCTAACCGGTGGGACGCACCGGTCTGACCGGTGGTGTTAGGCAGAACCTCTAGGGGTAATGTAGTATAGTCATTTCCTAGTGTAAATTCTAGTTTTATTTGTTGGATGACTTGTATATCAAGTATGTTTTTAAACACGGTTTATAAAATTATTGTATCCGAATTTTATTTGTAAGAAGTTATGTATTATTTGTGTCGCGTTGTTCTATTTTCAAGTAGTCTGTCGTGCTTGTACCATCTGCGCCCA
This sequence comes from Panicum virgatum, assembly GCF_016808335.1. Classification (NCBI taxonomy): domain Eukaryota; kingdom Viridiplantae; phylum Streptophyta; class Magnoliopsida; order Poales; family Poaceae; genus Panicum; species Panicum virgatum. The sequence continues at coordinate 12,919,402 of NC_053150.1, read as the reverse complement.
CCTTCGCGTGGGACTACCGGTGTTGTTTCGATCAGGCCGTGGGTTGTAGTGGATCGCCAAATTAAGCCATTAAGCTAATGCGCCCGATGTGTTCTAATGACGGCCATTACGCTTAATGAGAGTTTTAATTTGGCGGTTCCGTCACAAAGATGGATGGCTAGGATAAAGGTAGAGGACCGAGAGGCGCGTTTCAAGAGACTACGCAAGCGACGGCTTGGGGGAGCAAAAAAACCGATATGGGTCAACGGCCGGAGATCCTAGAGTCATGGAGAGCTCTATGTTGAAGAGTGTCATTATTCAAGTGAAGAAGGTGACTTGTGAATCAACGTTGGATTTCATTCCTATGCAATTGAAGATTCAAAGTCACTAGCTCAAAGCGGGTATGATCAAAGAATTGAAGATGTTGATGCCCTCACGGTATTGATCGAAGAAAGGTCGGCATGATTATAATGAGAAGCTCAAAGTAGTGATTGTGATAATTGTATATTTTATTTATGCACTTGTGTAAGAAAAATGGCCCCATTAGCCATTGTTTTGTGATTTTGGTGATTGAGTAACAACGCAATCAATGGGACTAATAAGTTTGTCAAGTGAACATTAATAGATCCCAGGGATGAAGCAAAAAGGCCAAATAAAGCAAAACACAAAGAAAGAACTCAAAGACAAGTAGAATTGGATGAGTTCTATAAGAGTCAGTAGGACCGGTTGAACCGGTGATGCCGCACCGGTCTGACCGGTTGGCATCAGATGCACGGTGCCCTATAATCGGTGCATTGGGTCATGCAATGCCCAGGCCATGTGGGGAGAAGCAAGCGCACCGGATGCACCGGTGGTGCCAAAAAGAGCCATCGATGCAAGCACCGGAGGAGTGTTCAGAGAGCACATCAAATGGTCTGCAACCGAGTCTACAGGACCGGATACACCAGTGCCCCACGAGAATAATGCACCGGTGTAATTCCAAGTCAGCTGAAGCAAATTTCTTCAGGACCGATTGAACCGGTGCAACACACCAGTCTAACCGGTGGCTTGTCAGAAAGCCCAACGGCTAAGTCAGAGCCATGAGTGACTGGTTACACCGGTGCTCCCTCACTGGTCTAACCGGTGCCCTGCGCAGAAAAGGCCCAACGGCTCTTAGCGGCTCTATGGACTTGGAAGCCTATATATATGTGATCCCCCGGTCATTTGAAGATTGCTGGAATTGCTACAAGTCTCAAACACACCCAAGAACATCTCCAAGCCATCCAAGAGCTTAGTGATCATATCTTTAGTTCTTAGCACACATTTGAGAGTGTTAGTGCTAGGTTAGCTCCTTAGAGAGTGAGAGAACAAGGCCTTGAGCCTTTGTGCTGTGGTTCTTTAGTGAACCAACAAGATATCTTGGTGCGGCGGCCTCTTGGAGCTTGGAGGCTCACCGGCAACATCAACGACCCTCCGACTTGGTGTGGAGCGGCGTGGACGACCTTGTGCGGGGGACGTGGAGACCCCCATCCTTTGTGGAGAAGCTCCTTAGTGGAAATCGGGATCAAGGTGACCGTGGTTGAGTCCACGGAAGAGACTTGATTACCGAAAAGCAATACTCTTATTGAGTGCTTCAACAATGTGGATGTAGGTGTGCCTTTGTGGCTATCCGAACCACGGGATAAACACCCGCATCGAGAGTTTGCTTCCTCTTATCCTGCTCTTTACGTTTTCGCATTTCATACTAGCAATTTTTGTGTGCCTTTACTTTCGTAGAGTAGTTTCTTGATAGGAAAGGCTATAGGTTGCTAAACTCTTTTGGGATAGGGGTTTCACACTAGAAGAACCGAAGTTGCACATATAGATAGCATGTTTTAGTTTAATATTGTGCAATTTAGTTGGAGCCATAGGTTAAGTTTTAAGTTGCCTAATTTATCCCCTCCCCTTCTTAGACTAGAGCACGATCTGATCACTTTCAACTTGAGTATAGGTGTGCCGTAATATCAAGAGGGATGCAACATCAGTGGGTTTAGACAATACCAAAAGTGCTCAAAATAGTCCCTTGAGAGAATAGCCTAAGAGAGAGAGAGAGAGAGAGTTAATTGCAAAAAATCAGAGAGGGACCGGTCTAACAGGTCTAGGCAGAAAAACACTCCAACGGCTAGTTTTCAAAAGAGACCGGTCTGACCGGTCTGAGGGACCGGTCTGACACTGATAGGGGCAACGGCTAGTTTTTGTGAGGGAGTATTTATACCCCATGACTTCACCCATTCGTGGGTGCTGATACCATTACATTCAGAACATATTTGAGAGTCTTGTGAGAACTTAAAGAGTCCTCCCCAACATCTCTTTGTGAGAGTTGCTTGATTCAAGTTGAATTCTTGAGTTGGGTTGAGTGAATCCAATCCTCGAGAGTGATTTGAGCAAGAGAGATTGAGCGCTAGCTTTTGAGCACTTGAGATTGCGTTGGCCAACTCGATTGAAGCATTTGATACTCTTGAAGCTTTGACTCCTAGACGGCTAGGTGTCGCCGGCTAGCTCCCAAGATTGTGGTGAGCAGCGGCAAGTTTGTTGTAGCAGCGATTGTGTGCCACGAGGGCGCATGGTCATATAGTGGAGAGAAGAGATAGCTTGACCTTGGGGTCACCATAAGCTTCCGCAACGGAGAGTGTGATTCACATGTGGGTGCACGGGGTGAATTCGAACTTTGGTAAAACAAATCACCGTGTCTCCTTTGCATCATCTTTACTTCGGTTTGTTTTACATACCTTGCATTATAGTCTTTGAGTTTGAATTGTGCTTCCGCTCGATCTATTTGAGTGTGCTTTATTTGTGTGCAGAGAGCTATTTATATTGATAAAAATACTCTGCAAAATATACACTCCAAGTTTCATATAGGTTCAATCTCAAGAAGAGGGACATTTCCCTGCTGTGGTTTGTCTGCCTCATCAAACTGGTCTGTCCGACCGGTCTGACCGGTCTAGGCAGTCCCAGCAGGGTTAAGTGCTAAATTTTGAAGAAAAGCCTATTTACCCCCTCTAGGCTATGAAATCGTGTGATCAAGATTCTTTTATGGGGCATAAGGTTGACCACCGCCCCAAGCCTCCATGGGAGGGCTGTCCTTGCTCGTCATGCTTTGTCAGACCGTCCGGCTATCACGGATGAGGCTACGGTATGGCGGTCATTCTAATGACGGTGGCATGTGCTTATGGTTTTTGCCATGACAACTCTGTGCTGATGAAGGCGGAGTGGTTACCCCCTGCCCGGCCCACTACGGGGATGGACAGGTGAAATAGTGTTCCCCTAGTGACAGCGCTGTGCCACAGTGGGAAATGGGGCACTGTTATCCTTGTGAAAGGCATGGGCTATTGGTACGGCCGCTTGACTCTCGATGTCTGCTTTTTCTTGTTAGAGGACTTTTGTTTGTATGCCGAGCTCGCCTGAGTCCCTTGTTCCCGCGGTCAGGGCGGGGACCAAGTGCTAGGCGGCGCTTAGTCGGCATCTCCGGTCAGGTGTGGAGTCTGGACTCACTGTCCAACCGTTCCCTTTGGCAGAAGAAGCCCTATCACACCCGACTGTCCGGTTGGTCGGCTTCATGAGTCCTAGAATGAGTGAGGCCCATGAAGACGGGAGATCAGTTGTTGGGCCATCTAATCTCATAACATGTTTTGAGTGTCATTAAGCAGGCCAATGAGGGACCCCGGGTCGCTGGAACCGTCAGGTTTACACCATCGAACTATCACAAAAGTTCGATTTTCAACCTTCAACTACGAACTGGATAATAGAGGCAATCCAACAGACTAAAACTTGGCAAATTTGGCCCCTTAGGTTGTTTTGCGGGTGGTTTTCCATTTTGTGACAATTAAAAATATTAAAAATAAAACTAAAAATTCATAACTAATTCAAGTTTAAAAAATCCGAAATGGGTATCAAAAGTTTTCTAAAAACGTAACCTATCTATTGGCATGATACTTGTTAGTTATTTAGAGCAATAATGGGTATGTTACATTTTTAGAAAAATTTTGGTTCTAGTTTCATATTTTTCTGATTTAAAATGAATTAGCTTATTTTTAGATGTAACTAGATTTTTTTAAAAAAATTAAAAAATACAAAACACATTCAAAACCACACAAGAGCCAAATTCGCCTGGTTTCGACAGTTGGATGGTCTCTGCTATCCGGCTTTATAGTTGAAGTTTGAAAATTAGACTTTTGCGATAGTCTGAGGGTACATATTGGAATTTTCCCTATTAATAAAAGAGTGTTGGAAGAAGCCACCACCTTTGTTAAGAGGGTCTAGAAATTTAAATTCACATATTAATCTAAAAAATAATTTGCACTGTTGAATTTTATAAAGATCTATTGGTCTAAACTAAGTTAAAGGGTCCATATCATATACAACTAATAAATATATAAATTAAAAATAAAAATAAAAAATAGAATATGACTAAAGAGTCCATGCCGACTACATTAGTAATTAACTAAACTAAGAGTCATAAAAATAAGAAAAGTAGCAGTACAACAAAGAGTTCACATCAAATACAATATGTAAATAGCTAAATTTAGGTTTACAAAAATAAGAAAATAGCAATTGACTAAAAAAAGAGCTACAATTAGTAAATTGTCATTCGAAATTAAATCTATTATACTAATAAAGGTTTGTTGAAAGAAACCACCATATTCAGCGGGAGGGTTTAGAAATATCCACGTTAATCTAAAAGAAAGAAGCATTTACACTATTAGATTTTACGAAGATCTAACAATCTAAACTATTCTAAACAGTCCATATTGGTTACAACTAATAAATATATAAATATAGAATTACAAAATTAAAAAATAGAACATAACCGATGAGTCCATGCCGAATATAATTAGTAAGTAGCTAGAATAAGAAAAATGAGGAAATTAGTAGTTAACCAAAGAGTCCATATCAAATATAATCAGTAAATAGCTAAATTCAGATTTATAAAAATAGAAAATTAGCACTTGACCAAAAAAGGAGTTATAAAATTAGATTGTAAGAAAAATGAGGAAATTAGATTGACCAAAGAGTCCATATCGCAAATTAGGAAGGAAAAAACTTTTCGTTAAGTTTCGCCAAATATGTAAAAAAAATAAAACAGCCTCGAGAAGCCCAAATAAAATCTCAAAACAGCTTATAGTAGAGAGTAGAAAAAAATGGTTTCATTGGCTTATTTTTTCCTATTTAAGTTATACAATGTTCTTAGAATTACCACATTACCACTAAGAAGTTGCTTTGAGAAATATTTTAAAAAAAATAGTTTCAGCTTCCATCAAAAATATGATTTCATTGTTGAAGTCAAAACTAAAGTAATTTTTGAAGGAGATGAGATCTAACCAAACAAGTCATTGATGTGCAATTTAGGGACTGTGTTAACATCCCTAAAAATTATTAGGATAATGATGGAGAAGCATAATTGAATAGCATTAATTATATAGAACAACAATGAGTAAAAGAAAATAGAGACAAAAATAACACGAGTCAGATTCCGAGATAATGATGATGGACACTTGTGAGCATAAAGAGACTGTACCTTGGTAACAGTAAACCGTAGTACGAGATGGAAAAATATGCAGCAGTGTACAACAATATTGGTGTATGTATGCATGTGATTTAATGATTGAAGATAGTAGTAGAAAAATACTAGTTAGCCACACTATTTGTGCGGGACACGTTGCTAGTTCAGCATGACGGAGGGGCAATCTGTTGTCCCTTGAGTTTATGCCCGACAAAAAAAAATTGTCATTTCAGATGGCTTACTAGCAGTAACTTCAAAATACCAAGTTTTCACCAACGCAGTAAGGGTCTGTTTGGGAGCACTCCACTCCCAAAACAGTTACTCCACTCCACAACTCCACTCCAACAACTCCACCCTACTTCACCACTTGTAGTTCATTCTTTTTAGTAATTGTATGGCTCCACCCCACCTCCGGCCCAACGTGCAAACCAAAGGTCGAGCTTCCTCCGCCCCACTGGCCCAGGGGCGGGGCTTCCCCGCCGTTGGCCCTGGTCATTGATGTGTAGGGCCGGGCCCACGCGTCAGTGACCCAACGGTAGAGGGACCAATGACAGAGGATTTGCTTCCTGGCCTAGTGCGTGAGCTAGTGGCCCAGCGGCCCAATCCATCATTGCCTCACTTCCATGTGGGTCCCATCTGTTAGGTGTTCTTCTACCTCCACCTTAGGGCTCTGGACCTGCCGGACGGCCTCCTCCACGGCGGCCGTGTTTGCCCACCTCATGAATCCTCAAATAATGTGCGTCGGCTGCTTCGTCCGCCGCTAGACGCGCCGTCGGAGACGATTCCATCATGGACACATCGACAGCTTCCCCGAAGCCAGCCATCCACGGTGGCCTCCCACATCGACAACCTTGCCTAGAGGCTGGAACGGCTATCCAGCGATGGCGTCAGATCGCAACCGCAAGCCATGGAGACTCCGCGCACGAGAAGGTTTTCCATGGCGACCAGACTTCCTGCTCGCTGGCATGAAGGACAACGTCAGCATTGCGCTGCGGCGGAATAGGGTAAGGACCTTGTTAGCTTACTGCTTGCATTGATTATTCGCCGCGCGCCGCCATGGTCTAGTCGCCGAGGGGAGGGGACCCAACGGGCAATGGTGGGAGGGGACCCGGCGGGTGGGCGGCGGCTCCTCGGCCGGCTGCGGCGGGAGGGGCCCCAGCGGGCAGTGCCAGTGGCGCTGGAGGGGCCCTGAGCTTGGGCCGTCGAGCGGTGGCGTGCAAGCATTGGCGGGAGTTGTGTGTGTTGACTGAGTCATCGATAATAGAACAAGATTGAAATATTTTTTGTATAATGAGTGGCAGTGGTGGTAATTTTACCCCAACTCCACCAGCTCTAAGAATTTGTGGAGCACCTCTGGAGGAGCTACACAAAAAAAGGTGGAGCAGAGTGGAGCTAATAGTGGTGTTTGGGTATTCTTTTATGAAGTGGAGTCAAATTTGCTGGAGCAGAGTGCTTCCAAACACCCCCTAAATTTGAATATTGAATAATATTATTAGCTGACTGTCCCAGCACAAAATAGTACTAATCAATTGCTCTTCCTGTCATGGATAATGGATTCCTGGTGTGTGCATTAGAGAGCACGCATCATGCAGAGAAAGAGTTGTCATGGCGACATGGACTCTGCTGCCAGCCTTGAAAGGATCGTGGCCCAAGAAGGGGGATGGATTGGGACTTTTTCGATTTCTAACCGTCCTTAACCTACCTCCAGTGTTGCCCAAGCTTATAGTTCAAAGACCTAAGATCTAGAGCACACTAACATGATGAATCTAGGTAGGTAAGCACACTAACAAAGCCATTTTCCTAGAAGGATCAAACTATCATGCAAAGGCTAGCCCAATTGAAGCAAACTATCAAGAGCAAGTCCTAGTCTCAAACAATCAAGCAAAGAGCAAGAACTGAAAACATTTAAGTAAATTGCTTAAATATAAAAGAGAATGGACAAGAGACAACCGGATTTTTTTCCCGTGGTATCGAGGAGTTGACGCTCCCCCTAATCCATGTTGGAGCACCCACAAAGGGTTAAGCTCCCTTGCATCACGAAGAGCAAGTACTCACTAAGAATACCCCTTCTCCATCTCCGGAACGGCGGGCTTCAAACCGTGTACAACTTCTTCTTCTTGGGGCTCCCACAAACACCAAGAGCTCACCAAGAGCCTCCGATCACCAAGACCGTCTAGGTGTCGTCAAACACCAAGAGTAACAAGCCCTAAGCTTTCACTTGACCATCACTAAGTTGGCCCTAAATCTCTAGAGCTCTAGCACACTTGCACTCTTCCAAGGATTGAATTTCTTGATGAATTTGTTGATATCAAGTGTTTGGATGTCTTCTCTCAGCACTAAGGTGGCCTCAGGTGTTCAATGGTTCAAAAGGCAGTTCAAGAGACCCGAGGTACCCCCTTATATAGGCTAGAGATCACCTAGTGGCCATTACCAACTTTCTGGAAAAAGTCAGTACACGTCGGATAATCCGACCCTGCCAGAACAAGGGCGTCGGATCGTCCGACCCCACTAGCTTTTCCATTTTAGCCGTTAAGATTTAAACCAGTGCTGATGTGATTCACCCGACGTGTTAGTCCGACCTGGCTTGAATAGAGCGTCAGATAATCCGGTCTCCACAGTAGATTTGAAGTCCAAAACAACTGAGTCTGATCATTAGTACTGCTGTTTAGTCCGACGTATAGTGAAGGCCATGTCTGATCATCCGATCCTGAAGAGAATTTTCCATCTGAGAAAACAGGCTTTCTGGTGAATCACCCGACGTTTCATCCGACCTTCATTTCTCTAGCATCGGATAATCCGACCCCATAGGAAATTTTCAGCCCCTAAAAACAGGCTCTCTGAGTAATACTACTACTCAAAATCCAACCCTCATTTCTGTATGGTCGGATAATCAGAGTGCTTTGGCATGTTTATCCGTCCTGGGTGTACTCAGATAATCCGAACCCACTGAGTTTTATGTTTTCTGTTTTTCTGACTTGGACTTGATTCAAACTTCGATTCTTTCTGCTTCCAAGTGCTTTTCTGAGTTTCTTTGCCTATTTTGAGTTGATCTTGAGCAAATGTGCATAGAATCTAAGGCTAACTCTTTGAATGGTCAAGCTACTAGCTTCGAACCCCCCTTTGTAGTACGGTCAAGAACTATAAACTATAAAACATATACTAAATCAAGTGTCCTTCATCTCCTAGTGACTGAGTCTAGAAAGATCCTTAACCTTGACGATTTGAGTCCGTGTCGTTGAATGTTAATTTTGAGGAGTCTCCTTTCATTTGCGACTTAAACGGATTAACGATAATTCTTTCAAAATACACGTTAGCGCAAATGTTGTTACTAATCACCAAAACTTACCATTTAGCATCCACGAGCCTAGATGCTTTCGAGCCTGTCTCGCTAGCGAGCTCTCTGTCCGATGGCAGCGGCTGCTGGCCAGGGCGCACACACGCACGTGCCATCCTCACGCAATCCTGCGCGAAACTATTCTCCAGATCACACAGAAACAGCAGCAGATTCTGAACTACTCTCCAGATTCTTCAGAAGCAATGCAACCACGTGTGTTTGGTTAGTTGCCCAAGGTGGTCATGCCAAACTTTGGCCACTATTTGGTTTTGAGCCAAAACTTCATTGTAGCCCTCTACTCTGGCCGCTGATGGCCAAAATCATGGCCACCAATTTGATGAACAAAATCTGGCCCATGCCGAAATATTTGCTTGGCTACTGTCTAGCAATTTTAGATGTAAACCAAATAGTATAAAGAGGCCATAGCTTGTACCCTGAAGAGCTACTGGAGACAAAATTAGATGAGTAATTCAGACAGTTAAGCAACGCACTATGGTGTCCTACTCAGTCTCGCTCATGGAAAATCAGGCTGTGGTCACACTGCAGAGTGGTAACAGTTTTGGTCCTGAATTTTTCAGCCCTGCGTCTGTTGTAGGAATCCACTAGACTGAAAATCCGGAACAGTCTTTACGAAGTAATAAGCCGTGTTTCAATATTCTTTTTTTTAGATAATGGATAAAATATCCGGCCTCTACGTCCAGAGACATACACAGCCCCAAAATATTACAACAAATATGAAAGAGAGCATCAACTGTTCACAAATAAAAACAACGAACTAGCACAGTCTATATAAGTGCTTCCAACCACCGTGAGCCTGCTCCAACGAGACCATCTCAATTCTAGTGCTCAACGATGAAAGTACATTCTTGTTGTGCTCATCACGCTGCAACTGGTGTTTCAATATTCTTGCAGGCATTGAATTGAAGGCCTGGATCTCTGTGCAAGTTACGTTTCAATAAACACTTGGCTGGCGATTATGTACACAAATGTACTGAGAATTTTCGGCTTTTCCTGCAGGTGCAAGAAACCACTAAACACAAGTTACGTTTAAGCATGCTAAAAAACTAAAAAAACTGAAATCACCGTTGCGAAGGCGATGAAAACACACGCCAAAGTTGGTATGCCAATGGTAAAAAGTTAGCTTCATTTGTAGAGCAGTGGTAAAAATATAGAAGCCAAAATAAGAATGGCAAACAGACAGCAAATAGTTAAATATAACCTCCAAGTCTTCCGTACGTCACCGCACGTAATCATCATAACAGAATGGAATTCAAGCCTTGTGTTTTAATTAAGGGAAAAGTCCAGTTTATTTTTCCTTTAATGTGTAAGAGAGCATTAAGAAAGAAGAAAAAAAACTAATTTACATCATCGTACTTTCACAAAAGTTTGATTTTTAACTTTCACTGATAAATTGGATAACAAGGACCATCCAACTATTGAAATCAGTTAAGTTTGGCCGCTTGGTGGTTTTAAAGGTGATTTTATATTTTCTAACAAATAAAATTCTTGTTTGGATAAAAGAAAATAAAAAATAAATACTAATTAGAGTGCTAATAAATTGGTTAAATTTTTAGGGAAAAAAATACATGCACTCAGTTTCATATTCTTTATAACTAAAAAAATTACTCATAATTTTTTTAGTTTAAATTTGAATATTTTTAATTTTTAGAATATGAAAAAGCATTTTGGAAACCACTTAAAGAGTCAAATTTATTCAGTTTCTATTCGGTTATTAAATTTTGTAATTGAAGATTGAAAATTGAATTTTTATAATAATTCGGTGTTGTAAACAGACCTTTTAATGAAGCACCTTAATTAGAATTGATCCCGGCTCAACCGCCAAAACTATTGGAAGCCCATGGGCCAGGCACGGGTTGCAAGGCCTTGGCCCAGCAGGCTCACTTCGTCCCCGTTGGTAGTTGGGTCGAGCCCTCCACGTCCACGACGACCACGTTCTAGTCTTCTCGTCTTCCACACTACTACTCCTTGCTAGACCTAGCTAAGGCGGCGGAATGGCGCGACCACGCACGAGAGGAGCCCCGAGCAGGGTTTACAAAACCGGTGGGAACCGGTCCGGTCTAGTTCCGGTTTGGGCCGGTACCAAACTGGTCCATTCAAAATTCAAATTTGAATTCAAAAAAATGAAAAATTCCTAAAAATACTTCAAGGTGCGACGAATCTAATGGTGTCAAATTTTCTCAAAAATTCATTCGTTTAACATATTTTTTGGGCATTTAAAGTTAAACTAAAAAAGAAAAGGAAAAAAATGAGACGGCCCATTAAGGCCCACTTGGTAAACCGGTCAAACCGGTCGGTATACCATTCCAAACCGGTTACACATGCGATTTGAAATTTAGATTTGAATTCAAACCGGTCGGTATGCCGGTACGAACCGGTTGAACTGAGTTTTTTGAATTCAATTTTGAATTTGACTGGTACCGACCGGTTTCCGGCCAAACCGGACCGGTATACCGGTACCGGACCCCGGCGGTTTGGCCGGTCCGGTCGGTAAATGAAACCCTGGCCCCGAGTGGGCGAGCGAAGGACCGCCGCCGAGGCTGGAGCCGGCCGTTTGGTAGCCTGTGGCCACAAGCTGGCCAAGATCAAGGTGCGCCTTCTTCCCCCTAATTGCCACACCCCCGCCTCGATCCCATCCTGAACAAATTGCAAGCCGGATAAGTTGTGTTGTGTGCAACTAATTTTGTAGCATTTTTCTGTTCTGCGTGATGATGAGATCTGAATTCCTGATTCCGAAAATCCATGTTTTTCTTTCCAATTTCGATAGTATTGTACGTAGGACGAGAAGAGGGGGGGGGGGCCGATGGTTAGTGTGTCAGGAAACATATTGCGTATAGCTCGTCTTTCCTATCAAATTCCAAGGTTATCAGTCCATGACACCATGTCTATATAACATCTAATCCCACAGCTAGCTGCAACCTGCAAGTGACGCCGCCTTGCGACCTATTCCTATATAGTAGTCGAGTATATATGGCACTGCACACTGCTCTTTGGTTAACTATATGGGCTTGCAGGCATCCATCAAAGTATGCCTGAGGCATCCATCAAAAGCCACGATTCCAGGTGATGCCTCTCGTCATCAGAGATTCTGACATGATCGTCAAGGCACGCAGGGAATGTGTAGATGCTGCAGTAGCTTTTGTGCCGGGGCCCAGCACTTGAGCTTTGTGCCCTCTCAACAAACTAAAGCATGATGGATGTGGTTCTGTTTTCCTTTTGCTGGATATATATCATTAATGATATTGAACTAAGATGATCCTTTGCAACGGCAACCAAGGAAGGGATAAAGTGAAGGCCTTGGTGACCAACTCAGCTGATGCCTGATTGTCAGGCCACCGACGCCATCTAGTCTATTTATCCCCTCGATCTAACACCTTGCTTTGCTCACCATCACTGTCTGCTCCTCCATAAGCACAACCGCTGGCACGAGCTATTTTCTAGCAGGCCAGCAGTGGCAGCGAAGTAATTTCAGTTTGTATTAATTTTCGTAATCGAATTCTCCTTGCTCCTTTCCCCTTGGGTGAGCACCGCCATTGCTTAAGTTTAATTTGGTTCTATTCTGTTCCTTGCCACATTTATTTGACATAACTTGTTCTTCTCGCATGCAGCATTCCTTCTCAATCGAGAGTGTCTTGGGGCCACGCTTGGCGTGGAGGCATGGCGGCTGCTGCCATCAACGCGGCCCTGTGGGTGGTGGGCAAGGCGCTGGCCCCCATCAAGGACGGCCTGCTGGAGGCGTGGGCGGCCACCACTGGGCTCGCCCCTAACATCCGCGAGCTCAAGCTGGAGCTGCTCGTCGCGGAGGGGATGCTGGACAACGCTCGTGGCCGGCAGCCCTGCAGCCCCGCGCTGGGGATGCTGCTCCATGAGCTCCGTCAGCTGGCATACGGCGCCGGCGACGTGCTTGACGAGCTCGACTACTTCCGCATCCAGGACGCGCTAGACGGCACCCACAATGCCGCCGATGCGCATGGTCGCGGCTGCGTCCACGGCCTCGTCCGCGATGCTTGCTACACTGCCAAAGCTGTCGGTAAAAGATTCTCATGCTGCTCCCTTCCATGTGCTCAAGATGATTCTCATTCTGGCGTGTCGGAAAAGGAACCACCAAAATTGAAGTTTGATAGGGTGGGGATCTCTGAAAGGATGAAGGACATCATAGATAAGCTCAAACCCGTATGTGCCAAGGTCTCCACTGTTCTTAATGCAGAACTACTAGCCTCCAACCCTACTACCCAACACAATACCATGGCTCAACCTAGAACAACTACTCCATACATTATAGAGCCTACACTATATGGGAGGGACACCCAGAAGAAGAGTATAGTTGAACACATTATCCATGGTGAATACTCTGAAAATAAGCTTATTACTGTGCTTCCTATTGTTGGTGTGGGGGGTATTGGAAAGACAACTTTCACACAACACGTATATCAAGAAGTTAAGAGCCATTTCGATGTCGCAGTTTGGCTATGTGCCTCTCAAAGTTTTAATGCTGCTAGCTTGGCACAGGAGGCTGTAAAACAAATACCTAGAAGTAAAGATGAAAAGGAAGGTAGTAGTGACCAATATCTAATTGAGCAAAGATTAAAAGCTATGCGGTTTTTGCTTGTGTTGGATGATGTGTGGACACACCATGAGGATGAGTGGAAAAAACTGCTAGCACCATTTAGTAAAGGGCAAGAAAAAGGCAATGTGGTTATAGTGACAACTCGAAGTCTTGATGTTGCAAACAAGGTTAAGACAATTGATTATCCTATAGAAATGGGTCGTTTGGAAGCTGCAGATTTTATGAAATTATTTGAGGCATGTGTGTTTGGTGATGATCAACAGCCATGGAAAAGCCATCCTGGATTATTTGATGTTGGGAACAAAATAGTGGGTAATTTGAAGGGCAACCCCCTTGCTGCGAAAACCGTTGGGAGATTATTAAGAAACAAACTTTCTTTGGACCATTGGACAATAATTCTAGAAAGCAAAGAATGGGAGCTACAAACCAATGATAATGATATTATGCTAGCTCTAAAGCTTAGCTATGATTATCTTCTTTTTGATCTAAAGCAGTGTTTTTCATATTTTGCTTTGTTTCCTGAAGATTATGAATTTGGCAGCGAGGAGTTAATTCACTTGTGGATAGGACTAGGTATATTACATTCATCAGATCATAACAAAAGAATTGAAGATATTGGGTTGAGCTATTTAAATGACTTGGTTAATCATGGATTTCTTAAAAAGAATGAGAAAGATGATGGTTCTTATTATATTGTCCATGACCTACTACATGAGTTGGCAGTAAAGGTTTCATCACATGAGTGCCTGAGCATACGTAGTTCTAACATGTGGTCCGTACAAATATCCCCCCACGTGCGTCACTTGTCAATCATTATAGAAAACACAGAGGTCAATGATAGAATTACTTTTGAAAATTGTAAGAAGGAAATGATCGCATTGGGTAAAAGGCTGAAAGTTGAAACCCTACGAACTCTAATGTTGTTTGGGGAACACCATGGTAGTTTTGCAAAGACTCTTGGTGAATGGTTAAGGGAAGCTAGAGACCTTCGTACAATTTATTTGTCTCAAGTGTCATATAATGTGGACAAGGATATGTTGTTCAACTTTTCAAAGCTTGTCCGCCTTCGCTACCTAAGGATCAAGTCACTCCCGCATTATCAGGGCCTGTGCTTACCTTCTTCTTTGGTTAGACTTTATCATGTAGAGGTCCTAGATCTACAGGAATGGAAGGGTTCCTTTGGATTAAAAGGTCATATCAGCAACCTTGTAAAGCTGCGTCATTTTCTTGTGCCAAATTATAATTGTTTCCTTCATGATGGTATATATGAGGTGGGAAAGCTAGAGTTCCTTCGAGAGCTAAGGAAATTCAATGTGAGAAATGAAAATGGTTTTGAGTTGAGTCAACTGGGGAAGTTAACAGAGCTTGGAGGATCACTTGAAATTTGTGATCTTGAAAAGGTGCAAACAAAAGAGGAAGCTGATGGATCAAAACTGATACACAAAAGCCGCTTACACAAACTAGAATTAGAATGGAATATTAATAGGACCAACAAGGATCCTACAGGGGAAAAGGATGTTCTTGAAAGCCTCAGACCACATAGCAATCTTCAAAATCTATGCATTAGAGGGCATGGAGGTACTAATTGCCCAACATGGCTAGGAGCAAACCTTTGTGTTAAAAATTTGGAATCTCTTGAGCTTCATAATGTGTCTTGGATAGATCTTCCACCGTTGGGAGATATGTTTTTGGTTGATGAGTCTGGTGAAGAGCACCTGTGTTTTACACAAAGTCCAACCTTTAACAACTTGAAATTTCTAAGACTTAGTTGTATACAAAGATTAAGCAAGTGGGTTGTGAGCGGCCCACACTCTGTGAGCTATCAAAATCTGAAAAGGCTAGAACTGACTAACACAACAAACGTGGAAAGCAGCTGTGGTGGAAATGGATTTTGCTATTTGTTCGCTCATCTGGAGGTGCTCATCATTTTTAATTGCCCTGAACTGTTTGAGGTGCCATTTTTTCATCCTACTTGTTGCCAACAAGAAGCGCCCATGGCTTGGTTCCCCAGACTAGAGAGTCTTACTATTACACATTGCCCAAATCTTTTGTCCTTACCTCCTATTCCTTGGACTCGTGGCCCGTGTTATGTTGATGTAAAAAATGCAGGTTCGGTTTTTTAGGAGCTAGTGTATGAAAATAATGGACCTAGGGTGAGCTTGGAAATTTTTGGCAATGGTGTTTCAGATAGCACGTTCTGGAAGGTGTTGGATTTCAATAATCTAATCGAACTAAAAGAACTAGAAGTGTGTAGCTGCCCTCCTCTACCTTTGGATCGCATCGGGATGCTATCATCTCTGAAGAAACTGGCGATACGGGGGGTTGGCAATTTTTTGCCAGTAGGTGAGAGCCATGTTGGATACCAGTTCACTGTCGAATCATTGGAAGTCATGGATCAATGTGGCAGTGGTGAGGAGCTGACAAGGCTACTGTCTTGCTTCCCCAAGCTCTCGAGACTATCAATATATTCTTGTCAGGAGCTGGCAAGGCTGGGTGTGATGATGGAGCAAAATGCCGCACCAACACCCACAACATCGCCACCATCTTTGGATGAGAAGGCGGTCCTGGCAGTGGCAGAGAATGGACAGAAGCAGCAGCGAGGAACAGAAAAGGATGAGGTGGAACTCTCGACGGTGGCCGCGGAAGGACTAGTGCTCTTGCCCCCACTGCTGCACTGCAGGTGCTGGAAATCTTTGATTGCCCAGGGCTGAGGCTCCATCGTCCCTATTCAGAAGATGATGATGGATACGATGATACAGACAACACGACAGGGGAAGTTGGAGGAGAGCTCCAACGTCTGCGCTGCCTCCGTGTGTTGGAAATAAGGTCATGCCCCGAGTTCCTCTCCTCATATTTACCATACCCCTCTACTTGTTTCCCCTTACCGACCTCCCTACAAAATCTCCATCTTGGTGACATGAGGACTCTAGTGTCTCTCTCAAAGCTCACCTCCCTCCACGAATTATCCATCTGGGGGCGTCCGCGTCTAGGAGCTAAAAAACTCAGCTTGTGGCCTCTCCTCACCCAAGGTTGCCTTACCAAGCTATCACTCTGGGGTAAACCCGATTGCTTCCTTGGCCCTGACCCTAAGGCCTCATGGTCACATCAGCAAGGGCTTCGATCAAAATTGGGTTCCCTCGAGACGGGTGACGTCAGAATAGTCCTTGCTATGCCCATCTGCAGCCTCCTCTCTTCCTCCCTCACCAAACTAGACTTTTCAGATGATAAGGTGGAGTGCTTTACAGAGAAGGAAAAGGCTCTTCAGCTCCTCACCTCCCTCCAGCACCTCATATTCTGGAAATGCAGCAAGCTGCAGTTCGTCCCTGCTGGGCTACACGTGCTCCCCAACCTCAAGATACTAGAGATAAGTAATTGTGAAAGCATCACATCGCTGCCTAAAGACGGCCTCCCGAGTTCACTGCAACGATTGGGCATCCGGAACTGTCCTGCCATAAAGTCGCTGCCCAAGGAGGCCCTCCCAAGGTCACTGCAAGAACTAGAAATCTCATCCTGTCCAGCCATCCTCCAGTCACTGCACAAGGACAGTATTCCAAGCTCACTGCGAGAATTGGACGTCAGTAACCACGAGTGGAAGGACCGAATGCGGTTCAGCAGGTTAAAAGGAACCATTCCAATATTGAGAACCTGAAGGTACCACACACTCTCCTGCTACTTTTTGCTCCTCCCTGGTTCCTACGCACCAGATTTTCCCCTAACTTTATTCAACCTCACAAACTTCAAATCAATTGTCTGTTCACTTTTTTCGCTAAAATTATTGCTGTATACGAGTAATCCACTTTTATGTTAACCTATGCAATGCAGGGCTCTTCTTGGAATTGCACATTATTCTGGTGTCACACGATTCGCTCTGCATCCATCAATGGTTCCGAGTTCGCAAGCATGTACCGTTCCACCACGTACATAAAACTGGTTCGTATATGCAAAATCTCCCTGCATATAGTCCCTGACACTACTTAAGGCTCCAATCCTAGTCAGACCTGCAGTTCTAATTCTTTTAGCAAGGAGTTCTGACATTTAAGTATTTATTAGCTAAATATAACCAGAGTTACAGCTACCCTTTCAGTAGAAATCTGGAAAATGGTGAGGTAAAAGGTTATGCTAAGTGTTTTTATCCTACAAACTGCAGGATTGTTCTGATGACTGGCACTCAACTCATGCAACAACGCAGTTCAGCCTTTGTCACCTCCTAGGTCCGTGGAGTCAAACCCAGCTTGGAGTTGGAGATCATGGCTCATGAAGACATTTGTTTGACTCCCAACTGATGAAGACACGCCTTGATTCCCAACAAATCTTGGCACCTGGCTCTTGAAATCATGACCCATGAGATCCGGGAGAATTGTGACTAGCTCCAGAGAATTGTGACTAGCTCCAGAATTGTAACTAGCGAACCTGAAAAATAGAGAAAGCAAATGACCATGATGCTGCATATACCTATATGTAATCCTCACTGAGTAACTCAGTTCATCCACTCATAATACAATACATTCAAAAGGGCGACCCCTCAGAAGCTTATGCTGCTAAGGGGTCGTCGACTGGACGTAAGGTGCCTTATGGCCCTGAACCAGTATAAATCCTATGTCTTGCTCCTGGTGTCCTTTGCTTACATTTGCATAGCACCATGATGTGTTCGGACTCTCCATGTTTAGTCTTATTCGCCAACCCATGTTTGTTTATAACAACCTTACATAGCGGTCTGAATCTGCTTTGCACTGTAGCGCACCCCAGAGAGCAAGTGTAGCCCCCACTAGCCAACCACTATTACAATACAAAATGAAAAAAAAATGGCTGTTCCTGCCCTTCATGGTTTTACAATGTAGCTAATCGTCGGTTACTGCATATTTGTTTCCATCCATAGACTACTGACTGTTCTTCCTATGCTCTTATTAGTTCCGGTACATACTATGCAAATGGTTGAAAAGTCTGGAGAACCCCTCCCTCACAGGCCCCTTGCCGACGCCAGAGCGCACGCCGCCAAGATGGGAACGGGCCCAGAGGGACTTATTCCACGGCAACGGTGGCGCCACCGCCTCGCCACCGCCGCCCGAAAACCTAAACCTAGAAGACCTAGGACCTAGACTACCACGCCGGATAGAGGCCGACGGTCTCCCACACCTCGCGACGCCAAAAAGGCCATTGGAGGCAAGGGAGACCACCATCTCCGCCGGCACCAGCCACCGCAGCTGGATTCGCCCCCTTTTCGCCTCTCTCTACTGTAGAGAAGGGAGAGGTTTCGAGAGAGCTCCCTCCTCGTTCGTATCGGCGAGCGGTGCAGGCAGTGGAGCTGGCGGCGAGTTTCACAATCAAGGGCGGAGCAGCTGTGGGTTTTGTGGAAGCTAGGCGGTTGGATCGTGCTCGTCTTCCCCGCGGCGGCGGTCGTCGTCGACAGAGAGCCTGCATCCAAGGTCGACGAAGCTTGGGGCGTGGCCCCGACCGATGGGCATTCAGCGACGGCTCCTGCTCGTCCGTGAGGATGAGCGTCTACTGCGGTCCACTTCAAAGCCGGCGTGCGATGGAGCTTCTTTCGGCCTCAGGTTCGGCGGCGGCAGGGGTCGGCGTTGCTAGGCGGCGACGACGACTTCTGGAGTCTTCCGCTTTAGGAGGGTCCAAGGACCAGTTTGCTATTTTGTTTTTCTATGAGGTCCTTTGTGTCAGTTGGTCTGGACAGCTGTCCTCCATATCCTTCTACATCGTATTTGTATTTGTACAGTCTTTGTACGCTTTCCTTACCTCTTAATACAGATACGTTTGACCTAACAAAAAACACATTACATGTCAGACGCATATTCAACTCACACAGACAGAGGTCTGATTGGTTACAGCGCTTCAAAGAGCAAAACCAATCATACATTCAATCGGCACAGCACTACAAAGAAAAAAGTTTCATCTGCAGTGCCCATCATAAACATTGAGAATAAACACCGATAAACAGAGGCTAACACCGAACAAGACCATCAACAAATACCATAGATATCTGATCATCACTAGGTTCTTTTCCTCAGCAGTATAACCTTTCAATATAACATGGTACAATCAGGGAGTACGCATGCAATGCTACCACTCCACACTGTCCAGTAATAACACGAGTATACAACAGAGTTTGCTGAAGGTGTTCAGCTACAATATATATATATATATATATATATATATATATATATATATATATATATATATATATATATATATATATATATATATATATATATATATCCCCTCCAGGTCCAGGGATAACAATAAAAAAGAATCATGTATGAACTTTTCATGTCAAGTGAGCGTTCCTTCCTAAAAGGGCCATAGCAGAAGAATGTGACCGTTCTCTTTCCCCCCTAATTCAGCTCCACCAGCCAATCATCACCGTTGAATGGCTGCCAACCTATCACTATGACCTGTCTATAGCCAATTATCTGTTCCAGTCTCTGCTGTAGAATAACATCAATACAGGGTGGCCACATCAATTTCCTTGGTTGCAAAAAAATATACTCCCCTTATGCAGAACTAGTCTCCAGAAACAAATTTCTTTTGTGTATAGTATCTGTCTTCACTAGCCTTCTTTTTCAAGTTCCTTTTCTGTTTATAAAGGCCCCAATAACAATGTTTAGCCCAGGTAAAAAGAGATCAGAATAAACTATGAGCATTGAGCCTGTAACGTCATGTACCTTGTAAGCTTCATGATTGTCAACTATTCTTGTCGCTACCGAGACTGATGTAATAGATTTCGGGCTCATGATTGTCTTAAAAATACCCATGCTCTTTGGAACAGCATAAGGATCAATTTCACCCTGCAGAAAACAACCATCAAGTTTCCAGATCGAGCTAAGTTTGTCTTTGACATAAGTTCATTAAGTACTTACAGCTGAATTGCCCTCAGTTACAGTCCCATGCACAACCAATGAAATGTTAAATGTTGTGATCTGCACCAGGATATAAAATCAATTTTTGAGGGCATACTAATACATTGTTAAATAAAATCATATCACAATCACAGCATGTTCACCACATGATATTTCAAGCATGAAAAAATAATATAGGAATGAAGTCATGGACACAAACATACCATGTCCTTCGAGACTTCCCATGGTGCGCCAATAATGACTTCATCAACATAGCGGCAGGCAAGCACACTAAGAGTACGCTCATGAAGATGCATGATAGGACGATATCCTCTTCTATCCCTGGACAAATGGTTCTTATAAGACTGCTATTTGATTTTATAACGACAAGCTTTTTTGACAGTATCATTCTGATATATAACTACTATTTTGTTTGTTGAATCTTAAGTAAAGAAATGGAATAAAACCTGATAGACTGGTCATCATGGATACCCACAAGAAGAAAGTCGCCAAGTTGTCTAGCACTTCTGAGGATCTGCATTAAACAAAAGGTAAAACATTAATACTTTAATTGCATTTAAGCCTAACTAGTGAAAAACCTTGTGGGTTACAGTAAAATGATCTGCATGAGAATAAGAAATGATACCTCAACGTGGCCAGCATGGAAAAGATCAAATGCACCATCTATATACACAACACGAGCACCTGGCGAAGGAGCCTGAGTGCATATGAGCATGTTGTTCAATAAATGTAACAAAATGGAATTATGAAGACTTAAATCATAGGAATATATACGGCAACCCACTAACTACTTAAACACTAGATTGTCAGAAAATCATTGAAAATCAAGATTGAAAAGGTAGTAATATCAATCACTCAGAATCAAGACTGAAAAGTTACACTAGTTAGATTAGCTGAGAATGATATATCCAGCCACTTTCTGTAAATACCATAAAAGCTTAATGAAAGGCCAGGGTGGATGTGGCCTCCACTCTATATAAAAGGTCGCAGACATGGAACAGTAAAGACTGGCAAGCAACCTAAAGAGCTCATACCTGCCCATTTGAAAACTGCATGATTCGGCGAGAAGTTGGAAGAAAATGAGATAGATGACTCTTCACTTCATCTTTTGGTTTCACTCCAGCCTTCTCATCAACAGCAATGCTAAAATCAGTGTCAGCATCTTTCTGCTTGAATGATAGCAATATTCTCCCTGTGTACAGTGTGATATTTCTGTGTAAGATGGTAATTGACAATAAAGACAACATTTTGAACAAGAAATACAACATTGTGTAAAATTGAATCATATGCTTAATAGTAAACAACAAATTCAGGGGATGTATGATTCAAAAAAACAGTAGGGCCACTGAACCTTACCAACTATATCAGTGCTTGAGACACCTTCTGTTCGCTTGATTTGCTTGTAACGTCCGACCTTCTTTGCTAATGCATATGCATCAGTGCCATCAGGTAGTAGACAAGGGTCATCTCCGTGAATAATGTAATCAATGCTGTATTTGTTGAAGAGGGTATTCATGAACTCTTCTGTGATCTCATATGGTGCATTGGGAATGACCTCATCAACCCACTTCAGGCCACTAACAAGAGTCAACCTAGATAGAAAAATATACACATGGTTAATAGAACCCATTGTTCCGGATTTCAATTAATGATGAAATCTGGAAGAGATTATCAGAAATTCAAATGATGCTCTATGCTTTTCAGTCAATTTGAAATACAGATACGGACAATATTTTCAGGGAAAAATTAATTCTTTTCACAGAACAGAATTAAACTGCCGTACCTCTCTTCCATAGAAAGGACAGGTGGGCCCTTATTTGCAACGATCTCCTCATCACTGACAACCCCAACTACCAGCTGATCTCCCAACAATTTGGCCTGTCGCAATGCATTTGCGTGACCATAGTGCATGAGGTCAAAGCATCCATCCATGTACACTCTCACAGGCCTTTTGCGTTCCCTCTTCTTCGGAACTTGTCCTAGATATGGCCAGAAATACGGAGCAAATGGAGCACCGATTCCACCAAAGTAGCCTGTGGATAGTATAAGAATGGCAACAGTGATCATAACTCCGCCAATTCCAAAGAACTGGGAATAGTATCCGCTATTCCAGAGCCCCTGGTGACTCTCAAACGCTAGCAAACCCATCATCATCTTCAAGGTGGATTCTTCTGTCCAAAAAAAAAAAGAATAGAAGACCAGAATGAGACTCCAAAATTAATGGGTTATTCTGGCAAGTGGCAACCATATATACAGCAAAGTAGTACAAATGTGTCATTTTCCAATATTTGGAAAATCCAGTAGCATTTGCAGCTCGATTTGTTGGGATTTTTAAAACAAGAAAGTGACTCAAAAAAGAAAGAAGAAAAGCGTGGCTTTCTTACTACTTAATTAAGATGGTTGGAAGGACCTCAGACGTTTAACCAGAAGAAATAAACGTGCTTACCGATCACGTCACGTTGACCAAATCGTAACCACCGGATATTTTAGAAAGCCACAGGTTTGGGCAAAGGGAAGATCATGGAGAATTTAGAAGGAAAAAAGAAAAGAGACTCAAATTGCTTTTACAAGAAGCCACGTAACGACGAGAAGCGGAGCTCTAGAAAACATGACAATTGCATGACTAACAGCGCTGCCTTCTTTTTCATCAAGAAATACATGTTCAGAAGAAAATCCACACCAACTTTGAATATAGTCCATCGTGTGTTGTTCTAATTCCAATAGTAGCAGTAAAAAAAATTACAAACGAGCATAAATTTGTCCTCCGGTATCTTGTCATCAGTCATCAGCAATCAAACAAGCGAACATGCCCGACAAGGAATCAGATTCCCATCGCAACTACCACGCCTCGAGTTTAACATTGCAGCCAATCCGCCTCAAAAAAAAATTGCAGCCAACTAAGCAGGCAGGTAGAATTTATAGAGATTCGGCGTTCCAGTAGGCTCATGAGCACGGGAGGAAGGTTGGAGAAAGCAAAAGCGTCTCCCACCCACCCAGAATCCCCGTTACAGCGGCGCCGCAAAGAAAGAAGCACCAAATGCAATCGCCGTGATCCCAATTCCAGCGGAACACGAACTGCCAGCCAAATCACATCGAAACGAACGGAACAAAAAAACGATCTTTTTTCTTGAACGATAAGCTGGCTTGGAGATCGAAGGGAATCGCGCCCATCATAACGAAGAGAAGAAAAAACAGAGCCTTTTCCACACCGCATTTCAGCCTGAAGAACGAGGGAGCAAGCCACAGCGGGGGAGGAAGAAAACGCACCGAGATCGGGGCGGCGCACGGCGGCGGGCGAGCGAGCGGCGGCGGCGGCGGCACACCGGCCGGCGGGCGGCGAGCGCGGATCTCGCGTCAGAATCCGGGGCTGGCGCGAGATCTGCCGCGAGAGGCGGCGAGGCTCCCCTCCCTCTCGGCGCGCGCTTCGGTTCTCACTGCCGTTTGGGAGGAGAGAGAGGACGCGGAGGAGAGGGAGGCCGGAGGGAGGAGGAAGAGAGAGAGAGAGAGAGCTCTGGCGCTCGCCGTCTCGTCTCCGTCTCGTCTCGTGAGTCGTGTGGCCTCGCCAATTGGGGGTGGTGGAAGCGTGGGTGCCTTCACGTCCACCAAACTGCCCGGGCCCACACGGCAGGAAGTACTGCAGGTTTCGCACCTGGGACCTTGATGAAAAGTGAAATACTGCATAGGTACGGCGGTTTGCCGCCCCGGTGATCGGTGATCTTCCTTGGCGACAAAGGAAGTGAAACCGTCGCTTTCCGATGTCACATAGTATGCTTGTTCCATGGCACCGGATGGACGAGCTTGGCTACGTTTCCAGCCCCCAGACATGATCCTAGGTTCTAGAAAGCATGGCCTATCGGTTCTAGGCTCGTCTTCTCCATCTGAGCGATGATATACTCTCCCATCAGCTTTTATACTTTTATAATTGTAACTTTTTATTTTAATTTTAATCAGAAGTTTGCTTTAGATTGAGATTGTCTGCAAAATCTCGTGAAATACATGTAGGTTGGATACTTGTTAAGTTGATGAGAACAAAATTGAGTTTTCATCGAATAAAATAAAAAGGAAAAGTACGATCGAAGAGAGTATCTTGCTTCTCAAACTATCATGTTATATTTCTCTATATCAATATTCTTAGAAATTCTAATAAGAAATTAGTAAATGGTAGATTATAAACATATTTAGAGTAAGGCTAGCAAATTCGATCCAACTCCAAATTCCAGTATGAAAAATGAGATATGAAAAAAAATATGTGCTTCATTATATTTTCCGGCAATATTTTAAATTATTTTTATTTTGAAATCCGACCAAATTGAGTTAAATTTGAAGATAGATCATATAAGCACCTCAAAACTCTGTCTTTAAAATTATGATTTAAAAGTGCGGTTCAGTTGTAGGTGTAATGGTCATAATCTAATCTTAGTCTCAAGGTTCATTCTAGCAATTACTAGTTAGACATGATTACAAACTTCGAAGAGGCATCATATGGTGTTTTACCTCTAAATATGCACCCGTTGATTTTTTTTTCAAGGACCGTACATATTTTCTAGATTAAATAAAGTGTTAAAAGTATGGATACGGCCATTCGCATGATCCCTATGCCTGTTCGTAATCGTCCCAGACTGCCAGGGTTGCATGTGCAAAAAAAGCACCGTCTAGAGGAAACGAACAAAACAGAGCCAGAAAAGATCACGCGATATTTGCGAGGCTGTGTGGGGCCCACTTCCAGACTTTTCCGCCACCGGTGTGTGGGCCCGGCGGCACGCGCCCGGGGCTCCAGGCCTCCAGCTGTGCCGGGCGGCGGGACCCGCTGGCGTGCCCTCGCGGCGTCGCGGCGGCGTAACGGCGTCGGCTTTGACTCGTGCGTCCCCGAGACAAATGGCGTCGCCGGCGAGCGCGCCTCCGGGGTCCAGGTGGCCGACGGCGACGCTACGAGCCGACGACGGGATGTTACCTCGCCGTTGGTAACTCGTCTCGTAAGTCGTAACCCGTGTTTGGTTGGCTATGAAAAATTTTCATGAAAACTTTTCGATCCTTTGACTACTAATTAGAGATATTAAATAAAGTCTAATTATAAAATCACCTCCACAACTATAGTACTATAGTAGTACTGTAGTTAATGAGATCTTTGACAGTATAATTAGGAAATGATTAGGCACGGTTACTATAACATCACTGTTGCCAATCATGGTGGAACTTGCCTCATTAGATTCGTCTCGAAAAGTTACAGTTATTTGTAAAAAAAATCGCAAATAAACTTCGTTTAGTACTTCATGCATACATTGTTTTTTTTGAAAAATTTTTGTTGGGTCATCTAAACACGGCCCGTGTCCTAGAAAAACGCATGGTCTCTGACCCAATTTCAGGACCCATGAAAATGGTCGAGAAAGTTGTGAATTTTATAAACCAGAAGAATCAAATGCATAGGGAGAGGGGAAAAGGACGAAGAAGCGAGAGCTACTCGAGCTAGGCTCACCTTCGCTGAAGTTCGGAATTTGGCAGAACTTGGCTATGAATTACTGGAAGACTTCTTTTCCTAAAAAGACATTGACTCACAAACCGTCAGTTTCGCAAATAACCGGATGGGTTGGACCCCTTTTTGGAGCGTTTGGATGGAGGTAGCAGGGGTTGGAGCGAAACCAAGAAGGGAATATTCGGTGAAGATGCGGGTCTACTCCATCCCACGAAATCTGGCGGACGAGTCCGCTCCGCTCCGCGTTCTCATGGTCGCGTGACTGCCGTCTTCCTCCCGTCTCTCTCCTCTGCCCTGTCTCACCTAACCCGCCGCTTGGCTCGCTCCTCCCGACCTCGCCGTCCACCACCTGGCTCGCGAGGTCGAGTGCGGCGCCGCGGAGCTCGAGCGCGGCGGCCATGGCGACCTCGAGCGCGGCAGCGGCGACCTCAAGCGCGGTGGCCGCCAAGGCGAACGCGAGCGCGGTGGCGCGCAGCTGGAGCGCGGAGGCCATGGCGGGAGGAGTGGCGCGCGGATCTGCTGGCGGCGCGCGTGGGGTCGGCCGGCTGCGGCGGCGGACGGGGTTGGCCGGCTCCGACGGCGGAGGAGGGCGGGGCCGGCGGACAAGGTGGGCGCCGGCGAGCTCGGGCGGAGAAGGCCACTGACCTCGGCCTACTTGCGCGCGTGGGAAGGACCGAGGAGGAAGAAGATAAGGAGAAGAAAAATGAAAAAAAAAAGAGGGGATGACATACGGGGTCTAGTGAACAACGGTCTAACGGTGTGTAACGTCATCCGTTCCCTATTTCTCAACTCTACCAACTAAACCAAAAACTAGAATGAACCCAACCCCAAACTCAAAAACGAATCAAACATAGTCCAAGTTGGAGCCGTCTCAAAAAACGTGAGATGTAACCAACCCAACCCACTACGTCTCGAAACCAAACAGACGGAAAGAGAGAAGAGGATCTCGTAAATTGCACGCGTTGATCGACGCGGGGTGCATAGTTTTTGGCCGGCTTTTGCTTTTGCCAAGTCCCGTTCAAAAATAAATTCCTGTTCCTTTTTCGAATTTATTCCTGATGATTTCCTGGCCAGTGCTTGCCAGTTGCCAACAGGCTTCTAACGTGGGGCAGCCGCACCCAAATTCACACATCAGGAATCGCATTCGAGAGCGACATGGAACAAAAATCACAAAAATCGCACTTGGCACAAAACACGACATCGCAATGAGCATCAGACCGTTTCAGGCGAAAATTCCAACCAATATGTTTCCGACGCCTCAAATGCTGAGGAAAAGTACTTTTAATCTTAACAAAAGTTAAAATAAACGAATTAGTGGAACGTTGCCAACGATACAAAGTTACAGACAACCGACGCTACAGGATACTGGGACCATGGTCATCAGATTCGTGCGGTGTACTCGAACGCTGGGGGCGGCTGGGGCTCCTCGTCGACGGCCATGGCAGCCTGCTCGCTGGTGTTGGGTGCGGGGGCATTGTTCGCCGTGGCGGTTGTGGGGGCGTCGGTGAGGACCAGCTCCTCGGCCTCAGCGGGCTTGAGGTCGCGCAGGAGAACGAACCCGGATGGCGCGGCCTTCACCGGCTCGTACCGGCTCTCCTCCAGGAACTTGATGAACTTCTCCTGGGCTGGGATAACGCGGGCCGGGTTCGTCAGGAGCTGGAACGTCGGCTCTGGCTCGGGAGCCTTCTTTTCTGCAGGAGCGCCATCCACCTGAACTCATAACCATAGATGAACCATGTCAGTGTTGTGAGCAGTTAGATCAAATCAAACAAAGCTAATTCGACTTGGAAACTACTAATCAATCCTGCAACTCTTACCTGCATGGAAGTAGATGCAGCAGAAGCGTCCTCGCTAGGTGGCGCCGCCTCAGCCTTCTCCTTGGCCTTGCTCTCCGCATCCTTCTTTGCCCTAGACTTCGCCTTGGCATATGTTGACAAGATGGCTGTTGGCACCTTGACTGATGTGGTCGCAGTCTGCTGAGTTGTCGGCTTCGGGTAATCAAAAAGCGATGGCTTAGCATTCGACAGGAACTCAAACTTCGGCACTTTCAAATCAGAATTGAGGCCGATGAGGGCTGTCGGGGAGAAGGCAAGGCTGATGAAGTAGGTCAGTGGGTACCAGTACCAGAACTGGGTGAAGACAGCCAGTCCAACAACAGCAGTGAGCCTGTCATGCTTTGATTTCGACTTGAGCTTGATGGTGACGTTCCTGCCACCAGCATCCAGGATGCCCGAAGCCAGTATGGCACCCATTTTGCTCATGGTGTCCTCGTGCTTGTCAAGAATGATCTTCTCCAACTTGCGCCTGAATGCTCCGACACGTGAATCATATGATTCATTGGTCTGGATCATCACCATTGCCATGGCAATGAGAGCACCCTGGCGTACAAAGTCAACGACGTCTGATGTAAGAGGCTCCAGCAAGGAGATGGCTTCACTCAATCCGGATCCGGCACAGGAGATTCCAACAGCTAGGGCTGCACCATAACGGACATGTGGATTGTATGATTCCGATAGCAGGGACACGATTCTGGGTGTCTGCTCAGGCTCATTATACAGAACAAAGCCAAGAGCCAATACCGCAGTCCTCCGCACATCATCGCTCACGTCTGACACAGCAAAATGCAGAAGCTGGTGGATAGCTTTGTTATTTGCAGTTCCCCTGTACGCTAGAGCCAATGCGTACATACCACCATAACGAAGTATAGGGTCTTGATCTCTAGTCATTTGTTCAATCAAAGTGTCAGCTTCCTCTTCCCTACCATACACTGTCAATGCAATTCCAAGTGACAAGCCCCTGGAGAGAGTAAGAGTTCATCAGAAAAGGAACATTTTTACCATCTTGAGAAATAAATACGTGTTGACTCAGAACTTGTTTGTCAAAAGGCATCTTTATTGCATACCTGATAATTTTCTCATGTTGTGTATCATGAGCATAGGCAAGCATTTCTGTGGCCTTCTCACTGGCCGTGCCAACCATAAGCAAGCCCAAGCCAACACCAGCTGCTTCACCGGCCACAGCACTATCCGTGTACAGAACATTCTTGATGTCCTCGCATATTTCCTCATCTGCTGTACCTAATGCTGCAAGTCCGAGTCCCAAACAAGCACCGTGCTGGACCACCTGTGTGATTATTATCCAAAGTCAGAATGCCTGTGCAAATGTTTACTATGTACATAACAATCTAACAAAAAGATTCAAACATTCCCCTATCAGCATTGGTCTAAACCCCTAGTTCCCCCATTTGCAGGAAATAGTAGATTGCAGCAACATTGTATTCAAGAGCATTAATTGCACCGTTGTATACTGTAGTCACTCTGATGAAAGGATTGTTACAAAGCAAAATTTAGGGAATGTGGGCCTGGGATAGTACCTCAGAACTGGTGTTACGAAGACTCTCACGAAGAAACTCTTTGATTCCTTCACCATGGTTGGCATGTATCAAACCAAGAGCATAGAGAGCACCTCCTTCCGAGTATGGACTCGCACTACCAATAGCACCATTCTGAGGCAAGTAAGGGGCCATCAATGCACGACCTTGTTGAAGATGGCCTCTATGGATGACACCTAGTCCAGCAGTGGCGCTGAACTTAGCCCAGTTGGTTGCCCTACCAAGCCATTCCTGTAATATAGACCAGTATGAGAAGAATATAACAAGAATACAACCATGATAAATTATATAAACTATAGAAAACAAAGATGCTAGACAATGGTGGCATCAAGTACACAATGTGAAACAAATCATACCAAGTTTTCTCTGAGGAAGGTATCTACTGTTGTCCCTGCATGCATGATAGCATTGGAGCATATTGTTGCACTGTGACAGACACTGTTCCTCATTTCCACAGCTTGCTTTATAGTCTTCAGAATTAAAAGATCAGATTTATTATGGCTGTATAGAAACTGTAATGTCAACTGAATAGATGTCTCTCCTGACAGTATATTCTTGATTTTTGTCAGTCTATCAGCATGTGCTACTTTATTTGGATCGACAGTGAGAGCACTGCCATTTGGCATGTTCACGTCATCTCCCATCTGGACATCCCCAGATGGTTCTGTAGCAGCATTGGCAGCATGATCACTTGGTAAAGCTGGTGTGCTGTCAGGGTTAGCATGGGTAGAATTCAATGTATCAAGGTGATTCCGCACATTCAGGAGGAAAGCCTGATTTTCATTTTCAGCAAGATCAAAAGCAGCTTGATATGCAAGGAGAGCATCATCCTGGCAAATGAACATACGATTATCTAGAAAAGTAACTTCAATGATGCAGAACATAGAGGAATCTTGTCTGGTAAAGGAGAAAAATAGTGCATACTTTGCTTCCAGAAATAAGCTTGTCCAAGATGCTTGCAACAGTGTCAGACTCATCCAAAAACATAAGACACTGGCAAATGCTCAAATAATCCGGATTTGGCAATGTCTGGTATATTTTCACAAGACATCGCAGAATCTGAAAATACAGAAACAAAAAGTGTTAGATCACAAGATGATTTCCAAATATATGTGAGCAGTAGTTCTATTGTGCTAAATACAAGTAGTTGAAATGTTTGGCAGGATTTATAATCCCAATCATCCAAGCATGCCCTTACCTCCAATCGATATTCACGATGACTAACATATTGGTGGGACAGATTGATGCAATATGAAAGAGCTCCATGAAGATTATCACATCGAGAAATTGCGGCCTCAAGCTTATCCAGTCTCCTGCACTCAACAGCCATACCCATTGCCTGCTGATATTTTCCATCAAGAATGCACCTGAAAGGCAACGAAGTACTTGTAAGCTCAGAACTGTGTTTCTTACTAACGGAAAAACAACAAATCATTAGGGCACTATCATACTTGTCCAGCATTCTTTCCACAATGGCCTCCAATCTTGGGTCCATTGTTTTTTCTTCCCCTGCAGCCCCTGATCGGATGGCAGCATATTCATCCAAAGCTTTCGCTGAAGAAAGGAACAGGGCCAAAAACAAAGGTAACGTTATCAGAATACTTTCAACCGTGGCAATCAGAAACCGGTCATAATGCAGGTGTGATCCCTCACCTAGAAGTGTTTGAGCATAATCAGAGTCGTCAGCAACATCAAACAGGGCTCCAGCACCAAGTGCATATGACAGAGCATCATTTAGCTCCCCCAAGTGGAAAAACACCTTAGAAGCAACTAGTGCTGCAAGCTGCCTCTGGTCAAACTCCTCATCTTCATACAAACTCTCACTACAAAATGCAGATTACCACATTAGAGCTCGCATTAAGTGATAAGTTTGCTTCTATTTACAAAGTGCAATGAGAAATTTTACAGTAAACAAAGAAACTGTAGTATCTAGTGACAAGTTTTACCACCCTTTGAAAACCAATTATGCAACATTTAATTCACATCCTACCATCACAGTTCAAACACAGTCTCTGCTTGAGAATCTGTCACCTTAATCAAACCAGAACCCCAGTGCTGAAGTCCACATTTTTTCGGACAGCAATGGGATCCATGAGTTGGAGCACATGCATCATAACAACTAAGAAAGGCACGAGTTTGCGCTCGAATTCTAGGTTTCCAGTTTCCACGGCAGCACATTAAGCCCTCCCAAAACCTCCATCCGAACAGATCGAACCTAGGGTTCCCTGAAACAGGCTCCGAATCCAACCCGACGCAGCGGCGCCGGCCCCATCTAGACCGGCCTCTCCCCGAGAACCCGAATCGAACCTAATCCAACCGGAATCCGCCGAAACCAAACCACCCACGCGGCGGCGGGGGGCGCGCGACCCGCCGCCCGCCGGGCGGGGCGGCGGTAGAGCGGGCAATCAGAGAGAAGGCGCGGGGTGGGAAGGCCGCGAGGACGAGGGGGTGGGGACTCACATGGATGATACGCTGGTGGAGATCTCGTGCCAGAAGGCGTGGACGAGAGAGTTGAGGCAGGCGAGCGCGTGCAGCTTGAGCTCCGGCTCCGGCTCCTGCAGCATCGCCAGCAGTGAGCCCGCCGAGCTCACCGTCACCGCCGCCGCCGCCGCCGCCGCCGCCATGTCCGCGGGTGCCGATCCGCCGCCGCGGGGTCCTCGGGTGTGCGGCGGCGCGTTTCCGCCGGCGATTGGATTTCGTGTGCGGTGGGCGGGCGCGTGCGCTTTGCTGCGGGAGACCTTGCTTGGAGCAGAAGAAGATGGCGGATTCGCTGGGGAGGAGAGGCGCGGGGACCCCGCCGCAAATATATGGGATCGAGGAGGGGCTATTCCGAAACCTGCAGGCTGCCGGTAGCCGAGTAGGACGCCATGAACAAATTCCTCGTCGGATTTTTTTTTTCTGCGAAAGTCGTCGGATTTGTTTCAGAGGCGTTTTTTTTTGTTTTTTGAACGAACCACACTCGATGACGTTTCTATTGATATCAGTTGATATCAGTAGAAAAAATATAAAGTTATGTCTCTAGAGGCCATAATTAGGAAAAAAATATTACGGTAACAACATCAGCGAGTTGAATTAGAGCCTCAACACACGTCAAACTCAACTCAGACTGGTCGGATCGAGGCGTCGACACAAGTCGCACGAGATGCCTCCAACAAGACAACTCAGTCCGGACAATACACAGCCCAAACTCGCGGCGGCCGCCGGCACCGCCCCTTCGAGCGCTCTTGCAGCTACCATCACGCCCGCACTCGACCGCCAGCCGCACCTCCGAGCCACACCGCATAGCCGAGCACCCACTGCGCCCCTCCAGATCCGGCCAAGGGGCGCGATGGATCGGCTTGGCCGGATCCGGCCGTAGCAGCGCCGGAGCCGGTCGGCGCCGTCTTCGTCGAGCTACGCCGCGACGGATCGGCTTGGCCGGATCCGGCCGTAGCAGCGCCGGAGCCGGTCGGCGCCGTCTTCGTCGAGCTACGCCGCCCGCGCCACCGAAGCTCGAACCCTGGCCAAGATGGCCCTACCGCTGTCTTTCTCGAGGCTGCCGGACTTCCAGTGAACTTTTCTGGCAGCAGCAGGGGGAGGGTTGGAGAGGAGCCGGTGCGCCGGCGGCGCGCTGCGTGGAGCCGCCCGAGTCGCCCGTGGGGAGGCGACGCGGGGGCAGGCTTCGTCTCGTGGGCTATGGAGGCGTATTTCTCCGGTATTTGTGTACCTGCGTACGGTACTTGGTACGCATCCATGTGTGACAAAATGTTTATTTATTTTTCGTGGCTTAGGGTTCTTATGATTTATTAAGTATATGATGAACTCGAGTTGTTATTTGCCAGTAAAGACAAAATGTTTAAGAAATAGGTAATTTTAAAGGTTTCATGGAGCTCAATTTCTTTTTTTACTAGTAGAAAAATTTTGGCCTGGCATTTAGTCTCAAAACTTGAAACATTTCTTCTGTCAAGCAGAAGCTTCGTTTCAATCTCAAACACAAAAATTAACTTAGTAACATGAATGCATGAAACTCGGAACACTTCAGCATTTTGCTTTAGATCCTCCTAGAAGCTTCAAACTCCCATATGTTTAAATTTCTAATCATGGAACTCTTAATATGCCTCCTTTTTCTGAAGCCTTATTGAGACGTCTAAGTTTCATAAAATATGTAATTTGCAAAAGAAAAAGTACTTGCTTGAGTTAATGTGTCTGGAGGTTAAAAACTTGCAAGTTCCATATTTTAATCACACGTATTCGCCTTGCAAATTGCGAATGTGATTGAAACAGGAAATTTTCAAAGACTTGCAGGTTTTAACTTCAGTTTCGACCATCCAAGACGTCAAGCTGTATACATCACTTGATACACGCAGGCCATTAATTCAAGCAAGTATTTGAATAAAAAAATCAACAGGCACATTGAATTCACCAATGTATGCTATAATTTCTTCAGAATTTTTGAACGAACAAATTTTATTTTATTTTATTTTGAACGAACATACTTTCCTCAGAATTTGCACAGAAGAAATTGAACTGAAGCATGGCTCCGCTTGTGAGAATTTCCAGGGCAAAACCGATTGCCACTCATAAATATCAGTTCAAGATAATCTGAATTTTCCTGTAGGGGATCCGGTGCAGAATCTTTATGTTCGATGTAACGACCCGGCCCGAGATAACAGTTAAGATCTACTCTACACGTTGAGTAGACCACACCTGCTAATTAACTCTCTTGCGCTTTCGTCCTCGCTTCGCGCAAAAGGATCGATCCGGAGTTACTAGCTTCTCGTGACCGGCTATTTAACTTAGTCTGTCTCTCGTTCCGTTTCCGGTATGGGACTAAACTGGGAAGTACTGTGCCGCTGCTACAGTAACCGCGACACTACAACATCTTTTTGCTACAGTGTCGCACATTCGGTCCGGCCCAAACGGCCCACGGGCTGTGACAATCACCCCCGTTGAGGACTCGACGTCCTCGTCGAGACATCGAACCAGTTTACCCATAGTGCCACGTCCGTGGGTTCAATGCCAGCAGCCCATGTGTGTCCGTCCACATGCTATTGGCATCTGTGTTTCCACGAGCCGACGTGCTCATGTACGCGCACTTCTGCCCGTACGTGGCGTGAAACCGCGAGAGTATGGCTCTGATACCCCTTTAACGACCCGGCCCGAGATAACGGCTAAGATCTACTCTACACGTTGAGTAGACCACACCTACTAATTAACTCTCTTGCGTTTTTGTCCTCGCTTCGTGCAAAAGGATCGATCCGGAGTTACTAGCTTCTCGCGACCGGCTATTTAACTTGGACTGCTGCCTCTTTGTTTCCGGTATGGGACTAAACTGGGAACTACTGTGCCGCTGCTACAGTAACCGCGACGATACAGTAGTTTTTTTTTGCTATAGTGTCGCACATTCGGCCCGGCC
This sequence comes from Panicum virgatum, assembly GCF_016808335.1. Lineage (NCBI taxonomy): Eukaryota > Viridiplantae > Streptophyta > Magnoliopsida > Poales > Poaceae > Panicum > Panicum virgatum. The sequence goes on along the minus strand of NC_053150.1, from coordinate 12,884,861 downwards.
CAAACAGCCCACGGGCTGTGACATTCGACCGGACTAGCTTTGCCAATTCCCAGACATGGAAAATAGCCTCACACCCGTTTGATGATCAGGCAGGCATTCTATGAGGCCGTTCACACAAAGAGGTTCTTCAGAACTCAAAATTTGGAATGTCAATCCAATAGAATATTCATCTACTCTTACCTGCAATGTATAATTAGTGGTCAGTTTTTGGTTGTTTGACACTGGGGTAGTTTAAAGTTTGATCTTAGAGTGGTACAACAATCTAGGTCATATCAAGCAAGTATCAATAAACAATAAATTGAATAAACCAGCAAAAATGGTTTCATAACATTTTTACAGTGAAATTAGCCAATTGCCTTCGTTTTATTTCTTACCAAAAATTAATGGCAGGCATGTGTTCGGCTAGTTATGGCTGGTGCTAATTTGGTGATGCTGGCTGGTTGGTTGACAAGCACTGAAATATGCATCCATATTGCTTTTTTTAGTAAAATGCATCAGAGGTCCATCAACTTGTAAGAGGGTGTCACTTAGATCAATCAACTTCGAAAGTGTATTTTAAGTCCATAAATTTGTAATTTGTGTCAGATCCATAAACTCTGCAAATTCATTTCTATGCCCATAAACTTGTAATTTGTGTCACCTAGAGCCTCGATTTCGAAGCAAGAGCATAGGAAGAGGAGAGAGCAGGGATGAAAGATCTATTTTGGAGGTTATTAACATGTATTAAGATTCAAATGGGGTTTACGGACTACCATTGGTAAGTTCTGGAGCTTAGATCTAGATCTGACCCCGTAATATAGGTGGAGAGTAGGGGGTGATGGCTTGGGGAAGGTGGAGGAAGTAACAGAGGGACAACAAGATATGTACCATGATAGGAGATATCATGTCCTCCATGCGCTGGTGGACGAATATAGTGGCGCCAGGTGTTGTGGCAAAAAAAAATCTAATCTTATGACAACGTTAGACTTGGGTCAACTGTGGTTCTCGCTGAGGGGATATTGGGGTGACATTCATTTTTGTGGCCACACAACTGCTCACAAATGAAATTTATGGACCTAAAACTGTACTTTCAGAGTTTATGGATCTAAGTGACAAAAATTACAAGTTTATGGATCGAAAAATGCACTTTCATAGTTTATGGACCTATATTTTTAAAGGTTATGGATCTAAGTGATATAAATTACAAGTTCATGAACATTAAAATGCACTTTTGGAGTTTGTGGATCTAAATGACACATCCTTACAAGTCGGTGGACCTCTGGTGCATTTCACTCTTTTTTTTCTCGAACATGCGGGATATCTGCATGTCACTATATTAAGAAGAAAAAGGGTGAGACACCCAGGTACACAGGTTTTTGGAGGGAAAAAACCTTAACCCCCCCCCCCCCCCGCCCCCACACACACACACACACACAAGATTACAATATACTCTCAAAAAACGGCAGGATCTGACCTAAAAGAAAAAACATCTAAACCTCCTAATCATTTGGTAGCAGGATGAGAAGATAACTAATTTTTCGAGCCCCGGGAGAACCCCACAAGTGCAACTCCTCTTTAATAATGGACAGAAGTCCATTAAGATTAGGATGAAGACCATCAAAGATACAACGATTCCGATGATTCCATAGCTACCAGGCCATCAAGATAATGATTGAATTTAGTCCCTTTTGGACTTGATCACTGACTTTATCGTTCACCTTGTGCCACCAATCCTCAAATGAATCCTCCAATTTGGGGGCAAGCACTTGCAGACCAAATCCTTGCAGGATTTCAAACCGGGTCAGGCGCACAAAGACACAAGATAATAACAAATGGTTTATAGTCTCCCCTTCCTGATCACATAGGGGGAATTTCTCTAGATGTGCCAATCCTCTTTTAGCAAGCCGATCAGCCGTCCAGCACCTATTATGAGCAACCAGCCACATAAAGAATTTGCATTTGCCAGGGGTCCATCTCTTCCAAATCATTTCCCAAGGTTGAAAAAGAATGGCTCCAATGAACATTGTATCATATGCTGGTTTTGCTGAATAATGTCCAGATGCTGAGAATTTCCAGATGTGAGAATCCTCCACATCAGACTGCAATACTCTTTCTGCAAGTAAATTCTATAGACCAAGATACTCAACTAGGATATCCAGGGTAAGAGCACCTTTAATATTAGTGACCCACCTCCTATCAGTTAAGGCCTCATAAACTGTTCTTCTTCTTTTTGTCCGATTGGAAATTGAGCCAAAGAGATGTGGTACCAGCTGATCAAGGCTCCGCCCATGTATCTATTTCTCAGTCCAGAAAAGAGTGTTCCTGCCATTGCCAACTTCATCGAAGATGGCCACAGAAAAAAGGATTTAACTAATTGATGTACCTGTATGGGCAAGAAGGCCCATGGTTTATCAGGTTCAGTTTTTTCCAACCATAGCCATCTTGCTCTAAGGCCCCATCCAAGCTGCCATAAATTAGATATGCCTAAACCCCTAATTCAGGTGGACGAGTAACTTTGGGCCAAGCAATTATGCAATGCCCTCCCTTAACATCCTTTCTTCCTTTCCATAGAAAACCCCTCCTGATCTTATCAATGGACTTAAGTGCCCAGGTTGGGAGTTCCATGGCCATGGCCAAGTACACTATCATGGAAGTAAGTACAAACTGGACAAGCACCTTTCTCCCTGAATTGTTAACAAATCAACCTTCCAGCCGGGAAATTGGTCTGCAATTTTTATCAACTACTGGCTGGATTTGAGCCTTGGTCAATTTGTGTAGCTAAAGAGGGACCCCCAGATACTTGCAAGGGAAATCCTACAGCTGGCATGGGAGATGCAACTGAATTATTTCGATGTCTTCTTGCTTACACTGGATGGGCAATACACTGCTCTTCTGAATGTTGGTTTTTAAACCAGAAGCACTCCCGAAGAGGTCCAACATGTCCAGAGTGATACCAATATCAGCTGCTGAAGGTCTTAGGAAGAGAACAACATCATCTGCATAGAGTGACACTCTATGCTGCAATGCCCTTCTAGCAAGCGGTTGAAGCAGATCCTCTTCTGCGGCTTTTTTGACCATGTACTGCAACACGTCCATGACCAAAATGAATAACATGGGCGACAGAGGGTCACCTTGTCTCCCGGGATGCCATTAACGATCACCTGTGTTGATGAGGAAGTGAGCAAGCCGCTAATGATGTCACACCAAATCTGACCAAAACCCAAATTCCTCAGAACCTCCAATAAGAAATGCCAAGAAACTGAATCAAATGCCTTTGTTATGTCAAGTTTCAACAGGATCCGGGCTTGCTTCTGTTGATGGAGATAGCGAGCCATTTGTTGTACAAGCATCAAATAATCCTGTACGAACTGTCCTTTTATGAAAGCACTCTGGCTGGTGGAAACCATTTGATCAAGATGACCTGCGAGTTTGCTCAAGGAATAAGTTTCTCTCTTATTCTCCTTGAACAACAGAGGGTGAATAAGTTATCCACCAACTTACTGCTCTGACAATGAAAATAAAACAAGTAGGAACAACAATACAAAGTTAACACATACCTCGAAGGTGACCATTTTCCAAGCGATTTCCCAATGAAAACAATCAAAAATGAAATTCTCTAGTGACATGTTATTTCATCCAAAATGTTGCCCACACTGGATGATAATTTCAGAAGGCATTTGTATACTTGCAGCACGGAAAAAATATGTATGGTCACAATGTGAACCTTTTCTAAACACACCCAGAGTAGTATCAGGAACTGTAATACATCCATAGAAGTTGTAACTAATGATCAAGCAATTCATACAAATTGAATTTTGTTCATAACAGAAACTTGGATATTACTTTATGAAAAAATGATTATAGTGCTGTAAATGTGATTAAAAATGGTAGCACTGGAGTTGCTAAAATGTATTGAAAACATACAAAATGGTGAACTAGGGCATAAAATTCTTATAAAATTAAGAGGCTCCTACAAAAAAAAGCTTCTTAACTTTATTAATCTATTGTCACGTCCCTGTTAGTTTCATGAAAAGGCATCAACCAGACCTACCCAAAACTTTATTAACACCTCGAAAGAACAGGAACCAAACAAACAAAAATGTGACTGCAGCTTGATCAGCTTCAAGCCCATAGTGCTCCAGAATAACCTCTACCATTGTATGCCAACCTGGCTCTGAATGGTACCTGCAAAAGTGCAGCTACTGGACTTTTATGTAGTGAATAAAATCATTGCCTATAAATAATAGTTAGCAACAAAAGGAAGATGCAAACAAAAACAATATTAATCTCTCTTTACATTTGAATGAAAGAGGAATCAGACAGAAAAACTTTCAAGGCTGTTTCTTAGTTATTTGACCGAGAAATATGTCTCCCAAAGCAAGAATACAAGACTAAGATACAGTTAAAAGTTCTCATTGTAGTTCAACTTTTTCTATAAACCATTTTCTGACAGGGGAAACAATCTAGTGCTAAAGCTCAGTTTGTCCCAAATCAATGGTAAATAAGATTCTCCCATGTGAAGGAATGTTTCTGAAGACAGAAAACAAAAAATAATGGCTGACAGAGAGAAGATAAAAGGAAAGAGGATATCTCAAGCACACATATAAAGGATAAACCAAGACAAAAGTAACATAGAACTATACCTAATTGGCCAGTTGGCCTAAGTAGTCATAACACAGATACTTCCCAGTACTTTGAAATATTTGTATATATATGACATTATGGGCAAGGGATACAGGTTTTTTTTTTGAAGTGTTAGCATGGTTTCCCTAACTTTGGGAGCTAATCTTGCATCTCTCTCTTTTTCAGTTGCTCCAGTGCTCGTTCTGCTTTCAAAATGATTGCATCATGAAATTGCCCCTGTTTTCCCCGTTACTCCGTTGCTGGTAAACGTGCCTAACCAAATATTCAACGCACTCCCAACAAGTCTCTGCAGCATGATCAAATTACTAACTGTTTGTAGCTCCAAACTATATCATTTTGCGATTACATTTTGCAAGTTTCAACACTCAGCGTGACAGACTTTTTTCCAGTTAAGAAGACATCTACTTGCCACTCCATTGATGCTCCCTCGGCCCCACATTGATGCTCCTCCCCTCTCTCCAAGGCAAGAATTTGATGGACAGATTAGCGAGGGACGATGCTTTCGCTGCTCGCTCATGTGTTTAACTACTAAATATATATGGTTTTGCAAAAGCCAGACAGGCAGGCAGATACTTGAGCTCCTCTGCCACTCCAGAATCCGGTCCCCCACCGGATGTTCCACCTCCCAGCTTCATTCACATATACCGTACGTACGTAGCACTTCAAGTTGTACTGCTGGTTGTTCTGTGGCTTTGCTATGGATTTGTGTGTGTATATATATATATATAAACAATTCCTTTGATTCTTAATATATATACTATGTGGCATTGGAATCAAATAAAAAGTTCTGAACACTATACATGCTCTTTGCCTCTGCATCTCCCGTAGTATGCGCATATGTTCTGTAACAAATGAATCTTACACGATTTACATGGGAAATGTTTTAACTGTCGCAGTGATCGTGAAAATTTTCACGTACTCCCTCTGTCTCAAAAAACAATTCACTTTAAAAAATTTAGAACAGATTAAGAAAGTGGTAAAATGACCTTGCCTCTATTTATTAGCCATATTTGGCATTAATTGATTCTTAGGGATAAAATTTGAATCTTAGAATGACTTGTTTTTTCGGGACGGAGTGAGTATGTTTATCAATGGTATAGATGCTTTCAGTGTACCAAATTTTATTCGATTGGATGACACATTTGATATTTCCTATTCTCGATTTCTTTGTACCTGGACATCTTGTTATGTGATGTTCACCATTTATACAGTTTTTAGAAGTAGGGAAAAAAGAGCCAATATTATGACAATAGGTGGAAGAAACAAAGGTGGTTGGTGATTGCCTTCCCCTCTCCTTTTTCACTTTTTCCCATTCTAGTTTGGAGTATACGATAAAAGCAAGGCTGAAGACCCACAAAGACGTATCCAGCCATGGCTTTCATGCGCGCCGTCCATTCGCTCTTGACAGATGTTCCTTTTTCTCCTATCACCTACTGATAAACACTTCAAAAGGAGGATCGTCTACCTCTCCTCCATCGTTCTGAAACTCTGATCATCACCATGCATGCTCTTTCTTTTGCATTTACCAAACTAACTTAACTTGTGGAATTAGCCGTAAGGCCGTGTTTTCTTTTCACAAGAAAAACAGCTACTAACTTCCTACACATCCATACTAGCTCACACCAAAAAGTTCAGAAACAGAAACTGCACATGATAAAGGATGAAGCGATAAGTCTGCAACCTCCCCCCTTTCTTCTTTCACTTCCATGCCGCCCTTGTCAATCCTCTTCCCAAGGCGACGATACACAATTCACAACACTGTTGATACTCCTTTTCGGTTGTTGTTTTTTTCCTGCACCGGCAAAGGAAGGTCCTCCCCTCCTCCCTCCTTCTTAGGGGTGGGCATTCGGTTTTTTTGGTTGTGTTCGGTTCGGTTTTTTCGGTCTTCTAAAAATTCGGTTCTAAAAAACTGAAAACCGTTCGGTGCTTCAAAATATCGAAAACCGAAACCGAAATTGTTGGTTTGTTCGGTTCGGTTTATCGGTGGCACCGAACAGCACATGAACGTATATCCCTCTCGCTGGTCGCTGCGTGCATGCTGCTCTACTTGCTGGCAGCCGCTGGCCCGCGTGCTGTGCTCCTGCCGTTGGCCCATGTGCTGCCCTCCGCTCCTGCTGTTGGCCTGCATGCGGCCCATGTGTTGCCCTCCGTTCCTGCTGTTGGCCTGCATGCGGAAGGAAGTCAGGCACCTGCTGGCCCATGCGGCCATGCACCTGCTAGCTCGCGCACGCACCGCGCCGGCTGCTCGCTCGCGCAGCGTAGTTGCTTGCTTTGCGCTCCCCCAAATCGGTTGTTCGGTTGATTCGGTTCGGTGGAACCTGAAAACCGAAGCCAAAACCGACCACCGAATCTGACAAAAATAAAAACCGACACCGAACCGAATAAACCGAAAAACCGACAATTCGGTTCGGGTCGGGTCGGGTCGGTTCGGTTTTCTCGGTTAAAAAATGCCCAGCCCTACTCCTTCTCCTCCGGGTTTTGCTCTCCCTTACTCTTCCACCTGCTGACCTGTCGGCCGTTGCTTCTTCCCGCGACCTCCTTCCTTCCACCGCACACACACCCCCATGCTGAATATACGGTTGACCGTGAGTTTCACAACTCACGATCGATGTCCACGCGCGCCCTTCCCCTTCCTTTTCTTTCCCCACTCCACTTTTCCCCTTCCTCAGCCTTCTAGCTTCCTCCGTCGACTGGAGACCCAAGCGGCGCCGCCGGTCCTTTTGGGGTGCCCCCCGCTGAAGCCGCCGATCGCCGCCGCCTCCCGAGCGCCGCCGCCGCCGGATCCGCTCTCTCCCCGCCGCCGTGCGCCACCGGATCTGCTGCCGCGCGCTCCTCCGCGCATCGCCGCCGCCGGATCCGCCCTCCCCACCGCCGCGCGCCGCCGGATCCGCCTCCGCGCGCCGCCTTCGCTGGATCCACGCTCGCCCGCCGCCCGCGCTCCCCCGGCGCCGCCACCGTCGGATCCGCCTACCGGCCAGCGTGGAGGACGACGGGGCAGTGCGGCCTCCCCGCCACCGGCGTCTACGGGTTTTTTTGTTTTCATTTTTTATCTAAGATTTTTTTATGTAAATATTTTTTTCTCTTTGAAATTTTTCTCTTTATTTTTTTAAAATTTATTTTGTACAAATTTTTTTTCAAACTTTTTCTTGAAGACTCCTCTCTCTCCCCTAATTTTCCTTGAAATTTTTTTTTGCTCTCCAATTTTTTTTCTTGAAAATTTTTTCTACTCTCCTATTTTGCTTGAAATGTTTTTTGGTCTCCAAAATTTTTCTTGTATTTTTTTAAAAAAATTTTACTTAGAAAACAACAAAAAATTTTATAAATGGAAAAAAAGCAACGGTCGGAATATCGACCGTAGGGACCTTTCCCTACGGTTGACCGTAAATTAGCGTGGCCCGCACACACCCTCCCTAAGCCCCCATCACCTAGCCTAGGGCATCAGATCAGATACCCTGTTCGTCCTCTTCTTCCCCGATTTGTTTAGCTCCCGTGGTTCCTCTTTCAGGGGTTCTTGCTTGCGCCGCGACCCTACCTGGACCTATTAATGCCCCGGTCGTGACAGATGCTCGCTGTTTTTGGGACCGGTAGCAGCCTCGCTCTCTGAAGCCTGACCCTTTTGCTTGCCCCTGCGGCTCCTGCAAACACCCTGCTCCGGGAAGAACCGTGTGTCGCCGATCCTGAACTCGGGTTGATTCGGAGCACCACCTGGTGTTTTGTTCGTCCAGCAAAAGAGATTTCCTTTTGAGTTCTTTCCTTTTTCTCAGAGTCCAGCCAGTTTCAGGAGTTCCTTCATTGCAAAGCTCTGCTCTGTTCTCTCGCTCGCCTGCCTTTTTTCAGAGCTGTAGTCCGCGATTTGTTCGAGCTGCGAATTCTTGATTGATTCTTGGCACCAAAACACCGTCGAATTCCACATAGTTTGTTGATCGCCGTCCATGGCGGCGGCGGCGGCGGCCGTGCGCGCCGCGGCGGTGACGGTGCTGTCAGTGGCGGTGCTGTGCGGCGCGGGCCTCCGGCGGTCGCAGGCGATCGGCGTGAACTGGGGCACGCAGCTGAGCCACCCGCTGCCGGCGAGCACGGTGGTGCGGCTGCTGCAGGACAACGGCTTCGACAAGGTGAAGCTGTTCGACGCCGAGCACGCCATCCTCGGCGCGCTCAAGGGCTCGGGCATCCAGGTCATGGTCGGCATCCCCAACGACATGCTCGCCGACCTCGCCGCCGGCGGCAAGGCCGCCGAGGACTGGGTCGCCAAGAACGTCTCCGGCCACGTCCGCGACGGCGTCGACATCAGGTCAGCCGACGCCGCCTGCTTCGTTCCATAGCATGTCTCCGCCATCTCCGCTTCAAAAATGTGCCCTCCTGATTTTTTGCGTGCCCTTAACTTTAAAAGCTTTGGTTGATCATAAACGATGAACTTTTACCCTAGTTACGGACTAGATACCGAAATTACTTTCGCAAACAATAAAAAAGGTTGAACTTTCACATTTTAATCCAAATAGTCAGACAAAACAAGGGTCAAATGCACTGTCTTCTTGCGAACGGCCGCGATGCTGGACTAGCTAGCGGGCTTAGTAGCGCCCCCTGCCTGCCGGCCGGGTTCGATCCCCTTTGGGGACGGATTTTCCGGTTGGTAGTGTAGGGGTAAAAGAAATCTCCTCGTCTATCCACATATTCAAAAGTATGGTTTGGGTCCGGCCTAACTCACAAGGCGACGGACCACTATATATGGATGGGGGCAGGGGTTCGGGGTTTTTCTTGACCTGTGTGAGAATGTCTTCTTTCTTGACCTGTGTGAGAATGTCTTCTTCTTAATACAATGCCGTGGGGGCAGTCTTTCCCCCCGCAGGTCAAGTTTTTTTGCACATCATGACTGTGTCCAAGCAAAAAAAAAAGATGATGAAAGTCCTGGTAGATTGCCAATAATTTTTCTGGATTGTTTGTAGCTGGTGGCAGCAAACTAAAGCTGGGCTGAGGTTCCCTTCTCTTTAGGGGAAGCCCACCGGTGCAAGCAAGCTGAAATTCTACCCCCAACCATTCACTTCCCAAACCCCATGGCAACACCAAAAGCCATGGATGGGGTGCCTTTCTTTTCCAGCCTTTTGCCCAGTGCTCCTGCACACACAACACAGCTTTGGGAGCCACCCAAACCTCCTGCAAGATCTCCAGTGTTGGTGCTGCCACTTGTTGTGGACTTGCTTTGCTGTTGGTGACATCTCCTTGACAGGGACATGTATGCCATTGGCACTGACTAGAAGAAAGGACAAGAGGCTGTTCGGCTGGTAGAATGAATAGTGTTCGGCTGATAGAATGAATAGTATTATGTGAGAGGAAATAAGTCGAGATAAGCCGAGACAAGGCATGCCAAGATCAGCCGAACAGCCCCAAAGGCACAATCATGCTCTCTTGAGCTTGAGAGCTTCTGACACGTTTAGCATCACCAAGGCTCTCCCAATCTTTCTAGACCGTGGTTCCTGGTCATATCGGCCGTCCATCCAGAATGATCATGTGCCTGCCACGTCTCCATGAACCCAGTGTGTTGCCAGGCATGAATCTCTCCAAACTTCCTTAGTGACCTTGTCTTGCATCTGGAGGCCCGTTAAGAAAATTTTGGAATCTTTTTTCTTGAATTGCATGGGGGGTCTATCTATTTGTTTTCTATGGGATTCCTGTATTCTAAACGGCCGTTATATGTTTAACCATGTCGTGAGAATTCCGAGGTGATTCGGCGAAAATTTCTCGAATGATATTAGCACACCTCTTGGTGAGTTCCTTGGCTTCACTGAAAAAAGATGAGATTGTAGTCAAGGTCCCAATCACACTGCTTTGAGGGTTTCCTGCTTTATTGCTGCTGTCCAATTCAAATGCATCGCGATAATTATGAGAACCGCGATTAAATGCGAAGGTCACATAAACAAGGGACCATGCCACAAATCCTCTCAATTCAACATCAAGGTTTCCTGAGGCCAATTCCTGCCTGCAGGCAGTGTCATGAGACTTTCAGCGTGTGTCACCATATTCAGCCATGCATGCTTCCCTGTATGATGCATACATCTAACCATATGCAAGTGGTCCTCTCTACTACATCATCTCATATCATTCATCCACCTACTATAAGATTATTTTCGTTTAAGCAATTGCTTTTGTTCTATGGCGAACATTGTCGATGTCGAGAAACGATAACATCACAATGAAGTTTCATTTCATCCTCCTCTAAAATTTTGCTCTGAATTTTTAATGTCAGGAGAATCTAATCCAAGTGTGACGATTTTATCTGAATTTATTTTGAACCTCAGTTTATTTGTTTGTTGCAATGTAAATCGTTGCTGATGTAGTAGGGAAACCGACAAAAGCAGTTGTAGTTAAAATTCATCAATATTTCAAAATTTGAATCACTAACGTTTTGTTTCCCTGACGGACGGACGGTCAGGTACGTGGCCGTCGGTAACGAGCCGTTCCTGGAGACGTTCAACGGGACGTACCTGAACACGACGTTCCCGGCGATGCAGAACATCCAGGCGGCGCTGGTGAAGGCCGGCCTGGCTGACAAGGTGAAGGTGACGGTGCCGCTGAACGCCGACGTGTACCAGTCGCCGACGGGGAAGCCGTCGGACGGCGACTTCCGCGCCGACATCCACGGCCTGATGCTCGCCATCGTCCAGTTCCTGGCGTCCACCGGCGCGCCGTTCGTGGCCAACGTGTACCCGTTCATCAGCCTGTACGCGGACCCCAACTTCCCTCTCGACTACGCCTTCTTCCAGGGCTCCTCGTCGCCGGTGGTCGACGGCGGCGTCACCTACCAGAACACCTTCGACGCCAACCACGACACGCTGGTAGCGGCGCTCCGCCGGAACGGGTTCGGCAACGTGTCGGTGGTGGTCGGCGAGGTCGGGTGGCCGACGGACGGCGACGCCAACGCCAACCTCGACTACGCGCGGCGGTTCAACCAGGGGTTCCTCGCCCACATCGCCGGCGGCCAGGGCACGCCGCTGCGGCCGGGCCCCGTCGACGCCTACCTCTTCAGCCTCATCGACGAGGACCGCAAGAGCATCCAGCCGGGCAACTTCGAGCGCCACTGGGGCATCTTCAACTACGACGGCACGCCCAAGTACGCGCTCAGCCTCGCCGGCGGCAACGGCTCGGCGACGCTCAAGCCGGCGAGGGGCGTCAGGTACCTGGAGAAGAGGTGGTGCGTGCTCAAGCCGTCGGCGGACCTCGCCGACCAGAAGGTCGGCGACAGCGTCAGCTACGCGTGCGGGCTCGCCGACTGCGCGGCGCTGGGGTACAAGACCTCCTGCGCCGGCCTCGACGCCAAGGGCAACGTCTCCTACGCCTTCAACAGCTACTACCAGACCATGGACCAGGACGACCGCGCCTGCGACTTCAGGGGCCTCGCCGCCGCCACCTCGGTCGACCCCTCGGTGGGGACGTGCCGCTTCATCGTCGAGATCGACGTCGGCGCCGCCGCGGCTATTAGCTCCGCCAGGGGCGTCGCCTCTGTGCTCGCCGCGCTCGTGCTCATGTCGTCCATGTTGCTCTGATGAGCTAGCTAGACCGGCTGATTAGTTCTCGGCTTGTCACGGCTTGTTTCGGCTTATTTTCTTTCATATAATACTATTTATTCTACCAACCAAACACTATTCATCAGATCAGCCGAACAGCCTCGAAGCATTTCCAAATCGACCGTACCATCCGTGCGCGTTTGTCTTTAATTAGCTTCTCATGAGACGACTCTTGACACATGTCCTTAGTTGTTTGTTCACTTAATTGACAGTGTTATTTTATTTTGGTCGGACAAATCTTTCTCTTCTTTGCTTTCAAAATGCCTTGCGTGCCTTGTCAATTTCTTATATGTTTGGATAAAACTTGTCTTCCGCTGACACAAGGAACCTTTGCTCCAATTTAACTTTTTTTTTACTCCAATTTGATCATTCGTCTTATTCAAAAATATCATTTCTTTTGTGGTGGCTTACTTTATTATTTTAAATTCTTCAAGAATAATTTAAATTTAACTATATTTGCATAATTTAATAAGATGTGTGGTCAAACTTAGGATTAAAAATTCAAATGAATTAAAATTTGGAATGGAGGGAGTATTATGCAGTGAACCTAAGTCTCCGGTACACGTTCTGAAAAAAAAGATCGTTAGTACCTAATACCATCCACACTAGCCTAACTATGTATCAGGATCAATGATCCGTCCATGAATTTAGCTCCAGTAGGGACTCTGTTTGGCTAGCTTGTCAGCTAACCAACCAGTAGTGTTTTTCTCTTACACCAAATCAGCACCAGCCACCAGCCAACCAATGTTATTTTTCTCTTACAACAAATCAGCACCAACCACCAGCTACAGTCAGTCGAACAAAGTCAGTAAAAAAACACCATCCACGCTGGTCTTATCCTTTGAAATATATTTTTAGGGTTTAATTATTTGCATGTTGTAACTAACTCTATTCGGTTTGCATGTTGTAACTGTGTAACTACGTGTTGCTCGATTGAAATTAGAATTGAGATCTATTGCTGGAGTTTGCATATCAATAGCTGGAGATGGTCAGTTCTTATTTCCACACTAGTGCACGACACTATTCATCAGAAGGCAAATGCCTACATTTGCCAGAGCGGCAGAAATAGGAGGGCATAGGGAAGAGTGTTTTATTTTTCTGTCTCTTAGGCTAATTTTAGTGGGGGTGTTATAGAAGTGTCATGGACATTAGGACATCCATAATATTGTAAAAAAATAACCTTAAGAGAGTAAAATAATCTTAAATGGGCAATATACATTGTGGAGATGCACCACAAGGTAACCACAGCTTAAAACGCACCGCAAACTTGTGGCTGACCGCAAGGCATAGAAAATTATTTTTTCTCTCTTCCCAATCCCATCCTCTCCCATCTGTGCACTATTGGTGCTGTCCTTTATTGCTTTTACTATGACGTTAGGTCCATCGATGGCTTGATTTTAACTACCCACATTGTGGAAAAATTATTAACTATTGCTCATCTGCCATGGCCCCACTCCTATTGCCTGGTTGAGCCGTAAGCATTGTCTTCACTCAAATGTGCTAACATCTACTAATAGTATGAGAAGAGAAAAGAGATAAGTGTCATGAAATATGAAAGGAGTGTCATCACCACGACACTCCACTGGCACAGTTCTCAAATTTTTAGTCTTGTTAACTGTGTCAATAACACTTCCACTGAGACTGGCCTTACCTCCACAGGTCCACATAGGTTGATGATTTGGACTACATTGACTATTCGGCACCAAATTAGCACCAGTCAATCAGCAGTATTTTCTCTGATACCAAATTAGCACGAGCCACCAGCTAGCCATCAATATTTTTTTCTCACAATAAATTCTAACCGAACAGAGTCTTGTTGGTAGAGTGCAACCTTATAACATATAATTTGTTTTTTCGTCGTGGTAAGAGTTATTAGTGCCAACACGGATAGGTTCCCAAAAATCTAATGGAAGAGTGTCTCCTCTAGATTACTCATATTTGGTACTAAATGTACTCTCCCTATAACCGGTAACTGCTTTGGCATTTTTGGCATTGCTTGCTATGATAGACTACTATAATCCAAGCACCTGATGAATTATCCAAAGAGTAGTTTTTCTTTACTGGAGATTGGAGTAATCAGATGGAGATTAGAGTAATCTGGTGGAGATCTTCTAACACCCAAAAACTTGTTATTTAGGGGCTGTTTAGAGCATCCATCCAAAAAAAGTGCTCCACTCTAGGAAATCCACCCCACCTTCCATCTCCACTCCATCATTTTTCCTCATCCTGTTCGGCTCCACTCCACTTCACCATCCCTTGTGGGCCCATACTATCATAGAGTGGCACACTTCTTCCTCTTCCGTGCATGCCGCACACTGTAGCAGCATACCGCCGCGCCGCAATGGCTCACGAGGAGGAAGACAGCAGCGAGGCCGGCGAGCGTAGGTGGGATCCAGACGGGCGGCATCACAACCCCAATGCAGCGGCGACGGCGCGACCTTAGGATCACGGTGGCAACGCAACCCGAGGGCAGCGGCGGCGCAGCGCGAGTCCAGCGTGGGGCGGCGTGGGCATGGGCAGCGGGATCCACGGAAGGGCGGCGTAGCCATGGGGGAAGACCGGAGTTGAGTGCGACGGGAAAGAAGCAACGAAACATTTTTTATGTAATGGGAATTTTCTGTAACTCCACCAGGTCCAAGAATTGGTGGAGTACCTCTTGAGATGCTCCACAAAAAATTGGAGTGGAGCTATTTTTTTGGAGTGGAGTGGAGTAGCTATGTCTGTTTGGGCATTTTTTTTTGGAGTGGAGTGCTTCAACACAAGCCCTTACACTAGCAATCTTTTTATTGATTAACATTATTGTAAAATATAAACTTCGTTATGAAACTTAGCCAATTATCACTATGAAAATTGATGAGATACACAAAAAGACTCTGAAAGTGATCGGACCGCGCTCTAGCCTAAGAGGGGAAATGGGTGAATTAGGCAACTTAAAAACTTTAACCTATGGCTCCAACTAAATTGCACAATATTGAACTAAAACATGCTATCTAGATGTGCAACTAAGGTTGTTCTAGTGTGAAACCCCTATCCCAAAAGAGTTTAGCAACATATAACTTTTTCTATCAAGAAACTACTCTATAAAAGTAAAGGCAAACAAAGATTGCTAGTATGAAATGCGGAAGCTTAAAGAGCGGGATAGAGGAAGCAAACTCTCAACGCAGGTGTTTATCCCGTGGTTCGGTTAGCCACAAAGGCACACCTACATCTACGTTGTTGAATCACTCACTAAGAGTATCGCTTCTCGGAAATCAAGTCTCTTCCGCGGACTCAACCACGGTCACCTTGATCCCGGGTTCCACTAAGGAGCTTCTCCACAAAGGATGGGGGTTTCCACGTCCCCCGCACAAAGTTGTCGTCACCGCTCCACACCAAGTCGGAGGGTCGATGATGTGCCGGCGAGCCTTCAAAGCTCCAAGGTGCCGGCGCACCGAAATCTTCTTTTGGTTCACTCAAGAACCACAGCACAAAGGAACGAGGCCTTGCAATCTCGCTCACTAAAGAGCTAACCTTTACACAACACTCTCAAAGTGTGCTAAGGGCTAAAGATATGAACACTAAGTTCTTGGATGGCTTGGAGATGTTCTTCAATGTGTATGAGGTGTCTCAGGTCTCCAGCAATCTTCAAATAGCCAGAGAATGGCATATATATAGGCCACCAAGTCGAAGTAACTGTTAAGAGCCGTTGGCCACTTTTCTGCGAGGGCACCGGTGCATCCGGTCACTCACGGCTCTGTACTATCCGTTGGCCTTCTGATTGCTGACATGGTAGTCACTGGTTAGACCGGTGCCTTGTCACCGGTTAATCCGGTGCAGCTTCTCTTCCTTGCAACTGTCACGAAATTGCACCGGTGCTTCCTCCGGTGCACCATCGGTTCAACCGGTGCTGAAGAACTTCGTCCAGGCCACTTGACATGCTCTCTGATGCATGACATGGTGCTTGCACCGATGCATCATCTTGGCACCACCAGTGCATCCGGTGCCACTTGATTGTTGGCACCAGCACTGCATATTGCTCCGGTGCTATGGCACCGGTGCATCCGAACACCATCAGATAGACCGGTGCTAGCTCACCGGTTCAATCGATGCAACTGATTCTTACAAAACTCGTCCAATTCAGCGTTTCTTTGAGTTCTTTCTTCGTGTTTTGCTTTGTTTGGAATTTTTGCTTCATCCCTAGGATCTATTAATGTTCACTTGACAAACAGCCTCATTGATTGCGTTGTTACTCAATCACCAAAATCACAAAACAATGGCCTAATGGGGCCATTTTCCTTACAATCTCCCTCTTTTTGGTGATTGATGACAACACAATCAAAGCAAGCATAAATTTGCAAAAATTGATAAATTGAACCACTTACACTTGTTTGGATGCTTACCACCATCCAATATTGACTTTGCCTCCCCCTAAATCCATCATCCCCCTTTGTTTCTCCCCATTTTCTTCTTCTTTTATCCCCTTTTTGAATCAAAGTTGCTCCTTCTTTGGAAGATACTTAATTTCACATTGCTTTGATCCAAAATTCTCCCCCTTTGGAATCAAATCACCTAAAAAGGCTTGGCAAACCAAAATAGCTCAAAAGGAAATGTTAGTAGCCTAGGGAGTTAGCCACATGAATTATGATCCAATTATATGATATCAATGAAGATACCAATTGAGTGATTATTAAGGTGGATCACAAAATCACGAAACTAACACGGAGGTAGCCCTAAAATAGCAAGGAAACAAAAATACCAATTGTAGGGGTTAAAGATCATTCATACCTCCGGAGGAAGTAGTTACCTTGCATGTACCAATTTGAATGTGACTTGTCTCATGATATCAATTGAATTTGAATACCAATTGAAAGTCTTTGAGGTCAAAAACACTTGGTACACCAAGGCGAGCACATGCATGAGCACATAATCTATGAACTTGGATATAGAAAATTTTGTTCAATAGATCATGGCTCAAAATGAGACTACAAAAGATGAGCTTGAAAACATGTTAGTCTCAAAATCACAAACCATAGAATAAACTCCCCTTAAATATGTGCATTTAGTGTTTGAATCACCAACCAAATGTATGCACATTGTTTATGACAATAATAAGAAGTTTACCCTATAGCTTGTGTTCATGGTACATAAATGAAACACATACCTCATGAAGTCCATGTACCATGAAGGCTAACTTTGTGTAGCTTTCTACATACTTATCAAACCATGTAGATTTCTCATGGGTTAGAGTCATGACACAAGCAACCCACCATATATATAACACTAGGTGATGCGATGCAAACAACCTAGCAAGGCAATGGAGCTATATGATGCTTGAATTGAAATCTAGCTACAATTACCTTATGGGGGACTTGGGCAACAAATGTCTAAGATGTGAGCTTGACTTCTTAGCTTGAATCCTTCATCATCTAAGTAGCCAAGCCTCTAAATCACCCGAAATCTTTCTTGGGCTTCAAGTCTCCTTTGGAACCCACACCATTTGAGGCCCCTTCATATTGGTGATGACATCCTTGGGCACCCAAATGGAGTGATTCCAACTCCTTTCTTGCTTCCCAACCTTGTGAGCAACCACTTTGCCATTGATTTTCTTCTTGATCACATATGAGGTGTTTTTGCTTTTGTTCCTCCGGTTGAGCTTGGTGTAGATGAGAAAACTCTTAATTATGAGCTTCTTCTTATTCTTCTCATTCGAAAGCTTCTTCTTTGGTTGAGGGCACTTGTTGGACTTGTGGCCTCTTTTATGGCACCTTGAGCAAGTCACGGTGGACCTCTTCTCAAGCTTTTTCACCATGTCATCATGGTTATCTTGAGAAGGTTGGACATTGCTATCTATGCCCTTTCCTTTTGTAAGCATCTAGGCCCTCAAGGTATGTTTCGGTGATTAATGACAACCATTATTGTGACTAATGAGTTTGTGCAGCTTAATAGATCATTATCGCTCATTTGGTCATATGTCAAAAGAGGCCCCTCAATTTCATTATTCAAAAAGGCGATCTTGGTATTCAACTCAATTTTATGTCAAGACTAAGGATCTTTCTAGTCCTAAGTGTCATAAGGTTGAGAAGGACACTTAGGTTAGTATAGGTTTTATAGTTTTGTAGTGATCGCACTATTAAGAGGGGTTAAGGCTAAGTAACTTGAGCATGGACATGATCATTTGAAAATGGATGCACACTATGGTCACTCAGGTTTCTAGAAGTTCAAATAAGTGGTTCTCAAACTATATCTCAAGAATATTTGGATTTCATTCAAGACTCAAATCAGAAAAGACAAAATCAGAAAAAGTCTATACACCGGTTTAACCGACGCTCTCAATTTTCTATACGTCGGTTAAACGAAGTCAGCAGAGTCTGGACAAATTCAATACACCGGTTAAACCGACGTGTTTGAATTTAACGTCGGTGCATTGGTCCAGAGTTGGTTTTTCCAGGGAAATTCAAGTTCTATTCACCGGATTAACCGACGATGTTTGAAACTAGACGTCGGTGCAATTGACCAGTGAGATGGTTTTTCAGAGGAATTTAAAAGTTGTACTCACCGGTTAAACCGACGATAGGTTTGAGTTAACGTCGGTGCAGTTGTCCAGAGACTTGGTTTTTCAGTGGTTCAGTGGACAACTACACTCACCGGTTAAACCGATGCTACGTCGGTTAATCTGCCCCAGTTGTAACGGCTAGTTTTCAGAAGAGGCAGTTTACATTCACCGGTTAAACCGACGATGACAATGGGGGGTACGTCGGATTAACCGGCGCTACGCAGTTTTCTGGCAGCTTTTCTCCAACGGCTCTATTTGTGTGAGCTGCCTATATATACCCCTCCAATGGGTCATTTCGCCTACTCTTGACACCAGGCAACATCCAAACACTCATACCATAGTCAAGAGCCACCTTGAGCTTCATCATTCACATACTTGTGCATTCAATCAATCAAGAAGCAAGATTAAGGACTTGAGTAGAGAGAAGCTAGTGTGCATCCGTTCTTGGTGATCGGTTCTTGCTCAAGTGAAGGCCTTAGCTTGTTACTCTTGGTGATTGGCATCACCTAGGCGATCTTGGTGATCGAGGTGTTTCTCGCGGAGCTTGCCAAGGATTGTGGGAGCCCGGAGAAGAAGATTGTACGTGGCTTGATCTCCACCACGCCGGGATGGTGAACGGAGACTCTTAGTGAGCGCCCTCGTCTCGGTGACTTGGGAGGTGACAATACTCTTTGTGAGTGTCACAACGTGGATTAGGGGTGTCTGCCAACACATCGATACCACGGGAAAAAATCCGGTTGTCTCTTGTCCATTCCTTTCATTCAAGCATTTTCTTTCATGCAATTTACTCATGTGCTTGACTTAGAGATCATAACTTAGCTCTACCTTGCTAGGCTTTACTTTGTTTTAGCTCTCTTAGCTTGTGTTAGAAACTTAGTTATCCGGTTGGTGAATTGGTGCCCTACTAGCATTGCATAGGTTAAGGTTGCTTTACCTTGTTTTGGAATTTGAAAAAGGCCCAATTCACCCCCCCTCTTGGTCCATCGATCCTTACAATTGGTATCAGAGCCTCGTTGCTCATTTGGATCATTAGGCTTCACCGCCTAGAGCTATGGCCAAGATGGGTGGTTCGCCGCCTCACTTCGAGGGCAAGAACTTTGCCTATTGGAAAGTTCGCATGGCCGCATACCTTGATGCGATTGCCCCCGAAGTATGGTTGGCGACTAAGACCGGGTTCACCGGAACTCCCACCACCGAACAATTAAAATGGAATGCTAAGGCTAGAAATGCAATTTTCGAAGCCATTAGTGAGGAAGTCTTTGCTAGAGTTAATGGCATGGACTTAGCAAGTGATATATGGAAAGAACTAATTGAAATTCATGAAGGCTCCACAAAAGTCCGTGAACAAAAATATCACTTGTTTAGAGCTAAGTATGATTCTTTTAAAATGCTAGCTCATGAAAATTGCAATGATATGTACTCTCGCTTGAATGTCATTGTCAAGGACATTAATGCACTTGAAATATCCAAAATTGACAGTGCCTCCATCAATCGCAAGATTCTCATGCTCCTCCCGAAGCCCAAGTATAACATCATCAATGCTATGCTTCAAAAGGAGAATCTTGACACAATGGAAGTAGGAGAACTTGTGGGCGAAATTCGCGCTCATGAGATGAGTATCCTTGGTATGTCCGAAGAGCCAACTTCAAGCAAATCAATTGCTCTAAAGACCAAGGCAAACAAAGCCCGCAAGCTCAAGATGATCAAGCAAGATTCTAGCTCAAGCAATGAAGAAGATGATCATCATGAAAGCTCATCCGATGTTGAAGATGATGGAGAGCTTGCTCTTATGATGAGAAAGTTCACCCGCTTGAATGACAAGATCAACAAGAAGGGGTTCAACTTTGACTCTAAGAAGGGAATGTTCCGGCCAATGGATGTCAAGAACAAAATTTGCTACAATTGTGGAGAAAAAGGTCACATCCGTCCAAATTGCCCCAAGCCGGACAAAAGAAACAAGGATCACAAGAGCAAGCATCGCCATGATTCAAGCGATGATGAAGAAGAAGAAAGGAAGAACAAAAACAAGAGACTTGGGAAGAAAAAGAGCCATGACAAGAAGACCAAGCTCTTCCCAAAGAAGAAAGGGCACACCAAGAGAAGCTTCTTGGTGGAAAAACAAGAGTGGGTGACCGATGTCTCATCAAGCGAAGATTCAAGTGATGAAGAAGACATAGTCACCATCGCCCTCACAAATGAAGAACCATCACTACCTCCACCTCCAATGTGCCTCATGGCCAAAGGTAACTCTAAGGTATGTGAGAGTGAAGATGATAGTGATGATGAGCTTGACCCTAATGAGTTTGCTAACCTCATTAATGAGTATACATCCGGCATCAAGAGGGAAAAGGGCAAAGTCAAGATTCTTGAGAGCACTCGTGCAAAGTTAGAGCTTGCCCACTCCGATTTGCTTGGCAAGTACAATGACTTGCTCAAAAAGCACAATGAGTCACTTGTACTTGCTAAGCAAGTTGAAGAGAGCCACAAAAAGCTTAAACAAGAGCATAGGGAGTTGGCTCACAAGTATCAAGAACTTGAATTTGCCTATGAAGCAATTGACCCAAGTCTTGAAAACTTTGCTCATGAAACTATTGAGAAGGTCAATGCTTCTACTTCATGTGATGACCTACTCATTAATGCAAATGCTACTAATGCTTTGCCCAAGCTTGCACCTTCTAGGGAAAAGGAATTGATGGATCAAGTTGCAAGCCTCAAGAGTAGTGTGGAGAAGCTCTCAAGAGGAGAATACATCCACAAGAAAATTCTCTTCAACAATGCACGTGACTATGGCAAGAGAGGTCTTAGTTCATTTCCGGAGCCAAATCAAGGCACTACTCCTTCTCCGGAGATCAAGATAAGCTTCATCAAGGAAGTTGGTTCATATTGCCAACATTGCCAAGACACCGGGCACCACACTAGGGAGTGCACTTTACCATCACGTCCTCTTCCTAAATTACCCAAGAATTATTCTTCAATGTTTCAAAATAACCATTTTCTCTTGAGTAAAGTGAAGGGCAAGGTGAAGGCCAAATTCATTGGCAAACTCACTAAGGAGTCAAAGAAGAAGCTCCCCAAGCAACTTTGGGTCCCAAAAGCTCTTGTCACACATGTGCAAGGCCCAAAGCTTGTTTGGGTTCCTAAAACTCAAAAGTGAATTCTCATGTGTGTAGGTGAACTACAAAGCCGGTGGAAAACATTGGGTACTTGATAGCGGTTGCTCTCAACACATGACCGGTAATGATAGCATGTTCACCTCCCTTGAAGACCCCGGCGATCATGAACACGTCACCTATGGTGATAACTCAAGGGGAAAAGTTTTAGGTTTGGGTAGAATAGCAATTTCTAAAGATTTATCTATTTCTAATGTTTTGTTTGTAGAAGCACTTAGTTTTAATCTTATTTCAATTGCTCAATTGTGTGATCTTGGACTAACGTGTGCCTTTGACAAGAATGGTGTTGTAGTAACTCATGAAAAAGACAAGTCATTGGTATTCACGGGGTTTAGACATGGCAACATTTACTTGGTGGATTTCTCTTCAAAGCAAACAAGTACCATGACATGCCTCTTCACCAAGTCTTCTCTTGGGTGGCTTTGGCATAGAAGAATTGCTCATATTGGCATGAGCAACCTCAAGAAAGCTCACAAGAGAGGGATGATCACCGGCTTGAAGGATGTCACGTTTGACAAAAACAAACTATGTAAAGCATGTCAAGCCGGGAAGCAAGTTGCAACACATCATCCCATCAAGACGATGTTGTCTACCTCCAAGCCGCTCGAGCTACTTCACATGGATCTCTTTGGTCCAACTACATACAAGAGCATTGGTGGTAACCTCTATTGCCTAGTAATTGTTGATGATTTTTCACGTTACACTTGGGTTATGTTTCTAGGCGATAAGGGTGAAACTCCGGAACTCTTCAAGACATTTGCAAGAAGAGCTCAAAGGGAGTACAACTCCCCAATTGTGAAGATCCGGAGTGACAATGGCACCGAGTTCAAGAACATGAAGATTGAAGAATGGTGCGATGAAGAGGGCATCAAGCATGAGTTTTCCGCCACCTACACGCCTCAACAAAATGGAGTGGTGGAAAGAAAGAACAAGACACTCATCACCCTAGCTAGAGCAATGTTGGATGATTATGGCACGTCCGAGAAGTTTTGGGCGGAAGCAATCAACACGGCGTGTCATGCATCCAATCGAGTATATCCTCACCGACTCCTCAAGAAAACTCCATATGAGCTCATCACCGGGAAGAAACCAAATATATCATACTTTCGAGTCTTTGGTTGCAAATGCTTCATCTATAAGAAGAAAAGGCTCGGTAAGTTTGAAAGTAGATGTGATGAAGGTTTCTTTCTTGGTTATGCATCAAACTCCAAAGCATATAGAGTATTCAATCAAACCTCCGGGTTAGTTGAAGAAACATGTGATGTGGAGTTTGATGAATCTAATGGCTCCCAAGAGGAGGTTGTTGGCTATGAGAATGTAGGTGATGAGGAGATTGATGAAGCTTTGAAGAATATGTCCATTGGGGATATCAAGCCGGAAGAGGTGCATGAAGACAATGATCAAGGGGGAGGACCTTCCTCATCTACACCAAGCACCTCCACGGCGCCCCAAGTGGATGAAGATCAAGAAAAAGATGATACACAACCTCAAGAAGATGTGCCAACGCCAACACCCCAAGTTCAAGAACAAGAAGAGCAAAGTGTTCCACCACAAGCACAAGTCACTCATGATCCACCCCAACAAGCATCAACGCAAGTACCGCTAGTGAAGTATGGTCGCATCTCCAAGGATCATCCAATTGGCCAAATCATTGGTAGTCCTTCCAAGGGAGTAAGAACTCGCTCTAAACATGCTTCATTTTGCGAATATCACTCGTTTGTTTCTTGTATTGAACCCACTAGCATAGAGGAAGCGCTTGAGGACTCGGATTGGGTGATGGCCATGCAAGATGAGTTGAACAACTTCACCCGCAATGAAGTTTGGGTCCTCGAAGCTCCTCCGAAAGACAAGAACATCATCGGCACCAAGTGGGTCTTTCGAAACAAGCAAGATGAACATGGGGTGGTGATACGCAACAAAGCAAGACTTGTGGCAAAAGGGTTTTCTCAAGTCGAAGGTTTGGATTTTGGTGAAACTTTTGCTCCGGTCGCAAGACTTGAAGCTATCTGTATCCTTCTTGCTTACTCTTCACATCATAACATTAAGTTGTATCAAATGGATGTGAAAAGTGCATTCTTAAATGGCGTTATTAACGGACTTGTTTATGTTGAGCAACCTCCCGGGTTTGAAGATCCGAGGAATCCTAACCATGTTTATAGGTTGCACAAGGCACTCTATGGGCTCAAACAAGCTCCAAGGGCTTGGTATGAGAGGCTTCGTGACTTCCTAATCATGCAAGGCTTCAAGATCGGGAGGGTGGACACCACGTTGTTCACAAAAGACGTCAACGGGGATCTTTTCATTTGTCAAATTTATGTTGACGATATTATCTTTGGCTCAACTAATGATTTACTAAGCCATGAGTTTGCTACCATGATGTCTAGGGAATTCGAGATGTCCATGATTGGCGAATTGACCTTCTTCCTTGGTTTTCAAGTCAAACAAATGAAGGAAGGGACATTCATCCATCAAGAAAAGTATACTAAAGATATCTTGAAGAAGTTCAAGATGGATGAGTGCAAGCCAATCAAGACACCCATGGCAACCAATGGGCATCTCGACTTGGATGTGGACGGTAAACCGGTTGATCAATCCCTCTATCGTTCTATGATAGGGTCTTTGCTTTACCTTACCGCATCTAGGCCCGATATAATGTTTAGTGTGTGCTTGTGTGCCCGCTTTCAAGCTAACCCAAAGGAGTCACACCTTTCGGCTGTGAATAGGATCCTTCGGTATCTCAAGCACACCCCTAACATAGGCTTGTGGTACCCCAAAGGCGCTAGTTTAGATCTCTTGGGATACTCGGATTCGGATTTTGCCGGAAGCCGTGTGGATCGCAAGAGTACCTCCGGGGGTTGCCACTTGCTTGGGCGTTCTCTAGTTTCTTGGTCAAGTAAGAAGCAAAATTCCGTGGCTTTGTCCACCGCGGAAGCGGAATATATAGCGGCCGGTGCATGTTGTGCCCAAATCCTATATATGAAGCAAACCCTTTTGGACTTTGGTGTGAAACTAGATAGGATCCCACTCCTTTGTGACAATGAAAGTGCCGTAAAAATTGCCAAGAATCCGGTTCAACACTCTCGTACAAAGCACATTGATATTCGCCATCACTTCTTGCGTGATCACGAAGCCAAGGGGGACATTTCCCTTCAAGGTGTGAGATCCGAGGAGCAATTGGCGGATATATTCACAAAACCTTTAGACGAGAGTACCTTTGTTAGGCTAAGGAATGAGCTTAATGTGTTAGATGCGGCAAACGTCATGTAAGTTGCCATGTCATATAGAAAAATGCATACATATAGGACACTTGTCTAACCATGGTAAGATAGTGATGAGCAAGGGTTTAGCTAGAGGTGGTGGTCCACTTGTTTTCCTCTAGGTTTGTAGAAAGGCTCATCATGAAGAAGCTTCCCGTGGGTTCAAACTTGACAAGTAGATCTTAATTTCTTGTTATGCATTTCTTGTCATATAGATGTGCACTTCATGTTTACTATACTTTCGCATGTGGTTGTAGCTTGCATTATCATTGCATGTGTAAGGGTCACAAAGGAGATCACTTGATGAAAATGAGACTTGTTTTCACATACAAGATCTTAATTCATGAAAAGTGAAAAGAGCAAAGTGTTAGGTGCGTTATTGCCTAGTGAGCAATGTCATGATGAGTTTGAAGCTTTCTATCTTCAATATTCCTATGACATGGCTCATACATTTTATTTGGCGTTTTGTCTCTCTTGCGGCTTTTCCTTGTGTTTAAAAAGAAATTTATTTAAGCAAGTGTGCTATCCTATTTATTTTGAGGGGTAAAGTCGCCTATGCAAGTCCATTAACTTGAGTTCTTTTGAGTTTTATAAGTTTATTGGACTTAGCATAGAAGAGTGAGCTGAGTGTGGGGTTTTTGGCTTCACCGGTTAAACCGACGTTCAAAGGATCTATACCCATCGGATTAACCGGCGTTACTAAAGTTTGTCTCAGCTCAGTCAAGCTTCAGGCGTTCAACCGGCGTATACAAAAGTCAGAGCATCGGATCAACCGGTGATAATAAATGCAAATCAGACCTAGCAATCAACCGGTGTTTTGATCAATCAACCGACGAGTACACTTTTGGCATCATCGGTTCAACCGGCGTTCAGTTTCAGATCTGCAGAAGCCTCGGGTGAACTACACCGATGCAATCAACCGGTGCTCAAAACCTAGGCGTCGGATCGACCGGCGTTAAGAAAAATCGTGGGCCCGCCTGTCATATATGTCTCTTGCCCGCGCTGCCGGCCCCTGTTTCTCTTCTCTCTTCACGCCGCCGCCGCCCGACTCGTTCCCCTCACGCCGCCGCCGCCCGACTCAAGCCTCCACGCGCCGCCGTCCCACTGCGCCGCCACCTGCGCATCGCCTCAACCGCCACATCTCGCCACCGCACAGCAGCCCTTCTCCTCTGCGCCGCCCGCGCAACAGCTCTGCACCGCCGCCTGCACGCGTAGCCGCCGCCGCCGCCGCACCACGCCCTCACCGCCGCACGAGTCTCCCTCGCCAAGCGCCGCCGTACTCCACGCCATCCTCGTGCTTAGAGCCGCAGCCCCGCGCCGCAGCCACATCCGCAGCACCTTTTCACCCAGTGCTCGCCAGGTGCTCGACGTTTTGCCTGAGCCGCTTCTTTCGCGCCGCGTTCGTGTTCCGCACTCCGTCAGTCGAGATGGGTCGCGAGAAGAGAAAGGGGAAGGAAGTCGTGGTCGAGAAGCCCGCTCGCAAGCGGACTCGCGCAGAAAAGGAGGCCGAGAGGGCCGAGATGGTGGCCAAGGCCGCCGAGGAGCAGGCATCAGGCCGTGCTCGTCCGTTCCAGATCAGGGAGGACCCCAGAGGCAGAGGCAGAGGCAGAGGCAGGGGCATGGGCAGAGTGAGAGGTGCCAGGGCCACCAGAGCCACGACAGCAGCAGCAGCAGAGTCAGATCAGTCAGATACAGCTGCAGATTCAGATTCAGAGGCAGAGCAGTCCGAGCAGTCTCAGGGGCAGAGCACACAGGAGTCACCGACTCTACGACGGTCTGGCCGCACTCGGCAGACATCCCCAGCAGCAGAGACTTCACCGGCGACCGAGCGTCGCACTGGACCGAGGACGCGAGGAGGTCACCAGCCACAGGAGCCTCGCAGGTCCACAGCTGCTGCAGCAGCAGCTCGTAGAGCCGAGGCCCTAGAGGCCGAGCGCGCAGTGTTCCGTATGGACACTGTTGTGCGTCTGGAGCCAGGTGTGCTGCTCCAGAACTTGACCAAGGCCAATGCGGCGAAGGTCAAGAGGCTCAGGTGGAGTGTTCAGGAGGAGGACTGGTTCCCCGTGACCCGTGACAGCCGAGTCGACCGTAGGTTCTGGACGCTTCTTCAGGCCAGTTTCTACGAGACCTACCAGAGGCGGGGTCACAGGATCTTCCCGCACAGAGTGCTTGACTGGGTGTCTCTGAGGACAGCCGCAGGGGGAGCAGATGTCAGAGAGCACTTCGCTCACTTCAGGGGCCTGCCCAGGTTACTCCAGATTGAGCAGAACAGATATATTGAGGACTGGGTCAGAGTCTTCTATGCCACGGCCTGGATTGCTCCCGAGCGTCGAGCAGTACACTTTGTTTATGGTGGCCAGGTCTTTGGTTTGTCGAGAGCGACGATAGCAGGGATTCTCGGAGTTGACTTAGTTGACGTCTCCCTGCACGAGATGGTTTACGGAGATGCAGATCCACCGCGCAGAGCGATGATTGGCGGGATTGCACCCTCTCATGAGGCGATCTCTCAGTGTTTCCGCCAGCCGTTCCCTGCCTCCTACGCCAGAGTTCCCAGCCTGCTGACCCCAGAGGCATACGCAGTACACATGGCACTCCGGAGGACTTTGCTACCGAGGAGTGGCTACCCAGAGGGGTTTACAGGACTGCAGCAGCTCCTGCTTCTACACATCCTCACTCACGAGCCGTTTGACATAGTTGACTTTATTCTGGCTGAGATAGAGGATGTGATCACAGACGGGATGGGTGTGGTGCGACAGTTTCCCTTTGCACACTGGATCAGCTATATATGTTCTATGATTGTGCCAGCAGAGTCACCCATCAGCGCTCCCTACCGTCACGACGAGGCTCCCCGGTTCCCAGTTTACCGACCGACAGCTCCACAGGACCGGAGGAGGGGCAGACAGGCAGAGAGAGCTGCCATGGCACAGTTGTCACCAGAGGCATAGGCCCGTGTAGCACAGGAGGACGAGGCATTGCTTACCGCCGAGGCACAGCTTCCCGGAGGAGAGGATGAGATACACTGGTCTGAGTGTAAGCATCTAGGCCCTCAAGGTATGTTTCGGTGATTAATGACAACCATTATTGTGACTAATGAGTTTGTGCAGCTTAATAGATCATTATCGCTCATTTGGTCATATGTCAAAAGAGAGACCCCTCAATTTCGGTTATTCTAAAAGGCGATCTCGGTTTTCAACTTATATATGTCAAGGCTAAGGATCTTTCTAGTCCTAAGTGTCACAAGGTTGAGAAGGACACTTAGGTTAGTATAGGTTTTATAGTTTTGTAGTGATCGCACTATTAAGAGGGGTTAAGGCTTAGTAACTTGAGCATGGACATGGTCATTTGAAAATGGATGCACACTATGGTCACTCAGGTTTCTAGAAGTTCAAATAAGTGGTTCTCAAACTATATCTCAAGAATATTTGGATTTCATTCAAGACTCAAATCAGAAAAGACAAAATCAGAAAAAGTCTATACACCGGTTTAACCGACACTCTCAATTTTCCATACGTCGGTTAAACGAAGTCAGCAGAGTCTGGACAAATTCAATACACCGGTTAAACCGACGTGTTTGAATTTAACGTCGGTGCATTGGTCCAGAGTTGGTTTTTCCAGGGAAATTCAAGTTCTATTCACCGGATTAACCGACGCTGTTTGAATCAAGACGTCGGTGCAATTGACCAGTGAGATGGTTTTTTCAGAGGAATTCAAAAGTTGTACTCACCGGTTAAACCGACGATAGGTTTGAGTTAACGTCGGTGCAGTTGTCCAGAGACTTGATTTTTCAGTGGTTCAGTGGACAACTACACTCACCGGTTAAACCGATGCTACGTCGGTTAATCTGCCCCAGTTGTAACGGCTAGTTTTCAGAAGAGGCAGTTTACATTCACCGGTTAAACCGACGATGACAATGGGGGGTACGTCGGATTAACCGGCGCGACGCAGTTTTCTGGCAGCTTTTCTCCAACGGCTCTATTTGTGTGAGCTGCCTATATATACCCCTCCAATGGGTCATTTCGCCCACTCTTGACACCAGGCAACATCCAAACACTCATACCATAGTCAAGAGCCACCTTGAGCTTCATCATTCACATACTTATGCATTCAATCAATCAAGAAGCAAGATTAAGGACTTGAGTAGAGAGAAGCTAGTGTGCATCCGCTCTTGGTGATCGGTTCTTGCTCAAGTGAAGGCCTTAGCTTGTTACTCTTGGTGATTGGCATCACCTAGGCGATCTTGGTGATCGAGGTGTTTTCTCGCGGAGCTTGCCAAGGATTGTGGGAGCCCGGAGAAGAAGATTGTACGTGGCTTGATCTCCACCACGCCGGGATGGTGAACGGAGACTCTTAGTGAGCGCCCTCGTCTCGGTGACTTGGGAGGTGACAAGACTCTTTGAGAGTGTCACAACGTGGATTAGGGGTGTGTGCCAACACATCGATACCACGGAAAAAATCCGGTTGTCTCTTGTCCACTCTTTATATTCAAGCATTTTCTTTCATGCAATTTATTCATGAGCTTGACTTAGAGATCATAACTTAGCTCTACCTTGCTAGGCTTTACTTTGTTTTAGCTCTCTTAGTTTGTGTTAGGAGCTTAGTTATCCGGTTGGTGAATTGGTGCCCTACTAGCATTGCATAGGTTAAGGTTGCTTTACTTTGTTTTAGAATTTGAAAAAGGCCCAATTCACCCCCCTCTTGGTCCATCGATCCTTACAATTGGTATCAGAGCCTCGTTGCTCATTTGGATCATTAGGCTTCACCGCCTAGAGCTATGGCCAAGATGGGTGGTTCGCCGCCTCACTTCGAGGGCAAGAACTTTGCTTATTGGAAAGTTCGCATGGCCGCATATCTTGATGCGATTGCCCCCGAAGTGTGGTTGGCCACTAAGACCGGATTCACCGGAACTCCCACCGCCGAACAATTAAAATGGAATGCCAAGGCTAGAAATGCAATTTTTGAAGCCATTAGTGAGGAAGTCTTTGCTAGAGTTAATGGCATGGACTTAGCAAGTGATATTTGGAAGGAGCTCATTGAAATTCATGAAGGCTCCACTAAAGTTCGTGAGCAAAAATATCACTTGTTTAGAGCTAAGTATGATTCTTTTAAAATGCTAGCTCATGAAAATTGCAATGATATGTACTCTCGCTTGAATGTCATTGTCAAGGACATTAATGCACTTGAAATATCCAAAATTGACAGTGCCTCCATAAATCGCAAGATTCTCATGCTCCTCCCGAAGCCCAAGTATAACATTATCAATGCTATGCTTCAAAAGGAGAATCTTGACACAATGGAAGTAGGAGAACTTGTGGGCGAAATTCGTGCTCATGAGATGAGTATCCTTGGTATGTCCGAAGAGCCAACTTCAAGCAAATCAATTGCTCTAAAGACCAAGGCAAACAAAGCCCGCAAGCTCAAGATGATCAAGCAAGACTCAAGCTCAAGCAATGAAGAAGATGATCATCATGAAAGCTCATCCGATGTTGAAGATGATGGAGAGCTCGCTCTTATGATGAGAAAGTTCACCCGCTTGAATGACAAGATCAACAAGAAGGGGTTCAACTTTGACTCTAAAAAGGGAATGTTCCGGCCAATGGATGTCAAGAACAAAATTTGCTACAATTGTGGAGAAAAAGGTCACATCCGTCCAAATTGCCCCAAGCCGGACAAAAGAAACAAGGATCACAAGAGCAAGCATCGCCATGATTCAAGCGATGATGAAGAAGAAGAAAGGAAGAACAAAAACAAGAGACTTGGGAAGAAAAAGAGCCATGACAAGAAGACCAAGCTCTTCCCAAAGAAGAAAGGGCACACCAAGAGAAGCTTCTTGGTGGAAAAACAAGAGTGGGTGACGGATGTCTCATCAAGCGAAGATTCAAGTGATGAAGAAGACATAGTCACCATCGCCCTCACAAATGAAGAACCATCACTACCTCCACCTCCAATGTGCCTCATGGCCAAAGGTAACTCTAAGGTATGTGAGAGTGAAGATGATAGTGATGATGAGCTTGACCCTAATGAGTTTGCTAATCTTATTAATGAGTATACATCCGTCATCAAGAGGGAAAAGGGCAAAGTCAAGGTTCTTGAGAGCACTCGTGCCAAGTTAGAGCTTGCCCACTCCGATTTGCTTGGCAAGTACAATGACTTGCTCAAAAAGCACAATGAGTCACTTGTACTTGCTAAGCAAGTTGAAGAGAGCCACAAAAAGCTTAAACAAGAGCATAGGGAGTTGGCTCACAAGTATCAAGAACTTGAATTTGCCTATGAAGCAATTGACCCAAGTCTTGAGAACTTTGCTCATGAAACTATTGAGAAGGTCAATGCTTCTACTTCATGTGATGACATACTCATTAATGCAAATGCTACTAATGCTTTGTCCGAGCTTGCACCTTCTAGGGAAAAGGAATTGATGGATCAAGTTGCAAGCCTCAAAAGTAGTGTGGAGAAGCTCTCAAGAGGAGAATACATCCACAAGGAGATTCTCTTCAACAATGCCCGTGACTATGGCAAGAGAGGTCTTGGTTCATTTCCGGAGCCAAACATAGCTACTACTCCTTCTCCGGAGATCAAGATTAGCTTCATCAAGGAAGTTGGATCATATTGCCAACATTGCCAAGTCACCGGGCACCACACTAGGGAGTGCACTTTACCATCACGTCCTCTTCCTAAATTACCCAAGAATTACTCTTCAATGTTTGAAAATAACCATTTTCTCTTGAGTAAAGTGAAGGGCAAGGTGAAGGCCAAATTCATTGGCAAACTCACTAAGGAGTCAAAGAAGAAGCTCCCCAAGCAACTTTGGGTCCCAAAAGCTCTTGTCACACATGTGCAAGGCCCAAAGCTTGTTTGGGTTCCTAAAACTCAAAAGTGAATTCTCATGTGTGTAGGTGAACTACAAAGCCGGTGGAAAACATTGGGTACTTGATAGCGGTTGCTCTCAACATATGACCGGCAATGATAGCATGTTCACCTCCCTTGAAGACCCCGGCGATCATGAACATGTCACCTATGGTGATAACTCAAGGGGAAAGGTTTTAGGTTTGGGTAGAATAGCTATCTCTAAAGATTTATCTATTTCTAATGTTTTGTTTGTAGAAGCACTTAGTTTTAATCTCATTTCTATTGCTCAATTGTGTGATCTTGGACTAACGTGTACCTTTGACAAGAATGGTGTTGTAGTAACTCATGAAAAAGACAAGTCTTTGGTATTCACGGGGTTTAGGCATGGCAACATCTATTTAGTGGACTTCTCTTCAAAGCAAACAAGCACCATGACATGCCTCTTCACCAAGTCTTCTCTTGGGTGGCTTTGGCATAGAAGAATTGCTCATATTGGCATGAGCAACCTCAAGAAAGCCCACAAGAGAGGGATGATCACCGGCTTGAAGGACGTCACCTTTGACAAGAACAAGCTATGTAAAGCATGTCAAGCCGGGAAGCAAGTTGCAACACATCATCCCATCAAGACGATGTTGTCTACCTCCAAGCCGCTCGAGCTACTTCACATGGATCTCTTTGGTCCAACTACATACAAGAGCATTGGTGGTAACCTCTATTGCCTAGTAATTGTTGATGATTTTTCACGTTACACTTGGGTTATGTTTCTAGGCGATAAGGGTGAAACTCCGGAACTCTTCAAGACATTTGCAAGAAGAGCTCAAAGGGAGTACAACTCCCCAATTGTGAAGATCCGGAGTGACAACGGCACCGAGTTCAAGAACATGAAGATTGAAGAATGGTGCGATGAAGAGGGCATCAAGCATGAGTTTTCCGCCACCTACACGCCTCAACAAAATGGAGTGGTGGAAAGAAAGAACAAGACTCTCATCACCCTAGCTAGAGCAATGTTGCATGATTATGGCACGTCCGAGAAGTTTTGGGCGGAAGCAATCAACACGGCGTGTCATGCATCCAACCGAGTATATCCTCACCGACTCCTCAAGAAAACTCCATATGAGCTCATCACCGGGAAGAAACCAAATATATCATACTTTCGAGTCTTTGGTTGCAAATGCTTCATCTATAAGAAGAAAAGGCTCGGTAAGTTTGAAAGTAGATGTGATGAAGGTTTCTTTCTTGGTTATGCATCAAACTCCAAAGCATATAGAGTATTCAATCAAACCTCCGGGTTAGTTGAAGAAACATGTGATGTGGAGTTTGATGAATCTAATGGCTCCCAAGAGGAGGTTGTTGGCTATGAAAATGTAGGTGATGAGGAGATTGATGAAGCTTTGAAGAAGATGTCCATTGGGGATATCAAGCCGGAAGAGGTGCATGAAGACAATGATCAAGGGGGAGGATCTTCCTCATCTACACCAAGCACCTCCACGGCGTCCCAAATGGATGAAGATCAAGAAAAAGATGATACACAACCTCAAGAAGATGTGCCAACACCAACAACCCAAGTTCAAGAACAAGAAGAGCAAAGTGTTCCACCACAAGCACAAGTCACTCATGATCCACCCCAACAAGCATCAACGCAAGTACCGCTAGTGAAGCATGGTCGCATCTCCAAGGATCATCCAATTGGTCAAATCATTGGTAGTCCTTCCAAGGGAGTAAGAACTCGCTCTAAACATGCTTCATTTTGCGAACATCACTCGTTTGTTTCTTGTATTGAACCCACTAGCATAGAGGAAGCGCTTGAGGACTCGGATTGGGTGATGGCCATGCAAGATGAGTTGAACAACTTCACCCGCAATGAAGTTTGGGTCCTCGAAGCTCCTCCAAAAGACAAGAACATCATCGGCACCAAGTGGGTCTTCCGGAACAAGCAAGATGAACATGGGGTGGTGGTACGCAACAAAGCAAGACTTGTGGCAAAAGGGTTTTCTCAAGTCGAAGGTTTGGATTTTGGTGAAACTTTTGCTCCGGTCGCAAGACTTGAAGCTATCCGTATCCTTCTTGCTTACTCTTCACATCATAACATTAAGTTGTATCAAATGGATGTGAAAAGTGCATTCTTAAATGGCGTTATTAACGAACTTGTTTATGTTGAGCAACCTCCCGGGTTTGAAGATCCGAGGAATCCTAACCATGTTTATAGGTTGCACAAGGCACTCTATGGACTCAAACAAGCTCCAAGAGCTTGGTATGAGAGGCTTCGTGACTTCCTAATCATGCAAGGCTTCAAGATCGGGAGGGTGGACACCACGTTGTTCACAAAAGACGTCAACGGGGATCTTTTCATTTGTCAAATTTATGTTGACGATATTATCTTTGGCTCAACTAATGATTTACTAAGCCATGAGTTTGCTACCATGATGTCTAGGGAATTCGAGATGTCCATGATTGGCGAATTGACCTTCTTCCTTGGTTTTCAAGTCAAACAAATGAAGGAAGGGACATTCATCCATCAAGAAAAATATACTAAAGATATCTTGAAGAAGTTCAAGATGGATGAGTGCAAGCCAATCAAGACACCCATGGCAACCAATGGGCATCTCGACTTGGATGTGGACGGTAAACCGATTGATCAATCTCTCTATCGTTCTATGATAGGGTCTTTGCTTTACCTTACCGCATCTAGGCCCGATATAATGTTTAGTGTGTGCTTGTGTGCCCGCTTTCAAGCTAACCCAAAGGAGTCACACCTTTCGGCTGTGAATAGGATCCTTCGATATCTCAAGCACACTCCTAGCATAGGCTTGTGGTACCCCAAAGGCGCTAGTTTAGATCTCTTGGGATACTCGGATTCGGATTTTGCCGGAAGCCGTGTGGATCGCAAGAGTACCTCCGGGGGTTGCCACTTGCTTGGGCGTTCTCTAGTTTCTTGGTCGAGTAAGAAGCAAAATTCCGTGGCTTTGTCCACCGCGGAAGCGGAATATATAGCGGCCGGTGCATGTTGTGCCCAAATCCTATATATGAAGCAAACCCTTTTGGACTTTGGTGTGAAACTAGATAGGATCCCACTCCTTTGTGACAATGAAAGTGCCGTAAAAATTGCCAAGAATCCAGTTCAACACTCTCGCACAAAGCACATTGATATTCGCCATCACTTCTTGCGTGATCACGAAGCCAAGGGGGACATTTCCCTTCAAGGTGTGAGATCCGAGGAGCAATTGGCGGATATATTCACAAAACCTTTAGACGAGAGTACCTTTGTTAGGCTAAGAAATGAGCTAAATGTGTTAGATGCGGCAAACGTCATGTAAGTTGCCATGTCATATAGAAAAATGCATACATATAGGACACTTGTCTAACCATGGTAAGATAGTGATGAGCAAGGGTTTAGCTAGAGGTGGTGGTCCACTTGTTTTTCCTCTAGGCTTGTAGAAAGGCTCATCATGAAGAAGCTTCCCGTGGGTTCAAACTTGACAAGTAGATCTTAATTTATTGTTATGCATTTCTTGTCATCTAGATGTGCACTTCATGTTTACTATACTTTCGCATGTGGTTGTAGTTTGCATCATCATTGCATGCGTAAGGGTCACAAAGGAGATCACTTGATGAAAATGAGACTTGTTTTCATATACAAGATCTTAATTCATGAAAAGTGAAAAGAGCAAAGTGTTAGGTGCGTTATTGCCTAGTGAGCAATGTCATGATGAGTTTGAAGCTTTCTATCTTCAATATTCCTATGACATGGCTCATACATTTTATTTGGCGTTTTGTCTCTCTTGCGGCTTTTCCTTGTGTTTGAAAAGAAATTTATTTAAGCAAGTGTGCTATCCTATTTATTTTGAGGGGTAAAGTCGCCTATGCAAGTCCATTAACTTGAGTTTATTTGAATTTTATAAGTTTATTGGACTTAGCATAGAAGAGTGAGCTGAGTGTGGGGTTTTTGGCTTCACCGGTTAAACCGACGTTCAATGGAGCATCATCATCGGTTTAACCGGCGTTACTAAGTTTTGTCTCAGCTCAGTCAAGTTTCAGGCGTTCAACCGGCGTATACAAAAGTCAGAGCATCGGATCAACCGGTGATAGTAAATGCAAATCTAACCTATCAATCAACCGGTGTTACCAGCGTTCAACCGGCGAGTTCAATTTACATATCGTCGGATCAACCGACGTTCAGAAGGTTTTTGTGCTGAGTGTCGGGTGAACTGCACCGATGAAATCGACCGGTGTTCTAAACCTAGTCATCGGATTAACCGGTGTTAAGGAAATTCGTGGGGCCCATCTGTCATATATGAGTCTTGCTCGAGCCGCCGCCTCTCTTCCTTCTCTGTTTCACCCGCGTCCCTCCATCTCGAACCGCCGCCGCGCCCTAACACGATCCCACGCCGCTGCTCGCCTGCAAGACCACCGTCGCCGCTCCGCCATAGCCCACGCGCCGCCGTGCGCCATCCGCGCCGCCGCTCGCCTGCACGTCGAAGTCGCCGCCGCCGCGCCCTCGCGCTCGCCCAGCGCCGCCCGTGCGCGCCTGCGCCGCTCGCGCAAACACTCTGCGCCGCCGCCTGCGCGCGTAGCCGCCGCCGCTCCACGCTACTCCACGCCGCTCCACGCCGCCACTGCCGGGCGCCGCCGACGTACACCATCCCTGCGCACCGGCGCCGCCCGCGCAAACGCTCTGCGCCGCCGCCTGCGCGCGTAGCCGCCGCCGCCGCCATCACGCCAGCCGCGCGCGCCTCCGTGCTCCAAGCGCCGCCGTGCTCCACGCCGCAGCCGCAGCACCACGCCGCAGCCGCAGCCCCACGCCGCAGCCGCAGTTCCACGCCGCAGCAGCACCCGATCAGCGCTCACCAGGTGCTCGACAATTTGCTTGTTCGAGATGGGTCGCGAGAAGAGAAAGGGAAAGGAGGTCGTGGTCGAGAAGCCCGCTCGCAAGCGGACTCGTGCAGAGAAGGAGGCTGAGAAGGCCGAGATGGTGGCCAAGGCCGCCGAGGAGCAGGCATCAGGCCGCGCTCGTCCGTTCCAGATCAGGGAGGACCCCAGAGGCAGAGGCAGAGGCAGAGGCAGGGGCATGGGCAGAGTGAGAGGTGCCAGGGCCACCAGAGCCGCGACAGCAGCAGCAGCAGAGTCAGATCAGTCAGATACAGCTGCAGATTCAGATTCAGATTCAGAGGCAGAGCAGTCCGAGCAGTCTCAGGGGCAGAGCACACAGGAGTCACCGACTCTACGACGGTCTGGCCGCACTCGGCAGACATCCCCAGCAGCAGAGACTTCACCAGCGACCGAGCGTCGCACTGGACCGAGGACGCGAGGAGGTCACCAGCCACAGGAGCCTCGCAGGTCCACAGCTGCAGCTGCAGCAGCTCGTAGAGCCGAGGCCCTAGAGGCCGAGCGCGCAGTGTTCCGTATGGACACTGTTGTGCGTCTGGAGCCAGGTGTGCTGCTCCAGAACTTGACCCGAGCCAATGCGGCCAAGGTCAAGAGACTCAGGTGGAGTGTTGACGAGGAGGTCTGGTTCCCGGTGACCCGAGACAGCAGAGTCGACAGGAGGTTCTGGACTTTGCTACAGGCCAGTTTCTACGAGACCTACCAGAGGCGGGGCCACCGGATCTTTCAGCACAGGGTTCTTGACTGGGTCTCACTGAGGACAGCCGCAGGGGGAGAAGATGTGAGAGCACACTTTGCTCACTTCAGAGGTCTGCCTAGACTGCTAGAGATGGAGCAGAACCGTTATATCGAGGACTGGGTCAGAGTGTTCTACGCTACAGCTTGGATAGCCCCCGAGCGCAGAGCTGTACACTTCATGTTTGGAGGGCAGGACTTTGGTTTGTCGAGGGCGACCATTGCTGGTATTCTTGGAGTTGACCTGGTCGACGTCTCGCTGCACGAGAGGGTTTACGGGGACTCAGATCCACCCCGCAGGGCGATGGTTGGCGGGATTGCTCCTTCTCACGAGGCGATCACTCAGTGCTTCCGCCAGCCGTTCCCAGCCTCTTACGCCAGAGTGCCGAGCTTGCTGACCCCAGAGGCTTACGCTGTTCACATGGCACTCCGGAGGACTCTGTTACCGAGGAGTGGCTACCCAGAGGGGTTTACGGGACTGCAGCAGCTCCTGCTTCTACACATCCTCACTCACGAGCCGTTTGACATAGTTGACTTTATTCTGGCTGAGATAGAGGATGTGATCACAGACGGGATGGGTGTGGTGCGACAGTTTCCCTATGCGCACTGGATCAGTTACATATGCTCTATGATAGTGCCAGCAGAGTCACCCATCAGTGCTCCTTACCGTCACGACGAGGCTCCCAGGTTCCCTGTCTACCGACCCACAGCTCCACAGGACAGGAGGAGGGGCAGACACGCAGATAGAGCAGCGATGGCTCGACTGTCACCGGAGGTTCAGGCACGAGTGGCAGAGGAGGATGAGGCACTCCTAGCAGCAGAGGCACAGCTTCCCGGGGGAGATGATGAGATTCACTGGTCTGAGCTTGAGTCAGACTCCTCCGACGACGTTGAGTACTTTCCTTCAGCTGCCCCAGCCAGTCACGATCACGAGGCAGGAGGTTCAGGACAGCCAGCACCTCCGACTTCAGCAGCTGCTACAGTCTCTGAGTCTCAGGTGACTCAGCCGTCCGAGCTCACTTCACTACTACAGCAGCTCGTGACCCAGCAGAGAGAGGACAGGCTTGCTCAGGAGGAGGCCAGGAGAGCCCATGAGGCCCAGATTGCTGCTATACAGAGAGAGGCCGCCCGAGAGCGGGCTGCGACCGAGGAGCGTTTTGTCGGGCTTATCGACAGAGTTTCACAGAGGACAGACGCTCAGTTTCAGCAGATGCAGCAGGGGATGATGGCGATGTTCGGGATGATCTCACAGCTTTACTCTCACACCGGACTCGCCCCGCAGCAGCCAGGACAGTCAGGCCTTCAGGGTGTTGGAGCACCTCAGCTTGCCGTCACACCAGCTCCTCCTCCTCCAGCTCCTACTGCAGCTCCAGCTACCTCAGCGACACCGGAGACCACGTTCTCGATGTCAGCACTCTTTGGGTCTGCCGGTCGTCCGCTCTTTTCACCACTGCCGGCGAACACACTCTTTCAGGACTCACCGCCAGCGGTTCAGTCGGTCGCCCTCCCCTCCTCACTTCAGGCAGCACCTTCAGGGGGAGGAGCAGTAGAGGAGTCCCTGCTTCCACAGTCGACGCAGCCGGCAGCCTCAGCAGTCACCTCTTCAGATATTGATACTTCTTCTGCTGACCCGGTTACGACTTCTACGGATCCTCTACCAGGCAGTGCCAGCACGAGAGCCTCCACGACAGTTACTCCCCCAGTGAGCTCAGACCCAGACCAGCAGCTTCCGTCTGTCACCGAGGGTGAGAGTTCTCCGTCCGACGACGACGACCCGGACCGCTTCGTCGCCGTACCACGACAGCACGACCCGTAGCTCGCCTTTTGGTGCTTTGATGCCAAAGGGGGAGAGGTGTTAGGGGGAGCACCAGAGTTAGGGGGAGGGTAGAGCTAGAGAGAGCTCGTAGTTATCAGGACTTTGTTTCTTTGTATCACATTTGGTGTTAATTCATGGATATGTACATTTGTCGCTTGAGTATGCCATTCTTTGAGACATATCTATGGATTTCGTTTGAGCCTTTGAGCTCTTTGGTCCTGCTTTCGAGTTTGCTTGTGTTTATCCTGTTTTATCTTTCTCGCTCTCTCGTTATTTATGTTTGTGTTGTCATCAATCACCAAAAAGGGGGAGATTGTAAGCATCTAGGCCCTCAAGGTATGTTTCGGTGATTAATGACAACCATTATTGTGACTAATGAGTTTGTGCAGCTTAATAGATCATTATCGCTCATTTGGTCATATGTCAAAAGAGAGACCCCTCAATTTCGGTTATTCTAAAAGGCGATCTCGGTTTTCAACTTATATATGTCAAGGCTAAGGATCTTTCTAGTCCTAAGTGTCACAAGGTTGAGAAGGACACTTAGGTTAGTATAGGTTTTATAGTTTTGTAGTGATCGCACTATTAAGAGGGGTTAAGGCTTAGTAACTTGAGCATGGACATGGTCATTTGAAAATGGATGCACACTATGGTCACTCAGGTTTCTAGAAGTTCAAATAAGTGGTTCTCAAACTATATCTCAAGAATATTTGGATTTCATTCAAGACTCAAATCAGAAAAGACAAAATCAGAAAAAGTCTATACACCGGTTTAACCGACGCTCTCAATTTTCCATACGTCGGTTAAACGAAGTCAGCAGAGTCTGGACAAATTCAATACACCGGTTAAACCGACGTGTTTGAATTTAACGTCGGTGCATTGGTCCAGAGTTGGTTTTTCCAGGGAAATTCAAGTTCTATTCACCGGATTAACCGACGCTGTTTGAATCAAGACATCGGTGCAATTGACCAGTGAGATGGTTTTTTCAGAGGAATTCAAAAGTTGTACTCACCGGTTAAACCGACGATAGGTTTGAGTTAACGTCGGTGCAGTTGTCCAGAGACTTGATTTTTCAGTGGTTCAGTGGACAACTACACTCACCGGTTAAACCGATGCTACGTCGGTTAATCTGCCCCAGTTGTAACGGCTAGTTTTCAGAAGAGGCAGTTTACATTCACCGGTTAAACCGACGATGACAATGGGGGGTACGTCGGATTAACCGGCGCGACGCAGTTTTCTGGCAGCTTTTCTCCAACGGCTCTATTTGTGTGAGCTGCCTATATATACCCCTCCAATGGGTCATTTCGCCCACTCTTGACACCAGGCAACATCCAAACACTCATACCATAGTCAAGAGCCACCTTGAGCTTCATCATTCACATACTTATGCATTCAATCAATCAAGAAGCAAGATTAAGGACTTGAGTAGAGAGAAGCTAGTGTGCATCCGCTCTTGGTGATCGGTTCTTGCTCAAGTGAAGGCCTTAGCTTGTTACTCTTGGTGATTGGCATCACCTAGGCGATCTTGGTGATCGAGGTGTTTTCTCGCGGAGCTTGCCAAGGATTGTGGGAGCCCGGAGAAGAAGATTGTACGTGGCTTGATCTCCACCACGCCGGGATGGTGAACGGAGACTCTTAGTGAGCGCCCTCGTCTCGGTGACTTGGGAGGTGACAAGACTCTTTGAGAGTGTCACAACGTGGATTAGGGGTGTGTGCCAACACATCGATACCACGGAAAAAATCCGGTTGTCTCTTGTCCACTCTTTATATTCAAGCATTTTCTTTCATGCAATTTATTCATGAGCTTGACTTAGAGATCATAACTTAGCTCTACCTTGCTAGGCTTTACTTTGTTTTAGCTCTCTTAGTTTGTGTTAGGAGCTTAGTTATCCGGTTGGTGAATTGGTGCCCTACTAGCATTGCATAGGTTAAGGTTGCTTTACTTTGTTTTAGAATTTGAAAAAGGCCCAATTCACCCCCCCTCTTGGTCCATCGATCCTTACACTGAGCTTGAGTCAGACTCCTCCGAGGACGTAGAGTACTTCCCTGCAGCAGCCCCAGCTAGTCACGACCACGAGGCAGGGGGGTCTAGAGAGCCAGCTCCAGAGTCACCAGCAGCTGCTACAGTCTCTGAGTCTCAGGTGACTCAGCCGTCCGAGCTCACTTCACTACTACAGCAGCTCGTGACCCAGCAGAGGGAGGACAGACTTGCTCAGGAGGAGGCCAGGCGAGCCCATGAGGCTCAGATTGCTGCTATTCAGAGAGAGGCAGCCCGAGAGCGTGCAGCGACAGAGGAGCGTTTTGTCGGCCTCATTGACAGAGTTTCACAGAGGACAGACGCTCAGTTCCAGCAGATGCAGCAGGGCATGATGGCGATGTTCGGGATGATCTCCCAGCTTTACTCTCACACCGGACTCGCCCCACAGCAGCAGCAGCAGCCCGGACTTCAGGGTGTAGGAGCACCTCAGCTTGCCGTCACACCAGCTCCTCCTCCTCCAGCCCCTACTGCAGCCCCAGCTACTTCAGCGACACCGGAGACCACGTTCTCGATGTCAGCACTCTTTGGGTCTGCCGGTCGTCCGCTCTTTTCACCACTGCCGGCGACCACACTCTTTCAGGACTCACCGTCAGCGGTTCAGTCGGTCGCCCTCCCTTCCTCACTTCAGGCAGCACCTTCAGGGGGAGGAGCAGCAGAGGAGTCCCTGCTTCCACAGTCGACGCAGCCGGCAGCCTCAGCAGTCACCTCTTCAGATATTGATACTTCTTCTGCTGACCCGGTTACGACTTCTACGGATCCTCTACCAGGCAGTGCCAGCACGAGAGCCTCCACGACAGTTACTCCACCAGTGAGCTCAGACCCAGACCAGCAGCTTCCGTCTGTCACCGAGGGTGAGAGTTCTCCGTCCGACGACGACGACCCGGACCGCTTCGTCGCCGTACCACGACAGCACGACCCGTAGCTCGCCTTTTGGTGCTTTGATGCCAAAGGGGGAGAGGTGTTAGGGGGAGCACCAGAGTTAGGGGGAGGGTAGAGCTAGTGAGAGCTCGTAGTTATCAGGACTTTGATTCTTTGTATCACATTTGGTGTTAGTTCATGGATATGTACTTTTGTCGCTTGAGTATGCCGTGCTTTGAGACATATCTATGAATTTCGTTTGAGCCGCTGAGCTCTTTGGTCCTTCTTTTCGAGTTCGCTTGTGTTTATCCTGCTTTATCTTTCTCGCTCTCTCGTCATTTATGTTTGTGTTGTCATCAATCACCAAAAAGGGGGAGATTGTAAGCATCTAGGCCCTCAAGGTATGTTTCGGTGATTAATGACAACCATTATTGTGACTAATGAGTTTGTGCAGCTTAATAGATCATTATCGCTCATTTGGTCATATGTCAAAAGAGGCCCCTCAATTTCATTATTCAAAAAGGCGATCTTGGTATTCAACTCAATTTTATGTCAAGACTAAGGATCTTTCTAGTCCTAAGTGTCATAAGGTTGAGAAGGACACTTAGGTTAGTATAGGTTTTATAGTTTTGTAGTGATCGCACTATTAAGAGGGGTTAAGGCTAAGTAACTTGAGCATGGACATGATCATTTGAAAATGGATGCACACTATGGTCACTCAGGTTTCTAGAAGTTCAAATAAGTGGTTCTCAAACTATATCTCAAGAATATTTGGATTTCATTCAAGACTCAAATCAGAAAAGACAAAATCAGAAAAAGTCTATACACCGGTTTAACCGACGCTCTCAATTTTCTATACGTCGGTTAAACGAAGTCAGCAGAGTCTGGACAAATTCAATACACCGGTTAAACCGACGTGTTTGAATTTAACGTCGGTGCATTGGTCCAGAGTTGGTTTTTCCAGGGAAATTCAAGTTCTATTCACCGGATTAACCGACGATGTTTGAAACTAGACGTCGGTGCAATTGACCAGTGAGATGGTTTTTCAGAGGAATTTAAAAGTTGTACTCACCGGTTAAACCGACGATAGGTTTGAGTTAACGTCGGTGCAGTTGTCCAGAGACTTGGTTTTTCAGTGGTTCAGTGGACAACTACACTCACCGGTTAAACCGATGCTACGTCGGTTAATCTGCCCCAGTTGTAACGGCTAGTTTTCAGAAGAGGCAGTTTACATTCACCGGTTAAACCGACGATGACAATGGGGGGTACGTCGGATTAACCGGCGCTACGCAGTTTTCTGGCAGCTTTTCTCCAACGGCTCTATTTGTGTGAGCTGCCTATATATACCCCTCCAATGGATCATTTCGCCTACTCTTGACACCAGGCAACATCCAAACACTCATACCATAGTCAAGAGCCACCTTGAGCTTCATCATTCACATACTTGTGCATTCAATCAATCAAGAAGCAAGATTAAGGACTTGAGTAGAGAGAAGCTAGTGTGCATCCGTTCTTGGTGATCGGTTCTTGCTCAAGTGAAGGCCTTAGCTTGTTACTCTTGGTGATTGGCATCACCTAGGCGATCTTGGTGATCGAGGTGTTTCTCGCGGAGCTTGCCAAGGATTGTGGGAGCCCGGAGAAGAAGATTGTACGTGGCTTGATCTCCACCACGCCGGGATGGTGAACGGAGACTCTTAGTGAGCGCCCTCGTCTCGGTGACTTGGGAGGTGACAATACTCTTTGTGAGTGTCACAACGTGGATTAGGGGTGTGTGCCAACACATCGATACCACGGGAAAAAATCTGGTTGTCTCTTGTCCATTCCTTTTATTCAAGCATTTTCTTTCATGCAATTTACTCATGTGCTTGACTTAGAGATCATAACTTAGCTCTACCTTGCTAGGCTTTACTTTGTTTTAGCTCTCTTAGCTTGTGTTAGAAGCTTAGTTATCCGGTTGGTGAATTGGTGCCCTACTAGCATTGCATAGGTTAAGG
Source organism: Panicum virgatum (assembly GCF_016808335.1). Lineage (NCBI taxonomy): Eukaryota > Viridiplantae > Streptophyta > Magnoliopsida > Poales > Poaceae > Panicum > Panicum virgatum. Next base: position 12,840,561 of record NC_053150.1, on the reverse strand, counting down.
TTGCTTTACCTTGTTTTGGAATTTGAAAAAGGCACAATTCACCCCCCCTCTTGGTCCATCGATCCTTACACCTTTTAATCTAGCCAAGTCCTTCATGAGCCTTTGTATTTCTTATTTGAGCTCATCATTCTCCTTGGCAATGAGATCATCACATGTTTCTACAACAACATCCTCAAAACATTTCTCATTGCAAGGGTTAGATTTATCATTTAAATCAAAGCAAGAAGTTGAAACACCATTAGTGTCATTAATGCTCTCAATTTTCAACTTGAGCTCTTCATGCTCTTTGCTAAGCAATTTGAATTTGCATAACAAATTTTCATAATTTGTAGCGAAGATAGCATTAAGATCATTAAGAACATTAAGATTTTCAATTTTATTTAGTTGCTTCTTAATTACTTTTTGGTGCTTATGAACTAGTTCAAGAAGTTCTTCATATGAAGTGTTGGATGATGATCCCATGTTAGTGCGGGTGGTGAATTTCTTTCTTGATTCATCACTTGAGCTTGCACTTGATTCTTCACCACCACTAACCCATTCACCAAAAATGGCAAATGATTTATGTTGAGGCTTCTTCTCCTTCTTTTGTTGCTTCTTCTTCTTGAACCTTCTCTCAACCTTCATTTGTTGGTGATAAGGCCCATCTTTGAGGAAGACCATATACCCCATTGAGTTAATTTCTTGCAAATATTTGTTCATCTTCTTGACTTGCATGTAGATGTTGGGGTCCATTGGCTCTTTTTCATCACTTGAGGAGCTTGAGCATGCCTCCTCTTCTTTCTCTTCACTTCAGCTACCTTTGATGGTCATCTTCTTCAACTTCTTGACTTGCTTGCATGCAAGTGCGCTATGTGTTGGTGAAAGAAAGTGGCGCTCTTGGCTTGATGTCATGGCGTAGCTCATTGGCAATCACCTTGTTTAGGATGGTGTCAATGTATTGATTTCCTTCTCATAAAGTATTGTGATCACCAAATCATATTCCGGCTTCCGAAGTGAATGAACGATCTTGCGAATGAGCTCCAAATCATCAATTTTCTTCACATCTAAAGAGTTAATCTCATTCACAAGAATATTCAACCGTGAGTACATAGTTTCGGCATTTTCATAATCAAGTTGCTTGAAACTATTAAGTTTATCAATGAGAACATGATATTTTTCATTTGCAACATCTTTTGTGACTTCATGGTTCTCACTAATAGTTTTCCATAAATCCTTAGTATTTTTTCAAGCAAACACATGGTTGAACACATTGTCACCAAAAGAGCTTAAAATTACACATTTGACTATAGCATCATATTGCTTCTCTTGTTGACTATTGCTTTTAGTTACTTCACTCGTTACTCTCCAAACATTTAGGCCCCTTTACTTGGAGGTGAGATTGCATTAAAATCTTCCATCGTTGGAAGCCCGTGCCATCGAAACGTGGAGGAGGTCCTAGAGAATCCATCCCTTCCCCAAAGAGCTAACTCACTAGGCGGTGAAGCCTAACCGAACAAGTGAGCCGGTAAACACAAATTGCCAATGAAATTGGTGTCCTTTGTGAGAGGTGTGAGTCCTGCCTCTGATACCAATTGAAAGCGATCGGACCGCGCTCTAGCCTAAGAGGGGGAGGAGGTGAATTAGGCAACTTAAAAACTTTAACCTATGGCTTCAACTAAATTGCATAATATTGAACTAAAATATACTATCTAGATGTGCAATTAAGATTGTTCTAGTGTGAAATCCCTATCCCAAAAGAGTTTAGCAACCTATAGCCTTTTCTACCAAGAAACTACTCTATGAAAGTAAAGACAAACAAAGATTGCTAGTATGAAATGCAGAAGCTTAAAGAGCGGGATAGAAGAAGCAAATTCTAGACGCGGGTGTTTATTCCGTGGTTCGGTTAGCCACAACGGCACATCTACATCTACGTTGTTGAAGCACTCACTAAGAGTATCGCTTCTCGGAAATCAAGTCTCTTCCGCAGACTCAACCACGATCACCTTGATCCCGGGTTCCACTAAGGAGTTTCTCCACAAAGGATGGGGGTCTCCATGTCCCCCCGCACAAAGTTGTCGTCACCGCTCCACACCAAGTCGGAGGGTCGATGACGTGCCGGCGAGCCTTCAAAGCTCCAAGGTGTCGGCGCACCGAAATCTTCTTTTGGTTCACTCAAGAACCACAGCACAAAGGAACAAGGCCTTGCAATCTCGCTCACTAAAGAGCTAACCTTTACACAACACTCTCAAAGTGTGCTAAGGGCTAAAGATATGAACACTAAGTTCTTGGATGGCTTGGAGATGTTCCTCAATGTGTATGAGGTGTCTCAGGTCTCCAGCAATCTTCAAATGGCCAGAGAATGGCATATATATAGGCCACCAAGTCGAAGTAACTGTTAAGAGCCGTTGGCCACTTTTCTGTAAGGGCACCGGATAGACCGGTGGTAGGGCACCGGTGCATCCGGTCACTCACGGCTCTGCACTATCCATTGGCCTTCTGATAGCTAACGTGGTAGCCACCGGTTAGACCGCTGTCTTATCACCGGTTCATCCGGTGCAGCTTCTCTTCTTTGCAACTGTCACGGAATTGCACCGGTGCTTTCTCCGGTGCACCATCGGTTCAATCGGTGCTGAAGAACTTCGTCCAGGCCACTTGACATGCTCTCTGATGCATGACATGGTGCTCGCACCGGTGCATCATCTTGGCACCACCGGTGCATCTGGTGCCACTTGATTATTGGCACCAGCACTGCATATTGTTCCGGTGCTATGGCACCGGTGCATCCGAACCCCACCGGGTAGACCGGTGCTGGCTCACCGGTTCAACCGGTGCAACTGATTCTTGCATAACTCATCCAATTCAGCGTTTCTTTGAGTTCTTTCTTTGTGTTTTGCTTTGCTTGACCTTTTTACTTCATTCCTGGGATCTATTAATGTTCACTTGACAAACACATTAATCCCATTGATTGCGTTGTTACTCAATCACCAAAACCACAAAACAATGGTCTAATGGAGCCATTTTCCTTACAGCCTCACATAAATTTAGTTTTGGCTCTTGCAAAAGAAAAAACTGTAAGTTTTGGTTTGGCAAAAGAAGTTGTGTTCATATGGTCAAACATGAGAAGGCATGCTTTTTAGAATCGAAAAATGAAGGACCCATCATCTATTTTCTTTCTCTTACTCAGATTATTCTAAATCAACACTTTATTATTTTGGCTTTGTAATCTCCAATTTGGATCCTTCTAATTACAAGCTAGCTAATTTATAATAGTTTCTATTAGCTAACTAAAAATTTAGCTAGCTAACCATTAGCTGTATGTGTTTGGATCCATGTTGTAATCCATGACGATCAAATTTCGTCACAGATCATTAAAAAACCTTCATAAAATAGTATCAGTGATGACCTCAAATTTCGTCCTATATTGAGCGCAATGTTATCCTAAATGTTAAACGGTAAACAGTTGGTCACCCTTTGTTTAGTGTTTAAGCCGTTTAAACTGTGTTTAAATGGAGTTAAACGACCTAAACGGTTTGGCATAGTAATATTAAAATATGCATATTTATGTACGTAAATGTCAAATATGCTAGAAAGTCTACATATTTACACATGTAAAAAGTAACTATTTTGCCAAATAATTTTTTTGGAAGAAATCTAAATCCCACAATATTTTATATACTTACGGCGCTACTTGGTTTGATATTGATTGTGGTAGTTGTAATCCTCCTATTGAGTAAATTACGAATTAAATGATCATTTATCTTATTTACACATGATTAACTTGACTCTGTTTAGATGATTTAGACGGATTTTAACGATTTAAATGGGTTTAACGGTCAAACCGTTTAATTCACCATTTAGGGCCTAAACAACACAAGTGACCTCTGTTTATATACCGTTTAAAAGTTGTTTAAATGGACTAAATGATTGTTTAGACAAACAGAGATTGAGCGTCACATATTACCCCTCGTGACATTTTTAATCCAATCTAGACCCAATATTTGTGACAAAAATAAAAGTCACAAATTTCATCACAGATTGAATACTCAGGTGATGTGCCTGCTGACGTGGGTGGTGACATGGTTGTTGACATGGCATGACGTGCTGATGTGGAATTCATGTGTATGATGAAATAGCTGCTGACGTGGATGATGATGTGTACAGTGACATCACCATGGAAGCCCATTTATTAATAGGCCCATATGAGAAGTGGGCCAAAAATTTTCAAACCCACTAGCATGCTAAATTCAGCAATTTTTTTGTATTCCATACAAAATCTAGCCCAACAAATTTCATATATTTTACAGCCAATTTTGGAATTACTATTCCAGCCCAAAAGAAGCAATAAAGCCCGTACACACAACATAATAGTTTTGTGAATACAACAAATAAAACGTATTAAGTTCCTATAAGTGTCAAAAAAATCATGTGTAAATCACACCAAACTAGAGAGAGACATTGCATCATGAACTAGGAAGTAAACAAGAAGAGCTATCGATCAACCAAAACCATTAGTCTCCCATGTTGCTTTTTTTCCAAATTTTCTTTGTTTTCTGACTGCTTGTTCATAGCTGCATCATCACCTCAACCTGGAAAAAGCACATCACCAAGTCCTTATTTGACACCATTATGTTTTTGAATGGACCATGCTACCATTATGTTTTTTTAGAAAATTTCCTATTTGACACTGTAAAATTAAGAACTAATTATTTGACATTGAAAATTTGAACTTTTCTATTTTGACACTGAGTTGAACTTTCGTTCCCTATTTGACATTTCCATCCAGTCAGTTAACTCAAATGAACAGTAATATGTGGACTCTCCTCTACCTTTTCTCGGATAAAACGACTATCAAATCACCTTAAATATTCATAAAATGTTTTGAAGGTATATAATGAATACAGATGATTCCATTTTAAATAAAATACATATGTAGCAATTTAAATTCTAAAATTGAAATTTAACGAGGAGGCTCTGGCCGGGCCGGGCTCGTGCTGGATCTGGTGGGTGGCAAGCTATAAAAGGCCAAAGTCTTTTTACCTCCTCCAACTATCACCAAAGTTTGGTTTTCCTCCTACAACTATAAATCGGGTATTTCACCTCCCTCAACTTTTCAAAACCGTCCATTTTACCTCCCTCGAGCGGTTTTGAAGGTTTGCTACAGTAACCGTAGTTTTGTATTTTTCTTTTTTAAAAAAAATTTCATTGAATCTTTGAAAAATCATAGTAAATCACAAAAAAATCATAAAATAGAAATCCAATTTGTTGGACTCCACATGAGTAGATATACGCAGTGAATATATTATATGGTATACTTTAGTACAATTTTTTTACTGTAACTTTAGATATATACTTTTCTATATTAATTTATAGCTACAGTTTTCGTCGTCCCATTATGGTGAAATTTTTATGGTGAGTTAATCATTATATGATGAGCTGTAGTAAAAATTTTATGATTATTAGATCATGTTTGACTGATCTATAGATTTATCTATAAACTAGATAAATCTATAGAAAAATCTAGACGAATCTATAGATAAATCTATAACTCAGTCATACATGATCTAATAATCATAAAATTTTTACTATAGCTCAATCATATAATGATTAGCCCACCATAAAAATTTCACCATAAAGGACGACGAAAACTGTAGCTATAAATTAATTACAGAAAAGTATATATCTAAAGTTACAGTAAAAAAATTATACTAAAGTATACCATATAATATATTCACTGTGTATATCTACTCATGTGGAGTCCAACAAAATTGGATTTTCTATTTTATGATTTTTTGTGATTTACTATGATTTTTCAAAGATTCAATTGAAATTTTTTAAAAAAAGAAAAGACAAACTACGGTTACTATAGCAAACAGCCTTCGTGGAGGCGCTCGTCGTTTCCCTTCTTTCTTTCTTTTCCCCCTCCCCTCCTCGCGTCCAATAAAAAGGGGAAAACTTTTTTTTCCTCCTCCCCCTTCCCCCAAATTTTGATGCTTAAACCCTCGCCGGGAGGGAGTACTCCGCCAATCCCGACGCGCGCCACCGCCCCCGGATCTCCGCCGCCATGGCCGCCGCGCCGCAGCAGGCCCAGGGCCCCGCAGGTGCGCCCCCGTCGGTGCCTGGATTGGATTGGGGGGTTTGACTTTCCTTCTGTTTTTCTTTTTTGTGCGCGTGTGTGTTCTGGTGCCGCTGCTGCTGCTGCTCGTGATTGCGCCGGGCTGGTGCTCGAATTCCCCCCTCCCCGCGGGACGGATTCGGCGGGAATTCGAGGCGCGGGGGAGCGATTCGGCCGGGGGTCGCTGGCGGAACCGCGGAGGTGGCGCGGCACGGCTTTCTAGGTCAAGATTGGTTTTCCGGCGCCCGGGATTCGTTCGCTCCGCGGGAGGGTCCGGGGAGCCCCGAGCTCGCCGTCGTGGGGAGCGCGTGCTCGCGGCGGGCGGGGCTGGCTGGCTGGGGAAGGGAGCCGAGCGGAGCGGGCGGGCGGGCGGGCTGGGCGGGCGGGCGGGCTGGGATTCGGCCGTGCTGATTGAGCCCTGCTTAAGGGCAAGGACGTCTTTTCCTTTTTTTTTCTTTTTTTGCTTTCCAATTTGCACGGTCACGGGTGTCCACGGGACGCCTTGCAACCCATGCCGTATCGCACGAGCTTGCGGCTGGCGCGGTAAAATTGGCGCCCGGTACGAGTGGACGCACAGTAGTATGCAGCCAATGGGTGAGAGCCCTCAGCTTCGGCTGAGCATGGTGCTGCACATAGGAGGGATTTGACTAAGCTACTGTATGGCGTGATGCGAGCTTGCTGCTGCGCAGCAAGGCTCATGATTTGGCTGTGCAATGTACATGTGCGTGTAGGAGACTTCTGTAGGGCTGTGATTGGGGAGCTGCACAGCTCTAGTGCTTTACTTCTTTTATGCTTGCCTCGTGGTACAAGTGTTATGGCTGTCTTAAGTTGCGCACCATGAGAAAGCATCTTCCTTCGATTCCTGCCGCGTGGACTTATGCTTGGATGTGTGTATGTTCAGCCAGGGTTTTTAAGGCGTCGCCTAGGCGACGCCTAGGCGTCGCTTAGGCGACAAGGCGGTTCCCCATCGCCTTGCTTAAGGCTCGCCTTAGCCCGCCTAGGCGTCGCCTAGGCGACTGAGTGGCTCCACATTGCCTCGCCTCGCCTTACCGCTTTAAAAACCTTGTGTTCAGCAGACAGCGTGGTCTCGCTGCAGTCGGAAGCTGTACTGGAGAATAACCCCTCCAAGAGCGCAAGCTCCAAGGAGCAGGTAATTTAGTTTCCCTTTATGGTGTATTTCCCTCTCTTATGCGATTTGAAGCAACTCATAAGTTTTTTGCTATTGCGTCAGATTTTTTCTGGTACAGAGAACACGAATGCAAACAATGCTCGTGGTGCCACCTCAATAAAATCTCCAAAAGGAGCACATGAGAAGGCTGGCTCTGTCGGAAAAGGTGGAGAGCAACCTTTTCTCTACCAGCACAATGTGTATGCACCGCAGCCACAGGCACTCTATCCTGGAGGTTAGCTTACGTTCATTTTCTGCGTAATTAATGTTACACAGATTCTGAATGGCCATGTTTTTGCCGATTCCCTATAAATTTGTCTTTTACTGGTTCTACAATTGATTATTGTTTCAATAGTTCACGTTGTTCGCCTCTATTTGGAATTTTGGATTCATAGTTGAAGTATCTATCTTGACCTTACGGTGTAAGAGAGCACATTATTCAAATCTGTACCTGGTTCTTTATCAATGCAGCAGCTTTTCAATTCCATGGAGTGTGGTTTTAAATTTCATGTCTTTTTCAACACTGTAGGATACATGAATCCTTCAGGGCAATGGGAAGAATATCCCCATTATGTGAATATGGAGGGGCTCCACTCTGTATCACCTGTAAGTAGGACTACCAAATTTCTTTGTTTCTTCTTGATGAATTTCTTCTAAGTCTTGTTTTCCTGAAGGGTATCTACAATGACAACCAGTCACTCATGCTATCTCCTGGATATGCAAACAACCCCCAAATGATGTATGGGGCCTATTCTCCTGTTTCAACCGTTGGGGATGGCCAACAATACTTACCTATGCACTTCCCCTTCTCAAATTCATACTATCAACCACCAGCTTCTCCTAGCATGGGATACTCAAACTCAGTGCCAGGAATATCTCAAGGAGACCCTATGCTTCAGCCAGAGTACTTCCTTCCTGATGGCCTTCTATATTCACCCACTCCAGGGTATCACCAACCATTTAGTTCATTTGACAGAGGTAACATTTCTCCTCTTTAATTCCTTTTTTTACTACAGGCAAACTTTAGATGACCACGAGCAATGTATAATAGATTGGTCAGAGCCATGCCAAACTAAATTTTGAATCTTGTTTTGTAGCACCAACACAGCCAAATAACGCTCCTGGATTATTTGGTCAAGGGAGCATGCCACTGGCTTCTGGAATGGTATGTTTTATGCATTTGGGTCCTTTAAGTACGTCGGTTAATTGGTTGACTTCATCTGGTTATTTGTTATTAGGATTCAAGTGTGGTTCGATATAGAGGGTGTAGTTAATAATCGAGCTCAAATTTGCTTGTGATTACCATTCTCCTTGTTCTCTGCTGACAATGTATGTTATTGCAGCATCATGGATCGGCGTATGGTCCTGGATCCTATAAGGCACGCCAGCAAGGTAGCAAATTTGGAGGCACTACTCCAAGTTGGAGTTCTGGTCGCAGATTTGGTGCTTTCGACTTCAGTGCCAATCAACAAAGGGGCATGCCATTTGGTAGCCACAATGGCTCTCTGGAGTTTATGAATGAGCAAAACCGTGGGCCACGTGCCACAAAACCAAAGATGCAAGACGAAGAGAACTCCTCAGGAGACGAAAAAAGCGAGAAAACAGTTCCGCTGATTGATAGTGAACTGTACAATCGCCCTGATTTTATCACTGAGTACAAAGATGCCAAATTCTTTGTAATAAAGTCCTACACTGAGGACCATGTACATAGGAGCATTAAGTATAGTGTTTGGGCCAGCACAGCTAGCGGGAATAGAAAGCTGGATTCTGCTTACCGTGCGGCCAAAGAGAAAGAAGAGCATTGTCCAATTTTCTTGTTTTTCTCGGTAAGAACAGCCCCTTTCCTTTGGTTGTTTAGTTACTTCCCTGTTAAGGAAAATTTAAGAATGGAAAATAATAGTTTGTTTGTTTGGCCCTGTATTAGCATGTGTTGAGTGTTTACAATTTTGATATTTCTTCACACGATCTTGAAGCTGATACATAATTATATGCTTTTTGCCTATGGTTTTTATAGGTTAACGGCAGTGGTCAATTCTGCGGTGTTGCTGAGATGATTGGACCTGTCGATTTCGACAGAAGTGTTGATTACTGGCAGCAGGACAAGTGGAGTGGCCAGTTCCCTGTGAAGTGGCACATAATTAAAGATGTCCCAAACAACCTTCTGCGGCACATCATTCTTGAGAACAACGATAATAAACCTGTGACGAATAGCAGGGATACCCAGGAGGTAAGATTTACATGAAATTGATCTCTATCAGTTGAATGCCTAGGCTGGAATTTCTGAATCAATTCATCACTAACTCATTGGGGAACAAAACATGCAGGTGAAGCTGGAACAGGGCCTCCAGATGCTAACCATCTTCAAGAACCATGAGGCTGAGACGACAATCCTGGAGGATTTTGACTTCTATGAGCAGCGGGAGAAAGCCTTGCAGGAGAACAGACGTCAACAGCAGCCTGGCAGCGCTGATCCTCAGAAGCCAGCAGATACCAAGGCACAAGCTGTGGCCGATATGTCAGACGCATTTGCTAAGGTCATCCAGTTGAAGGAGACCGAGAACAGTGGGAAATCCCAGAAAGCTGAGGGCGCCTCAGCTGAAAATGGATCCACTATGGCTAAGGTTGAAGAAGGCGATGCAAACGTGAAGGCAGGCCCTGTGGAGGAAAGTGGTTGATTTATCTGTCTGCTCATTTGGAAGCAGCAGCTGTGTGAAGGTTGGAGGGGGCAAAGTGCAGGTTGATTGTGTTAAATATGGTTGTCGTGTCAGTTGTACAACATCATAGGGCTTTGTTTCATCTCCATTTAGGTTATAATTTCAATATCATAGTTCTATAATTGTTGTTCGCAGTTCTCTTCATCCCTGTTTTATTCTTGCATGTGTCTTCTCATGCCTCTCGTGTCGCACCAAGAATGCTGTTCATTCTAGTGGTTTAGCCATAAGAAACTGCAGAATTATGCTGCGGTAACGTTGCATTTTCTGCAGTTGGAAGATGATACTATCATGTCTTTCCTTGTCTACATCCTCTTGTAATTTCAGAGCAAATCCTCTCCAGTATCTTCATCTTGTAATTTCAGAGCAAATCCTCTTGCGCCTGAACAGTTCTATAGTTGCCTAGGCCACAACGCTAACGCTTCAAAGTCACAATTTATAGCGACACTCAATTGGACAAATCATACATCAGGTTAACCACTCTGGTCCATCCGAACTCTTGCATATGAATAAATGGCGAGCTCTATCACTGTCAGGTACAGACGTTGGAGCAGCAAACCTGAAAGCATATGCAGCAGTCACAGATGTTTTCCAAAAGTGAGCAAACCTGAAAGCTGATGCTGAGCAAGGCAGAGCTACATGATTCTGATATGCTGAATTTTGACATCATTCAGGACAACACAGGAGCAAATCCATGCTAGTTAATTATACATATTATATATACCATGAAGCATCAGAGCTTTCACATGTAGCCGCATGAAGATAAACAGAAAAACAGAGCGCGCAGCAGGACTTGTTACAACAGGAAGGGTATGGAGTCAAGGATAAAACTACTTCTATTACAACCACTCTGATGACAGAAACTAGGTGTAATCTACGATAAACATGTCAACGACAGAAGGCACACTCGAGACTGTCGAGAGTTGGCTTTCTGATTCTGAAGCGCAGGTCTATTATAATACGATAAATACACAGGACTAAACCTCTCTCCAGGTTCTTTTCCTGGATTCCGGACAGCTCAGTCCAGGGCCATCGGTTGCGCGATGCAGCAGCGGAAGCGGGCCCTACGGACAGTGCGCAGGACCTCCATCTCCACCTGTTCCAGCATCCTGACAATATCAGTGAATGGGGGGCGGACTTCAGGGTTTGAGTCCCAGCACCTGGTCATGATCTCCCCTAGGGCGGGGAGGCAGTCATGAGGTATGGTCGGACGGACACCCTTGTTCACCACAGCAAATGCAGCTTGCACCGCGGTCATGTTTGCAAAAGGAACATTCCCAGTTACAAGCTCCCACAGGACAATGCCAAAGCTGTAGACATCAACCTTCTGGTTGTATGGTCTGTGCTGGATCATCTCACTGCAAGTGGAAAAGTAGGAAGTTAATACATCAAAACAAAGAGAAAATTGTAAGCAGCAATTGTTCCAATTCTACATCTACAATGAAGCAAAGCAGAGCCACATAGTAGAAGCATCCACATGACAAGCATTGTAATCAATAGTAAATATCACCACAAATATACTATATATATTTCTCGAGGATAATAAGATGTTAAGAGCTAGAACATGAGCACAGAAAAAGCAATCTGATGAATCCAATGAAAAGGAAAAACATAACATAATGAACTAGAAAGATGTCAAGAGTATCAGCATTTCAGCGTGTACCAAAATCAATAGCACAAGGAATACAACTAGACCCTTTGCCTGGATATTCAGTGGATTTAAATGACGTTGGGCTTGCCTATTAATGTACTATTGACCCCCAAGGCAAAAGAGATCAATTGAAAAATGTCACCATGCTCCCTGGAATCTAGGAGGCTGCACCTTTAATTAATTAACAGTGGAAACTTTAGTTATTTCACACTATATCCACCTACCTACCAATAACGGCAAAATTTAAGAGAAATAATGGTACATAATGCAATTCATACAGAAATTTCTATAATGTTGGTTAGTAATTTAATGTGACTTTAATATCTCAACGGGCCAGATCCATGGGCAGTGGGCTCTCCAATCCGGTCATATTCAGGTGACGTCATCCAGGTTGTTTGTCGGCCTTCCTGTTAGATTGGGACAAAACGATAAGCCACAAGCAGCAGTCGCACTTTCCTCTCACCTTTAATATGAATGTTTCGATCTTTCACATCTTTCACTCAGCTGGACACAAGCAAAGTTGCCAATTAGGAGAGGGGGGAACTGTATTTTGCCGGTAAGCTAGGAAGTATTTTGATTTTCCCATTGAGTTGTCTCACTGCCATATGAGTATCAAGGAAAGGAATTAACAACTAATAGAGGGCAGTTTTTAGTGGTAAGACCATTTATTGAGTTGCTTAATCCAAGATATGTTGATGTATCACAGTTATGAATTTATATGAACAGGGACATTTTGAATAGGAGCAACAAAGATCACAGATCATTGTAGGTTCAATAGGGCATATGCCATAGGTGATAGTATCTGGCTAGCCAACGGACTGGATGATGACACAAAGATCATTGGCTAGCCAATGGAGGTGTAATCAGCTAGGATATGTCCTGACCGAGGAACCAATAAAGCAGGATCTGTGATCCTCTTTCCAGTATATGTTTTCACTATTCAAAACCGGAGTTCAATATTTTTTTATGTTGGCTTTGTGGTTGGATATTATACACTAACAAATAGTTCCAAGGTTTTTCTTAATAATTTTCAAATAGGACCTAAGATATTTGGATTCCAGCATATTTGATACCTTGCTCGACATCTTTGACCAAACATAGAACTAAGCAAGATTTTCTTTTGTTAGTGAGACGACCTTAAAATGATAGTTTCACATATACAATTTTAAATTGTTAAGGTTGATGGAACTTCTGCCTTTGTTGCTTAGACTTGTACAATGGTTTGATAAAATGTTATATATCATATCCATTGCAACCCATTGCGAACCAAAATAAAGAAAAATTGTTTTTCATTTTCGTGCTTGGGGCTATTCATGTCTAACGAGACTCTGCACCTTGAAGAAAATTAAAGGATAAGATACATGACGAGGGATATCTAATCCAATTTAACTGGGCCGTACCTCTTGTGTCAGAGAAGCAAGTTACAAACGTGGCTCAAGGAGTGCATTCATCTCCTTTTAGGTGGCTTGTGAGCTTTCTTGTCACATGGAGCCAACAAATAAAGGAGAATATGATTGCAATTCATTAAGGATTGATTGAGGTTCCACGTCTCATAGTTTGGGCCCCTTTGGGAGGGCTCCGGCTCCCGCTCCTTCAGCGGCTTCTGCTAGAGCCCTGTCAAACGGGGAAAGGAGGTGAAGCGGCTCCAACAAAACATGTGAGAGCCGTTCTTGCGGCTTTGCCTACAGGACGGTGGAGCAGACAGAGCCAAAAAGACTAGTTCCGCCTGCTCCAGCTCTGGCTCCACCCTCCGAGCTAGGAGCCAAAGCCCTCCCGAAGGGGGCCTAAGTCTTGCAAAGCAAGCTATTGTGGCGTATAGCCCTTTTTTACTCTTCACAAGCCAATGGGGGCCCATTTGGTTGGAAGATGCAGCAATGTGCCTAAATTTACCATAGTTCCAAGTCATGAAGTCATCTTGGCACTATAGCCAACTAGTTACAACTAGCCAACAAGTAGCCAAGAGATCATAGTGATTAAACTGGATAGGGTTCGCGGCTCAACTGGTGACACCAACAACTGGAGTATATGCTAGTTAATGGATCGTCTTGGTTCGATAATCTAGGTTGAGATGGGATTCGTGAGAAACCGGATGGTCCATAATTAGGTCATGGTTTTATTCTTCAGAAGTGACAAAGAAAGAATGACAAAGGGAAGAAAATAGTTCGAGAAGACAAATCAGACACATGTCTTGGGGTTTGGAGGTTCTGACATGCAACCACATGTTCACTTGTGATGACATGGAATGTGTATTAAATAAGTAATTTACAAATCGGCACTTTGGCGAACCTTCGGTTGGACCAATGAACCGCAAACCAATGAACCGCAAACCAAGAGCTCAATAATCATCAATGAGAGCACAACTGGGCACTAGCATCGATGACTAGAGAAGAGGAGAGATTGCTTAGTGCCTTAGTGGAGCATCGAGGAATGAGCACCACACCACTTGGTGAGAGAGGTCCGATGGCTACTAGTGACCTCTGTTCTCAAGGCGGTAAGGCGGACGCCTAGCAAGGTGGGGCGGCTGGACGCCTAGGCGAGCAAGGCGGGCGCCTAGGCGAGCAAGGCGCAAATCGGTGGACGGCGCATGGACGCCTAGGCGACGCCTTGAGAACAGAGCTAGTGACAGCCTAACATCTCGATAAGGGAAATTTTCCTCTTTCAAACATGGTGTGCTTAATAGCTAATATTTGATGGGGTTCACAAGGCTAGGTTTCCTTGTATATGAGTCCACTATTGTATTGGGATTATACTAACCAAATTGCCAACAACCCAACCTACACGCCAATACATGGATGCCTAATTGTGTAGTCATTAATTATCCAGGTGGCCCTCCAACTTGAGACGAGTTATGGAGTCGTTGCCCTGGATGTGTAATCATCAACTTAACACTTTACATGCATCATCATGAGTCATCTAAACACCAACCTACGAGCTAAGAATACAAGAGAAGTGTGGAAGAGAACATTGAAGCACTTTCTTGGCTCACTAGCTTGAAGAAGCAACCAGGTGTATACAAGTAGAAAAGTCGTAAACCTCCTTGCTTGCTCCATCTCGTGTTATCATTGCCCACCCTTGACTCTGCCAAACACTTCACACTTTGCCTCTACCGCTATCAGCGTAAACATGGCAAGGTTTCTGGTGGGGGTGGGGGTGGGGGTTGGAGGCGGACAACAGGCTAGGTACCAAAACTATGTTGCATGGCGGAAGGATCCTTCACACATGAGGCTTCAATTCTCCATCAAGAGCGGTGCACAAACCGTGCAGCTTGCCAATCCCATCACCCAACTTTGAATGCCTTGGACAAGTAGGGTCATGCAAGATGCTTGCCTCAACGAATCTTCCCTTCTTGTAAACTGGCTTTAACCAAACTAGATGTGATCATGTTTCACATGATTACTTAATTACGCTAACAAAATAAACTATGATTTCAAAGTGAGAAAACAGTGACCACCACAAAATCATATTCCTAGTATGACCTCACATGTTTTGCAGTTAATAACTTAAGACGAACCAAATATGCTCAGCCAACAAGTAGCAGCTAATATAACTTGTCAATACAACTAAAATAGTAAAATAGCCACTTGGGTATACTACCTCCACAAATGCTCCTAAGATGGCAATATTTTATAGACCTCTTGGCACAAGAATGCATGGTGCAGAATGATTTGAAAGGAATTCACAACTGATTGAATCTAATACCTTAGATAACAATAGTTACTAATCATTAGCACCCATCTATAAAACGTTAGAACATATAAGCAAAGAAACAACATGAATTCTAGACCGGCACCCTGCTTAACTAGTTCTAAACAGTAAGCAATATTTGAGCTCAAGTGGTTACACACCAGAATGTCGAGAACACCTCGCAGTAATTGCATGCATATTTAAGTATTTAACATATACAAGTGTTTGATCTGCGAAACCAGCTTTGATATTGGATAAAAAGTTTTTAAAAAAAGGTAGCCAGAAATTGGTAATTCCGAACAACAGCAGAGCAAAGATTTACAAAAAAATCTATTTGCACAATCAAGTATTAAAAACATATCAGGAAATGCTAAAATAATGTCCATTTTTTAGGAATTAAATAAAAAATTAAGTTGACCAGTTAATACAGATGCATATAACTAACAAATATATGTTTTTACAGTCATTCACATGTTCCAGATAAGGAGTATAACAAAACAAATAAGCAACCACACAAGCTCCACGCACTATTCGTGAAGAAGCACATGGATTCCTAGTGAGATACCCTCCTTCATAAATTCTAAATAGCAAACAATATCTGATCCCATGCATGCACAGAATTTACAGAACATACCGAGAGAATACAGTGTGTATTTCACACATATAATGATGTTTGATCTGCTAAACTAGCTTTAGCATTGGATAAAAGCAAAAAAAAGGGAAAGCATTTATAATTTAGTGATCCAGAAAAGCAGCAGGATGGAAATTTTACATGCAAAAGGAAAATTTTTTCCTTCACAATCAAGTATGCAATGCATATCAGGAAATGCTAAAATCAAGTCAATTTTGGAGGAATACTAAAATAGGAAAAATTTAACCAGTTAATACAGACCACAAATACATTAAACTATTAGGTCTAATACACGAAAAATGCACATGTTACAGGTAAACAGTATAGCAGAAAGACTAAGCAATCACAGAAACCACATATATCTTATTATCAATCAATACATACTTCCTTATCACGATCCTGAGCAATGACAATGCGAAAAATGAAACAGGTATGCCTTATTAAGAATAACATAACAACCGACTGAAAAAAGATAAACAAAGTGTGTTTATTCAACTTACGGAGCCATCCAACGATATGTTCCTGTTTCAGGTGTCATCCCCTCAGTCTTCACTTCAATCCTAGCCACTCCAAAGTCAGCAATCTTAATGGACTTATCACCAGAAATCAGGAGGTTATCTGACTTGAGATCTCTGTGGATGAACCCAAGTCCATGGACATAGGCCATGCCATGTGCAACATCTAATGCCTGCTTCACCGCTAACTTCAGCGGAATAGACCTGTTCTGCCTCCGGCTAAGGAAATTCTTGAGCGACCCGCCCTTTGCATATTCTGTGACAATGCACCAAACCAATGGTTTCCTGCAAGCACCAATGAATTTGACAATGTTGGGGTGCCTTAAGGTTGCAAGCATCATAACCTCCTGCACGAATTGCTGCTCAAGCAATTGAGATTTCTCTGGGTCAGCCTCTGGCCGCTCCAAAAGCTTTATGGCAACATCCATGCCATTGTATGTTCCCCTGTACAGCTTACCAAAGGCGCCTTGGGCAAAGGGCATCCCCAAGTGAAGTTTGCCCAGATCAATTGTCCACTCCTCATAATTCTGGAGTGTCTCTGTCGGGAACCTATTGTCCATCAGAGCCTGTGCCAGCGCATCCTCACTCAAGGCATGCGACACTCTCCCTGGACGGAAGATGCTGTTCCCGACCGAATAGCTGCCGACAACAACGGGGCCCTTGAGACCAGGATGGCCGAGCATCCCGGTACGCGAGTCGCTGTTAGACCCGACACTGCTGTTGTCCACAGACATGGCGATGGAGCCGCCGTGCATGCTGGTCTGCATGCTGTTGAGGCTGTCCATGGACATGTTGGAGCCCTCCCCTAGCTTCTGGTAGAAGGCCATGTCGCAGAAGCCCTCACCAAAGTTCACGCCACCATCATGGCCACCCGCATCACCAATGAAGCCAGGGAAGTTGGCGCCTTGCGCCATCACTCAACGACTAGAATCCTAGCTTCCACAATCACTCCACCTCCTCCCTACTCCCCAGCACAGCCCCCCAGAAGCCTGGCGATTGGTTTGCCTGGAAAGGAGGGACAAAACAGATATCACCACCAAGGGGAAAACACACAGTATTCCATATAAGCAAAGCAAGAGGTGTAACGCTTCCATTCATACAAGAACTACAATTTGCACCACCACCAACATGCAGGCATACGAATTAACATCCCAGAATTGCTACTTTAGGAACTCAACAGAGGGATTAGAAACGTATACCAGTCCATTTCCATTAATAAAAAAAAAAGAGAAACGTATATGCTAGTAGAGAAATACTAAAAAGATCACAGCTTCAGTCGTGATAAGGCTAAGGCCTGCAGTTTCCACAACCAGCAACATGCAGGCAGAAAGGGCAGCTGGAGGTCGATGCTGCCGCTCCCGAACGGGGAAAATCCCAGGAGCCCGAAAGAGAGAACCCCAAATCCGCAAGGAATTACCCCCAGAACGGCCCCCGAAATGGCAACCGGAGCCTTTCCAGGGCCGAATCGAACCCCCAGAGCGCACCCGAAACGAACCCCAGAGAGGACCTCGACCGACCAGCGCCCCGAATCAAAGCGACCCCCCGCGCGGCGCCCCCCGAATCGGCCCCGCCAGCCCACGGCAGTCAGTCAACAACCCCGGCGCGGGGCCGAAAGCGCTCACCTTTGGGCCTCCCGGAGCACGCCCTCCGCCGCCGCCGCCGCCGCCAATCGATCGAGGCCAGGGTGGGGGCCGCAGGCGCCGGCGATCCGGGGCGGCCGATCGGGGTGGAGGACCGGGCGGTGGGAGCAGCCGGGACGACGGTGGCCCCCCTCGGCGCTGGACCGAGCAGGCCGGGGCCGGTGGGTGGGGGTCTGGCTGGCTCTGGGGACAGGAAGGAAGGCGAGGGGGAGGGGGAAAGATCAAAAAAGGCGAGGGGGAGGGGAGGAGAGAGTGCTGGGAGTCGCCGAGGCCGAGCCTGCTCGGTGGTGGTGGAGTGTTAAAGCCAGCCTGCCTCGGAGCGCGAGCCCGACGGGGTCATTAACTGCGGGGGTTAACCACGTGTCGGGGGGGATTAGCGAGGCCTGCGCGGCGCGGCGGGCCGGCGGGGGAATTCGGGGGCAGCCGAGGGGCTTCCGCGCAAATCGGCGCGGCTTTATCGGTCGCCGCCGCAGGTGACGTTCACCCCCGGCCACCGGGGCACCGCCGGCCGAGCGGTGGTGGTCGCAACGGGCCAAACGGCAGCGCGTTGGCAAGGCCTGCCCGGACACGAGGGTGGCGGGCGCGGCGCGCCCGTAGTGACGATGATCTGGCGTTGGCGCCGGCTGCAACCGCAACTGCGCGGGCGGTGCAGGCGTCTTGATTACAGAGAGAAGCATGCGTCCCCCGTGTAGAACGAAAACCGGACCGGTTAAAGAACCGATGAGCTCACCACTTCAGTGGTCTGACTATTGAACCGGCCGGTTAAAATGGGGTTCCATGAATAGGCGTATTTTACATTTTTTGCCCGTGCTGCCACACGTGAAACGCTAGTGGAGTGATTAGGGTGGTGGATTTATGATAAATTTTTGAACTCTGTTACTACACTTTTACTTCTTGTTTAGATCTGGTTTCTTTTCTAGCTGATCTTTTAGTTGAATGGAGATGCTGAGATTGACGACTCGAGATCTTTATGGACGAGTCGGTGTCTAGTCCATTTTTTTTTCTATGGTCTCTGGTGGCACGCACTCATCAATCTACAAATATGAGATCGATGATGCACAATGTAATGAATGGAAGAAGTTGTTTGGTTGTTTGTCTTTGTTATAACATTTACTGCGATGTGGCCATATGGGCATATCTACCGTAGTATATAAAACATACTTAAATTATCTTTGTATGTCTTTATTACATTATCTATAGTGCTAGAAACACATATGGTGTGGTAACACGCATCAATCGTTATTGTAGAAGACAGAGATTATTGTAGAAGAGGGTTTGTTGTGTGGGTTCAGAAAACCCATATTGGCATATATAAGAACATCTATAATGATACAGAATGAATCAATCTCTATGTATAACCAACGATGTAGAGTATGGTGGAACCACAATCCTATAAACTTATTGGGTTGTGTGCGTACATCTTTATTATGATATCTATAATGTTTTAACCACATATATAATGATATAAACATACTAATCTCTGCATCTTATAATCTAGTACCTATATAACCTGAGATTACTATGTTCTATGTTGTTGTATTTATTCTTATGACACTATAGTTATCGTAATAAAGGCACGCATATAACTCAACAAGTTTCCATTTATGACCCATAATGGGGTTAGTGTGTCTTTATTACAATATTCATAGTGAAATCTTTATAAGATAAAATTTGGGATGTCTTTTTCAGCATTGCGTTTAGAGGAGAGATCTCATGGAGGAGATGCAGGGTAGAGATACCACCAACTATATTCTCAAATTATATTATGTGTGTATCATAAGCTCTACGTGATGTTTGTTTAGTTATCTTATATATAACAGAATATATTTGGATGAGATGAAATCTATTTCCTAATTTTCCTAACTAGCATAGTGCCCTTATGTTGTTACAGGTAATTATATATAATGGATCTACATAATGCCGGGGGTATAAACCCGGGACCCCTGACGGGCCCGACTCGTGCAAAGGGAAGCCCAGCAAGTCTGCTGGGCCGAGAACGGGACGGCCCACTAACCGGCGTAGGGAGCTGTCTTCGTTCCTAAGCCAACGAGTCCGGGAGCCCGATCTCCCGAGACACGTGGCGCCCCCCCGACCTAGCGCCCCAGGTCAGAGCCATGGCGGACGACCCGGGACGTGCGCTCCAAGAACGCCGCGCCCCCCGACAGACGTGCCGGCCAAGACAGGCCCCTTGCAGGCTCTAGGACGCCAGCTCTCCTTATCTTGCGGCGAGGGCTTAGGCAGCAGGACTCTCTGACAAGGGGACAGTGCCGCTCGCGCGGGTCCCGCGACACAACGGGAGGAGGCGTCAACAGACGCTGCCTCCCCCCGCCGTAATGATGGTTGCCCCTGCGCGCCGTTTCATTACGCCAGCGAGCGTGACCGGACGTCCCCGGCCAGACCTCGGTAAGGCACCCCTCGCCGGGAGCGTCGTCCAGCTGACAGGGGCTACGCGAGAGAGGCGCGCAGGATAGCCCCCGCAGGCAAGGAACGTAGGCCTAGGCGGACAAGACCGGAGGTGACCCCCGAGCGACCGTCCGAGTGGCCGGGCCGCCCCGACTGAGCAGGATGGGACAGCATCGGGGCAACTCGCTGCCCAAGAAGATCGCAGGATCATCCTTTGCCCAAGAAGATCGCCAGGATCAAGCCTGCCCACTCCCGACCGACCGAGTGGGTCCCGACGACTGATAAGAACAAAGGACACCCCGACGGTGCCAAGACATAGCGCTAGATATATGTAAATGGGGGCCCCACCTTGAACTATAAAAAGGGAAAGCCTCCCACGTAGGAAAGGGTTGAAACTCTGGAGGTTCAACACTGCTTGACCAGCTTGTAAGCTCCCCTCTGAACTTTGAGCACCCGGGCTCGAGAGCAATAGAGCAAGAGCACCACCCCCCATACTGGACGTAGGACACATTCGGCCTGAACCAGTCTAAATCCTCGAGTCTTTGCGTGCTACACCATATCCGATCAAGCGCACAACAAACGAGCAATCGAGTAGTTTAGGAATCGCCCATTTTCCGCAGCGACACATAATATCACAAATAAAATAATATCACCTACTTTGTGCTTGTTTACTTCGTGCACTGGCTCTTTTGATAATGTAAGGTATTGATTTTCTGGGATCCGATTGAATCCCGATTGATGGGTTCCTATTATGATTCCGATTGATTTCTCCAGGTTCTAGTTAGGATTTCGATGAATGAAAGGCAGTCCGACTCGCATGTGGGATGGACTAAGGCCCACATGTCAACGATACAGTACGGACTAAACCAAAAATTTTAGTGGAAACCTTATTCGCTTTAGAAATAGGTATATGCATAAATATAAATTTGTGTACTTCTCATTGTTTTTATTTATCTCATGCATTGTGAGCTTTCTGTAGAAGTACAACGTGACATCACTAATGGTGCACATAAGATTCGTGGCAAGATCAAGGTAGAAAGATAAGGGTGTCATTTTGAGGTTAACACATGGTAGTACTGTTTGATCCGATAACTCTATGATTTCCATCTTCACGAAGTGAATTTTAGATGGTGCAAGAAGTGAATTTTAGATGGTGCAAGAGCATCATCGAGTTAGCTTCATCCGGTTTGTTTTCACCGTACCGTATATTCGCTCTTTTAAGTTTTTTCACTTTTAAATAGTTTATTCCACCTGTATGCTAATGTCTATTTTTCTGCAGGCACAAAATTTAAATCACACAATTGTCTTTTTGGATCATCATTCTTTTCCACCTGAAGTGAATCATAAGATGTTTGTGAATTTTAAAAAAGAGACGGATGCACTAGGTTGGCCGTTGATGGCTGAACCTCGCGTCCGTTAGATCTGTTTTGACTGACGAAAAAAAAATTGTTTGGCGGTGGCCCGTAGAATGAATAGTATTATATGAGAGAAAATAAACGGAAAGCCGAGATAGTCCAAGAATCGATCAGTGCCTTATTATACGCCGGAGGTGGGGGAAGGGGAAACCAGATGACAGGCGCCGCCGGCGTAGCCTCCCGCCGATGGGCCGGACGGCGGCGAAGGTACGAGTGCCTCAGCCATTGAATTAGTTTCCTTCCCACAACGCAGAACAGAGCTAACGACTCGAAAGTTTATAGTTTTTGGATGGAATAAGCCTCAAACAAGGACGGGAGCCGCCTGCATTCTGCTCTACTGAGTCGAGACTCGAGAGATGGTAGAGGAGGAGGAATCTTAACTCGGAAGCCGTCTGGAGAAATGGGAAGGCGGAGCGCAAGCAAGATCGTCGATCTGCCCGCCTCCAAGAGGAGATCTGTGGTGCGTGTCCTAACTCCTAAACCTCACCACCGGACCAAATAGCCACATTTCAGTATTGTCTGCAAGGCTCTCTATACTCCTGGTAGTTCACTAGACAAAATACTGCTTTTTATTGCAATTTCTGCGAGTCGTGTGCCGAGATTACAGTGTTGGTCATGTTATTATGTATGAGAAGATTTGCAATTGCGACTATGATACTCGCATATAGACATGATTCTTCACTAATATATGAGGTATTAACCTTCAATGGGCTTAGTTGTTGATAATAATCTTGTATAGTACTGTTCCAAGAATGTAACACGCAATTTTGTTGCAGTGAAAAAGGGTCTGCTGTGACATTAATCTATACATGGTGTGTTTGATTGGATAAGCTACTGGACACAATTCATCTGAACTATGATGATTGATTAAGTGCTTAGTTAGCAACAATGTATTGAGTATTGACCTTTTGGAGTTCAAATAAATATGCTATTGCTTTTTTGCATTTCTCTTGCACATGAGACCTAAAACGAATTTACAATTTTCAGGAACTCTAACAATTACAAAAAAAATGAAATTACAAAATGTAGAATTTTGTTCTATCTCTATATATTCACCCCACCGTAATTACACTCTGCTATTTGCCTTTTCTTTTTACTTGAAGGAACATAAAACCTGCCGTTGGTTTCAAGAAATAACATGGAACCATGCTTGCCAAATTTTGCCAAGTAAGTTCGCCAGCAGATGCTTGTTGTCAGCTAGAAGGTTGGCCGTTGGAGGTCACACTGGATGACTAATTTCTGGTATTCTCCAAGAGCCCATATAGGAAATATGTTGCGATAAGCCATGTAGCATAAGGGGCCATTTTTCAAGAAACTTCCAATCATTTCCTGCATCACAAAAAACCAAATTGTTACATGGATACTAGAAGTGGGGCAATCCTAGAACAGAGAAAAGGGAAAATAAAGGAACTGCATTGCAAATAGCCAAATATCATACTGAAAGTTCCAAGTTTATGTTATGAATTCTATCACTTGTGAACTGTGAGTAAATAACATGGAAATTCAAGACTTAAAGGTAGTTGTAATAACTCATAATGCAAGTATAGTACCTCCTGTGGAAAGTCACCATTGCCCAGCTGCATGCTCATGATAAGTCTTGCTGCTTTGTGCAGTGGAGCAGGATCTCTTTCCACCTTAACTCAGAAGAAACGTTGAAACACTTTCAAATAATGAACTAGATCTGAACGTTTAAATTAATACTACATATTGTTTGAATTATTTTGGATCAAATATGTGCTTTCCTGGTTGTCCATTAAATCGAGCGTACTTTTAAATAAGTCATCACCTGTCCAGCTTTCATGAGTGCCAACATTGCCCATGCAGTGTTCACTATATGTGACTTCTCCCCATCCAGATTCGTGTATGCCTGTTTGTATTTTTAATATGCACTCAGTCTCTTGAATTGAGTTGCAGCAATGCAAGACAATGTCAAAGAAAATAAATCTTCACCGTAAATATCAGTCACAGTAATCTCTCTGAAAGCAAATGATGCATAACGGCTTCACTCTCTTTTTTGGGTGAGGAAAAGATCTATACTGCCTCTAATCAGCAAAACTTCAGTGTTTTTTTTTTTCATTTTCAATTATCAAAGGTACACATGAAATTAATGGAAAGATGTATTACAAATCATGGTCCTGTTGCCATGCAATTGCATGCATATTTTCTAGCCTTTTGCATCGGTTGTTTCAGTTTCTCCAAATAAGCCTGATAGCTACGTCTGATATTGGTAATTGATGTTCCTAATGAAGTTACAATCTGGTAAAAGATAACAGAAAAAACAGTTCTTCTTTTTAACATTTTTGAAGTAAAATTGTAACAGGAACAAAGCATGTTTTCATTGTCAGGATGTATTGCTCACTCAAAATGTGGAAAGTTACAGTCCATATACATAACAAAGCATTCCACAAATGATTACCTTGGTTCTGGACGAAAGATGACTCTCACCCCATCCACCATTGCATAGCTGCTTTGACAACAGGAACTTACAGGTCTTCCTAATGCAGGTGCTGTTACCATAATTCTGTCCAATAGCCGATAGACCCTCTATAGCAAACCATGTACCATATGTGAAACAAATACCCCAAGATCCAAACCTGTAAAGCAGGTCAATGATTATCTGTTTCTCAATTTTGTATTGTTTTTAGCAATGTTTTAAAGCACAACATGACATTGTTTTATTTTATCATCAACATCTTATTTGATTTTCTATATTAAACATTGCGACTTTTTATAATTTGGTTAGCAACCAATTCTTGAGAATTTGTATTTATGCAGTAATACAGTAGTAAAACCTTGCTATTTTCTCATCTGCGTAAGTGTATTTATTGAAGTCTGCGACTTATGGAAAGTTTGTGGCTGAATTGTCATCTCGCTGAATACCAGGCTATTGTGGGACTAGGTACTTTAGTTGCTGGGGCTGTCCTGGGGATACTGTTTCGTAGATCTAGGTTTTACAGTCTCAGAACTGCAAAGTAATGTGTAAAATTTAAACCTTTATCCTTTGATTCTTAGTTCTTACTGCTCCGTAGCTCTTTAAAATTGATATTAATTAAGAACTCCTATTTTTTCTGGTCATGTTTTTAGGGGTACTGACCATGAGCCATCATCATGCTGTAACTTCTCAATGAATTCTGTAGCTCTCCTAATACATTGATCAATTTCATCTTTCCGATGCCCAGGGCACTTCTCATGAAATAGTACGAGCGCTTGGATGACTGATGAGGTACACTCGACGTACCTGCATTTTGGAATGCATGGAATTTCAGTCATTGGAGAGTTACAGATAAGAAAGGTTGTAGATTCTTACTGATGCTCCACCATGATGTCTGCGTATATTTCTGTCATGTTGAAAATCTGCCATGAAATAGATCCAAATCCTCATTATTCAATGCTCAAAATGTGTACGAGTATTATTTAGGCTCTGCAATACTAGACTCCTTAAGAAAACTATTTTTTTTTGTGCACACGAGATGCCAGGTAAATTGCCTTAAAAATTATGTCCTTCGCATTTGGCCATAATTTTTTTTTGGCAATGTACCATTGTATCGATTCATACTTTTTTTAAGGGGTCTATCAATTCATACTTGATATGTTGGCTATTTAGCTGCATGCCTCCATGGTATTTATGTTTTTCTTTCTTTCATCTTGGATTTCTTATTACCATCTTTACTCCTTTTCATATAACTTAACTGTTACTGTGCAACTTAAAGTTCTGTAGGGATGACATATGACAAATAAGTGTACATTGTTGCCTTCACTGTGTTAAGGGTATAAATGTCAATGTACCTAGTCTAGGGTTTGGGGTCTCCCTTCTTGTACTATATATAGCCCAAAGGGCCTCTTCCTCAATATAGATAGCATTTCTTCCTAATCGTAACATGGTATCACAGCCATCGTTCTGATCCGTCCACCACCCTCGTCGCCCCGCTGTGCCGTCCCCGGGAGAATCGATTCTTCCCTCCCGGGGGCGGCATCCCCTCCAAGCCCCAAACCCATTTTTTTCCCCTAGTCGTCGAGTTGTAGCAGCAGCCTCCGTTCGTCACCCGCCGTCGTCGATATGCTCGCGGGAGGGGAGCAGCCGCCCCTGTCCGTCATGGATCCATTGCCGCCGTCCTCTGTCCGCCGCCCGTTGCGGTGGATCCATCCGCACCGTTGCGCGGCACCTGTCAGCGCCGTCCCCGTCCGCGCCGTCGTCCTCATCGCCGCCTGTCGCAGAGCCGGCCATCCGCCCGTCGCGGCGGCCTCCGCCGTCGCGGATCCGCCCGTTGCAGAGCCGCCGGCCCCCTGTTCGCTACTCCTACGCCGTCCCTGCTCGTCCGCTCTATCCACGGCCGCCCGCCGAGGGAGGGGGTGGTCGAGCTGCACTTCAAGTGGAGAGGGGGAGCTGCACGTCGCAGCTCGTCTTCCTCTCCCAGTTGCGGCTCGTCCCGGCGTGGATCCGCCGCCGTCGCGGCCTCCCTGCGATGCCGCGCATCGCGGCCTCCCTGCGCCGCCGCCCGTCGCGGCCTCCTACGCCGCCGCCCGTCGCGGACCGTCCGCTCGTCGCGGCCTCCCTCCTTGCCGCTCGTCGCGGCCTCCTGCGCCGCTTGTCGCGGACCGTCCTCCCGTCGCTGCTCCTCTTGGCGCCGCCGCCCGTCGCGGCTCCTCCTAGCGCCGCCCGCCACGGCCATCTGCGGCCGGCCGTCCGCCCGTCGGGAGCAGCGGCCGCCGGCTTCTGCAGCCGCCATCTTCAGTCCGCGGCGTCCGTCCAGCGCCGCCCGTCCGCCCGCCGTCGCGGCTCCTCCGCCCCGCCTCCATCTCCGCTCGCCCGTCGCGGAGCTCGTCCCCGCCCATCCGGCTCCTCTTCGCGCGCCTCTGTTCGAGCTGCCAGTCACCCCTCGTCATCATGCTGTGCGGTGCGGTGCTCTGTTCTGCTACTTGTAGCAGCTGCTGCTGGTGGCCCGTTCTGAAATTGATCTCGCACATGCAGCTGCTGGTGGTATTGCTTTGTTTTGTTGCACTTGCATCTGCATCCATGCCAATCCAAATCCAATTTCATTGCTTCGTAATTCTGCTGCTTGCTTATGCGTGCTGCTGCTAGTGTGCGGCTGTGCTGCTCTACTCATCTGCTCCTATGGTCGGCTCATCTGCTCATATGGTCGGCTGTCCATCCATATCATCTTTTGCTTGTTGCTTGCTGCTGCTTGCATCCATCATCAGATTTTGCTTGTACCTGCTGCTATCTTAGTCATAATTGTCTAGTTATGTCGTATCCATCCAAGTCAGTATCAATCCAAGTCCATTACGCATTTTCAGGTCGTCAATGCCGTGCGAGTCCACAAATTCATTGTCAGATCAGTCAATTTTTTTTATGGTTAGCTGAGTCCCGTCGATTTAGCTAATCTCATCATCATCATTGTGGTGCGACAATGCCCTCTTGGTCCCTTTCGGAGCCGTCTTGCTCCACGTCATGATCAATGGCCGTCTATTTGTCGTCATCACCTTCCTGTCTCACCACTTGTCGTCTTGCAGTGGTGCTTTCTATCTTTGGCTGGTTTTGCACATCTCACTGTTCTTGTCGTGTTCAAAGTCTCCAAAGCAAGACTCATGTTTGAGGAGTCGACGTACTGGTTTGTGAAGACTTGGGCTATTCGCTGAAGTACGGTTGTGAAGGCGACACCCTCTTGTGGAGGAGATTCTCATCTACATCGACATGTTCAAGAGTTGCACGCTTCGACGACATCTTTCATTTCGGACTTTGGATGTATCATTTTCATGTTTATGTTTACTCTAGTGCTTAGTATCAACTCTCCAAATGCAACGTCATTGCATTCGCGTTGCATTTGAGAGGGGGTGTTAAGGGTATAAATGTCAATGTACCTAGTCTAGGGTTTGGGGTCTCCCTTCTTGTACTATATATAGCCCAAAGGGCCTCTTCCTCAATATACAGATAGCATTTCTTCCTAATCGTAACACACTGCAATAATCCTATTGTTCCTAATTGTTCCTAAGTATGCCTCGTGATCTGCAAATAAACGCCAAAGCTGCTATAGTTCATTTACGTTCCCAAAGCAAGAAATTCTGAGCTAACATAATTGCTTTCAGATATCTTGTGATCAGAATAGTACTGAATACCTAACATCCTAAACCAAACAATAGGAAATACAATATACAGTATATGCTAGTAATATGTAATGATAGTGCTAATTAATAAGTCAAGCAGAAACCAGGAGCATACCTCCATCCATGGATATGTGCGAGCTAGTTCCCAAGTTCCATAGCCACCATTTGGGTTCTGTATCAATTCAGGGGTCAAATCTGGTTACCCCATTGCTTTTCTTGGCATATATTTCAACCATTATGCTTTGCCTTTTATTTTCAGTACAGTATGCTGTTCAAAATATCTGTATAGACTGTTTGCATATATTTTTTGAGTGTACGATAATCATTTGCTAACGAGGAAATTTGCATCACTGCATTTGCATGCTACATTAGATTTTATTGTAACTTACATTGCTTAATGGTAATTAACAGCAGCTAGAGCTGTTTTGTTTTCGCTGAGGGGAAAACACGGGGAAGGGTACTACCATGGAGTTACGTTAAAAAAAGGGGTACTGCTGAGGAGATAGAAGTATGTAGAGCTGTTTTGATTCACAACTCTACCATGAAACAAAATCGTTTCAATATATTGAACCTGTCTAATAGCATACAGAATGCAGAGTAAAGAGTTTCATGCCTGTAAGGATAATAGTACATTCACTGCATCATGTAGGCGACATGTTTCCATCTGATCACCTGCAATGTCTGGTGAAAACTTTGACAGCAGCAACAAGGCCTGAAACATGAGAGCAAATATCACTTTGTGTTAATAGGTTTCTTGTTTTCCATGTATGGTTTGGGTCTGGAAATGTTATGGTGAACTGTAAGAACACTGGTGTCAGATATTGAACCTTAAGAGCTTCAGCTGTGCAATCTGAAACTTGCCACCCCTGATCTGCAACCTGGAAGGCCCACCCTCCTTTAGATATGTGACGGTACTTTCTGCTGAAGTCACCAGAAGGATTGTCCATGATCTTAAAATTTAAGTCAGTAGAGTTAAGCAAGTAAGTTTATAGAAATATAACTGATAGAACTACAATTCTGGACAATAGTACCTGGGAAGCTTTTATAAAATCATGCGCTTTCTTCAGGGTATTTTTATATTCTTCTGCAATATTACACGCTAATATCGCTTGAACTGCGAAAGCAACGTCCCATAATTGACCAGCACAGACCTTTGGAAAGCAATGAGACATAAACATCAATTTTGATTATGTGGTGTTGCTGCAGGTTGACAGACTGCATAAACTTCTGGGATATTGTATTCTAAATAAAAAGAGGGTTCTAGAGAAATATTCAATTACCCGCACTTTCATGCCATCTTCACCAACCCACAGGAAATCCGCAACCCTAGCCAAATGGCGCTTGAATGCATCTGAATTGGGATTTTCAATCCAACAGCACAACATGGATAATGCCTGTAATGTTTACTCTTTGTAAGGACGTGTGCAATATTCATTAGCACCAGCTAGAATTTGATGTGTCCATTCATGCAAATGAATATTTCCTAAGTTTTTGTTGTACCACTTCTTCGTACTGTGCATTACTAAGGAGTGAGTGGGTGGGTGGCTGATTGACTGTGTATACACAAAATTGGTTACTATTACTATTCAAAACTTGGTCCCGTTTCTGCTGCTATGTCCAAAGTTAGTTGCTGCGAGTCCCTTGTTTTAGAAGACATAAAAGTCTTACCTTCTGTGCAGCACCAATGCAGATGTACTGAGAGTTCTCATCTTCATATTTCAAGAACTCAGCGATTTGTTGGAGGGCTTTCATTCTCATGTAGGAAACCGGCCACCGTGTGAGGAAAGGTTCACCAAAACTGTAAAGGCAGTCAGATAGGCACTCCTGTAGCCATGTATGTGGATTATACACATCTTCCTGCATTTCAATTTGTAACTTTTTCACCAATTCTAAAAATTAATTTATGAAAAAGAAATATACTGACATATTTGCAGATTCTAGTTACAGGGACTTGATTTATCTGATGTGTTTTTATTGGGAAATAACATGACATCTACATACAAAAAGGATGTGGCTATTTGCAAGCACGTACAAAAATGTTAAGTATCCGACAATCTAGACTGGTACATATAGAAATAATCATCTACACTATTTATTTATATCCAAATACTGAGTACATCAATCTGAAATTATATAGAATGCTTGCATATATGTGTTAGATGTTTGACAGACAGACCTTTGCACATAATTTGCGTGCTTGCTTCCAGTCAATCTTTTTATATGGATGAATATGTAGTTCTTCCCTTAATGACATAACCAATTTTGTTATGGGGCCGACAAATTTCTTGCCATATAAATAGGACATGGGAATGAAAGCCATTCTGAAGTGACTCCACAAACGTCCTACATTTGGAAGGAAAATACACCAATGATGAGATCGAGTTGGCCCTTAAGTAACTGCTATAGATGCTGCAATATTATCATAAAGTATCAAAATAACTCAATGTTAGCATGTAAAAGATCTGACAGAATTATTTTCCTAATACTGAGCAAAAACTTGACCAACCTAGGAGGAACTGGGTAGCATTTAAAAATAAGAAGAAATTGACACCCGAATTTGAGTCAAAGTGGGCTCGAACCTGATGATAGAGATGTACATCTAAGTGAGCTATGCTCAGTTCCTTTTCCTAATACTGAAGAAATAAATTCAATTCGAGTTGTTATCAGTAATGGTGATAACCTATATGGCCCCCTTTGGTGGAGCTTCACCTGGCTCCATCTTCACCACTGTAGAGTAGAGGAGCCAGAGTCGGTGGAGCCACAATTTGTGGCTTCACTGGCTCCTTGTGGTCTTGTGAGGGGGAGGAAAAGGAAAGAGAAAATCAGCTTCAAGTTGCTACAGTAGTGAAGCCGGTTTGCATGCACTCCGTGTGGTACAGCTCCACCTGGAGCCGCTAATGGAGCTGTTGTTGGAGCCCTACCAAAGGGCCCCTATGTGTCAAGATCTTATTTTTGGTGGTACTGGTAACTCTTGATTTTTGGCTCAAGTCACGGCAGGGAATCTTGATCTTAGAAAATATCAATATACAAGAAAGTTTTGAGGTCACATCGCTCAACAACCAAGCAGTTGGTTCTCAATATAACTATATACCAGGAGGAGGGGTAGGATACCTGGTTGAATAGGAACCAACGATGGAAGAAGAAACAGTTCTGGAGGGATGGGATTTACGCCTGACCATTCAAAAACTCCAAGCACCTGCAACAGTATCAGGTACGCAGTTACAGCAGAGGGTAAAGGCAGGTGGGTTTGCATAGATAGTTGTTGGTATATTAAATTATCACAATATTTCTTTCAACTGATGTCATAGTTCAAAAACTTATTTTGACGCTCTTGAAAGTCTCATTTTCCATTCAGAATGCTTTGGTAGCTCAATGATTGTATTGGTAATCATATGACATCTGTATGCTATTAAATTATTAAATTTCAAGCCTTGCTTCACTTGAGATAGATTAAGTGCAATATTTGATAAGAGTTAAATTCCTTCTGTAAACAAGTGAGTTACAATTATGAAGATTCAACTGAGAGGATTGGTACCGAGAGCCAAACTTTTCCCAAGATTGGAATCATTGTTGCACCACCATGGTCATGTACCCATTTTCTTGCTTTAGGCATGGACATATCTGGTCCATCATCAACACTCTCACCTAGTAGCCTCAGAGCAGTGTAGTTGAGAGCTGTGCTGAGCATAGAGCTTTCACCTTCTGCATGTAAGCCCCATCCTCCATCTATGTTCTGGTTCACAACATTGATTTAAACACTTTCAAATCTTGATGAAATGTTCCAGGAGTTTCCTTAAATTATTTGTAGTTTCCTGGCAATTCTGTATCTTACCTGACGGTTATACAGGTAACGACAAATCTCCTTACGGTGTTCCAAAGATAGTGTAATACCTAATGACTCGGTGACATATAGAACTATAATCTGCAGTACACAGCATTGTCACGATGGTGTTTCAAACTGGATCATAATTTCAAGGAAAATAAAGGTCACTATTTATCTTTACCATGGTTGCTGTAGTAAATAGTGGTCCTGGAAAATCCCCTGGCCAATGCCCATCATGTGCTTGTATTGCTGAGAAGTAACTGAGAGCTTTCCTCAGTTTCTCTGATACTGCATTTGGATTAGTATCAGCAGGAGTTTCATCTTCTGCTTTCTGTAGATCAAAGCTGAAGTTGTTCTCCTTCGCTAACTGCACAACAAAAGGATTGTATTTAAGATACTAAATTGTTGTACTGTTTCATTTGCAATGTACCTAAGCAGTACTAGTTCCATTGGCTGATCTCACAGTTGACAAATGCCTATACGTGTAGCCTACAAATCTGTTCTTAATGATACTATAAGTGAATTTGGGGAAAGATTTGTGTATTCAGTTGGGGATCTGATACTATTGAATATCAAGCTCTACAATCATCTTACTCAAGCATCTTACCTGCATGCGAGCCAAGATATCAGAACTGTGTCTCATTCGGAACCTGTTCTTCTGGAATTCTTCCCGTGCAGAGTCAACAGCTTCCTTCTCTTCATTTGATCCAAAATTTTGATCAAATTCCCATGTTTCTCTTCCAATATTATTGTTCCCACTCTTGATCCATGGTCCACCCTCAGCAATCTTGAGCTTCCACATATTTTAAGCTGACAATATACTTCCTCTGCTTCTACTCTCAAGTGTTACCTGCTGGGGAAAAGAAATATCTGTTTAAACTTTTAAGATTAGATGCCTGTTCATAGTAAGCATAATACTACCTCCGTACCTTAATATTTGACGTTTCAGACAAAATTTTACACTACAAATAAGCTAAAGGTTGATGTCCTAACGTCATTTAAAAAAAAATCGGAGGGAGTATTCTCTTAGAAATGTCAGTAAGATGTCTGCATATTGAGTTTTTTCTAGTTTCTCTCTGCATCATGGCTGATCAGTTTTTCTCAAGGCTGTACGCACGTGATGCTTTGATATGACTGTTCCCTTTCTGAAATCATAAACATTACATTGCTTGCCAGATGCAATCTCTTCTACAAAACTAAAATCATGAAACTGCTCGATTCTAACTCGTCCTGGAAGCCAGAATGCATCATGCATTGGGGTGCATGCCTAAATAAAAGAACCACACTTACAGAAGTTCTATCTTCCCTTATCTGCAGGTGCAATAATCGCTCAATGCTGCATCATCAGAGCCATCATCAGAGAAAGCCGCAGCGCAGAGCCGGGTGACGCGCACTGCTATTTATCCCCCGGGGAGATCACGTGGAACCCATGAGAGCATTGTCAAGTTGCGCGAGGCGCCACGGAAACGCGCCTCCTGCGCAACTGCTCGCAGAGCTGTGCAGGAGGGAAGCTTGCTTAGCAGCTGAGAACCCCGGGAAATGGCTTATGTGTTGAGTGGCTTGTGCTGCTGGCTGCTTTGTCACAGGAACTGCATGCGATGCTGCTCCAGCAGCTATGGAGGCGACATGTGAAAGAACAGAGTGTGGGTCTGACCACTGTATGCGAACCCCAATTCAATTTCAGCTTCTTGGGTTGAAGCTGGTAACTTCATGAATTTTTGAAAATTCTATCACTAACCCATGTGCGAAAGTTTCTTGTGTGTTCTATTAATGCGGTAATTTCTTTCCGTGTTGTGTAGCATGCTCGTTGATAGTGAGGTGACTTCACCAATCTTAAAATTTGCTAAGGCATCATAGGGTGCAGGTACATTTTTCTTTCTTTTGAAAGGAATGTACGTTCTTCTGTTGATTGATGCTGTCGCATGCATCCTCCGGTAACAGGCTCATCAATATGCTGCAAGCAGAATTACCGGGGCCGTTGCTTCTGCACAAGTCAACGAACAAACAAGAGCTCTGGCTAGGAATTGGGTTCCTGCAGGTCCCAGTGATTCACATGCCTTGGGATCAGGGGGCAACGAAACCCCCCGGATGTAGGTACGCATGCCAAATCCGTCTCTTCTCTTCTAGTACCATGCTTTCTGGAGCAGCATGTGCTCATTCCTTTGTGTCACCGGTCTTGCTGGGTCACAGGAACTGCATGTGCTTTGGGACAAGTCGTAGAATCAGAGCAGAGAGAACTGTGCATAGCACCTGGAGCGGCGATTGTCGGGCAACTCATCATGCCCAGCCGGACAATCTGGTGAACCTACAATTGAAATGACCGTCTGACAATCCATACCGAATGGCACAAAGGTGCACCAAATTTTGCAACCGAAATATGGATACGTGGGATTAGTTTCTAATTTCTACAATCACTACCTGCAAAAAAAAGTACAGGGACAACAATTCAGCTTCATTATGATCATAACAAAAGGGCAACTCCACACCGTGAAGGATACCGACATCTCTGAACCCAGGGATATGATCAACCAGCTTAGCAAACGATTTCGAAATCCCAATAAGATTAACTGAACAAAAACAAAACATATAAACATGTATTTTGCATGGTTTTTTTTTTCCATAGGTGCACAAATGCATGGCTTCATGTGTCGTTTTTGGCAGAAAATTTTCACATTAATCTGCTCATGACTTCAGAACGAGAAAACATATAGCAAAAGATTCATGTCCTGGACTGAAAGAGACCCTTGCAGTCTCGGGAAACTGGAACATATAGCAAGTTATTCTGGTCTGTTGTTGTCATTATGCTTCCAGTTGTGGAGCAGCTTCCTTCTCACCAGATAAGTAATCTTGCCTGCAAAGGAGATTGACAGATAAACCGTCATCTTCTCACTCTACACATCAACAGGAAGAAACTTGATGGCTTGGCTTTGGGACAAACCTTATCTTCCGTGAAAGCTGATACAGGCCCGTACCAGCCATTGCAACGTTAACGCTGAAAAGGTTCCAGTTTTTCTGCAGCAATACAGCAATCCATAGCAATCAGATGAGCAGTAAGTAACATTCTAAGGCTACTAGGTGAGCAGCACTATAAGAGGGAAACAACATGAAAGGAAAACACCACAAACCCAGTTTTTATCTTTTTTTTAAATGTGTGCAGAATTTTGCTACGAAATTTCAGCTCATTTTAACAAGAATAAAACCAGATTGCTCTTCTGAGATGAGAGTCCTGTGGAGCTCAACAAGTGAGACATAAACACTCCATTTCAAGGAGCAACGTAGAAAATACATCATCAGAATATTAATGGAAGAAACAATATATTCTTTGCAAGAAAGGCCAAGTTTAAAAGTTACTTGATAACATACAGCCCACCCCACATCACCTTGTATGTTTCAGTACCTAATAACAGTACAATAGACAAGTATCA
Source organism: Panicum virgatum (assembly GCF_016808335.1). Taxonomy (NCBI): domain Eukaryota; kingdom Viridiplantae; phylum Streptophyta; class Magnoliopsida; order Poales; family Poaceae; genus Panicum; species Panicum virgatum. The sequence goes on along the minus strand of NC_053150.1, from coordinate 12,805,302 downwards.
GATATTGATGACTTACCGGGGTGATAACCAAGCTGTACCTTGACCAAATGAGTCCAGTACAAGTAACAGCTGAACACCATGCAAAAGAGTTAGTGTACCAGAATTACACAAGAATGAATGGTAAACTAAAGGCCATGTTATCTTAAACCAATTGGGTAACTTGAATGTACCAATTTGCTGAGGATAAGATATCTTTTCAGGTGGCTTAGCAAAGTCAGCAATGTTGGCAATGCTGATACCCCATTTGAACGTTGGCGCCCAGAAATGAACTGCAATGATGGTCAGATCAAAGTCAAAGGCTGTATGGGTAACCTGTTAGGTGCACTAAGCATCACATTATCGACAAACGAATGCAAATAAGTATGGGCCATTTTTTTTTGGGACATGCTTTTGCACTTTTCCAGTACTACAAAAGCACATTACATTTCCACCTACAGAGTCCAGTGTAATAGTAAGTTCATATGTTTGATATCAAATACTACCAGTAATACAGAACGGGCATGATTGTAAATATTGGAATAGGTACAGGCCATCTATAGTCATTACATATATTGTCATTGTGCAGGACCAAACAAAAGGTGACAGCCATAATTCAGCAAAATGGGAAATGTCATTGTTCATTGTCCACAAAGGAGAGTGAGTGAGAGATTAAATCCCAAGAAAAGAACTAACTGGTTTTGGGGCCAGCGGGATGGTTCCAAAAGGCTTGGAGCTTTGTAGCAGCCATTGAAACTATTGCACAGTTCTCCGAGTGATTTCACCTCCTAATTCTTCTGCGGCCTCCCTACAATAAGGAAAACAAAATAATGCCTCATGAGGTTTTCATCATCATTCAAAAATAAATGCTTCCATACAATAGATATGCCACCAAAGGCCATAACATCCTAGTTTCAGGCATAGGAAAACATATCCAGAACATGATGATACAGCAGTTTTGCAGTTTTAGAGATAATAAACTACTGATGTAAGGAGGGCATCCCAATACCGAAAATCCGAACGTCCAGAATACAAGAACCCTGGACACGTCGCAGTTCCAAACCCCAACGAGTCCCATCAAAGATGATAAAAGCAGCAGCATTTTTCAAAATCAGTACGCATCACACCATCGCTAGGTCTATCGACTCATGCCGCAACTCCGAAGTCAGCAGGCTATATAAATAAACACGACCCGCAATCCAAAACGAGAGCAACGGGCGCGCTAGAAAGCAGATGCAATTAACCCGTCAAGAAGGAAACTATTGCAAACATACATCGAACCTAGGATGAAATCATGCTCGGGAGCCGAGAGTGATGCTGGAGCAGTGCCATCACTTTGTACGGGCAGAATTAACCCATGTTACACATGCTAGCTGCACAAAAGTCGAAGGCACCACAACTCCGGGCAAGAACCGGCACTACCCCACCACCGACAGGACCAATTCAGAACGCCATACCGCACACCACCCCAAGGACCAGGGGCCGCAGCGCTTCAACTGAACGAAAACGTTGGGTTGGGGGGATAAACAGGGCCGCTACCGCAACAACCTCACCAAAATCAAGTCCGCCGCCGGCCGGAACGACCGGAACCCCACCCCAACGCCACCCCCCCGGGAAATACGATAAGGGGGTCTCGCCGCCGGTGGCAGAGGCAATCGAGGCCGCGCGGCCCCAGAACGACCGGCGCGGCACCCCGCCCGCCCGCGCCGCGAACCCGATACCTACAGAGCAAAACGGTGGAGCGGGGGAGGGAAGGGGTAGGAGGAGGGGCGGGTTACTTTGCGCTCGCTTCGCCTCCGGCGACGGCGGAGGTCAGCGAGGGAGGGAGGGGGTCGGGTCGGGTGGGTCGGCGGCGCCGGTGGCCTCCCTCGGGAATCGAATCGACCAGCCGCTGCCGCTGGGATGTAGTTGAGGCCTTGAGGGTGATAGGCAGGCAGTGGGGCCCAGCCCAGCCCAGCCCACCAATGCCCTGCGCTTCCTCCCCACGCATCATCAGCCGTCGAATCGGGAATGGACGGATCAGATTGGTGCCGCAGTACAGTGTGGACCGCAACACCGGACCAGCTCTAATATAATCCGTATAGAAAACTCGACAGGGTACGACGCCCCGCAGTTTTTTTTTGTTAAAAGTAAGTGATATTGGCTTTTCGGTCGAGAAAATTATCCGAGGTCTAATTTTACTTTTTCTTTTTCAAAATTGAGCTCTAATTTTTCTACCCAACGAACGGGCTTACCCAAATCTAGAACTTTAAGGAGTGCTAAGTGTCATCGTATCCTTACCAATACTAGAAACTCACTAACTGTGTCGAGGATTCTCATCCGACAACGCATCACTTTCTCTCTCTCTTTATAAATAACTCTATCAAATCAGCAAATTTGCTAATGTGACATGACATGTAATGCTCATGATACTTCTATTGAGATTGGCCTAAGACCAGTCTCACTGAGAAGTGTCATTACACAATTACTAATACTGTAAACTAGGTAATCGAGTCGAAAAAATGTTAGGATGATAACACTCTTCTCACAATCTATAAGACTCAACTCTCCTCTCTTCAAAATAACTATATTCCATTAAGATTGGTCTGACAATCAGCTAGAGTCCAGTTCGCAGCTCTAATCCGTATAGTATAGGTTATCTATAATCAATCAATGGCCAATGGGAGTTTTTTTTTGAACGAACGGCACTCGACGAGTGTGTTTCTATTGATATAGCAGAAAAATACAAGACTACAGTCCTAGGAGGCCATAGGCAGAAAACAAAAAGAAAAGAAACAACAAACTCGCCCGGTTGGATTGGGACGTCAACACGGGTTACCGCTCAACTATACTCCCTGGCCGGTTGGATTGGGACATCAACATGGCCAAACGCTATTCACAACGACGACAGAGGAGAAAAGGCACAACCGCAGCTTCCACCTACCATCGCACTCTTGCGGCTATCGAAACAACTGAAGTGTTCCAGCATTGATAAAGGAGCAGAAGGGGCAGACACCACCACACCAGGAGGCCACTGCCATGCAGGACCCAAACGCCGCAGTGCTGCTGCACCCAAACCGACTGCCCGACGGCATGAAAACACAAAGTCCGGAGCAACCCAACGCGCGGGGGCCTCGCCACTTCCGCCATTGGACGCCACTCTTGCGTGTGCGGGGACCTCCAACCCGCCACTCAGCACGCCTCTCTCGTGTGCGGGGACCTCCAACCCGCCACACGGCACCACGCTTCGTACTCGTTTCAGGGATTGCCGTCGAGGCAGCATGAAAGAGGTGCCCCCCCGGAACTGAACCAAGCTGCCAGACCACCGCCGTGGTTCAAAATCATCACGTTGCTTTCCCCTAGCACAAAGACGCCGCCCTCGAGCCAGAAGACCGAAGATGTCGCCCGCGCCGTCTTCCGACGTTGTACCGCACCGGAAGGGTTCAGCCGTGCTGAACACCCCGCCGCGATCCGCTGCAGGCCAAGTCGTCACTGATTGTCGTTGCCGCTAGCACCGTCCTTCAAATGCTGTCCCACACCGCACTGGAGACAGCCACGCAGCTCTAGGCGTCGCGGAACACTGTAAGCAGGCGAACAACAGCCGAGTGATGACCCCCGGCCACCAACAGAAGAGCAGGCGTCTTGGCGTGAGGTAGGCAACCCCCTTCTCCGCATGCCCTCCGACAGATTTGTCACCACCGGCCGAAGTAAATCGCGAGCAGCAGGACGGCCAAGCCGCCGAACGGTGTCTCTAGAGACGACGCCTCCAAGGAGGTCACGACGCCCACAGGTGCCGCCGTCGCTCGTCCAGGAGCTGGACCTGGTTTTCTCCCAGAGACCTCGTGCAGGAGGGTTGCAACTCCAAAATGACGCCCTCAACAGGGAGAGCGACGCCCGGAGGCGCTGCCACCATTTCACCAGAATGAATCTGGCGAGGGCTTTCGCCCGGAGTGCCGGCACCCCACTGCATGCGTTCGTCGCCTCAAGCCGGCACCATCACTGCGGCCGCCCCAACCGAGGGACGCCACTGTCATTGCTCCACAAAGCCCACTGCCGAACCTCCATCTCCCTTCGCCGTCCTCGCGACCCGGCAACGCGCCGGCTCCACACCGCACCACCGCACCTCCTCCAGGCACGCCGCACCACCGCACCTCCTCCCGTCCGGGCAGAAACCGCCAGCAGCTCCATTGCCGCGCGCGCCGGCCACAGCCGCTGCCGCGCGCACACATGGCCCCGTGCACCGGCCACAGCCCCCGTCGCCGCGCCGCACCTCCCTCGCGCCATCCGCCCGGCGCTTCTTCACGCTGCCCCAGCAGGACCCCCTCCGGGGCCTCCACCGCGCCGCCCGACACTGCGCCGCATGCTGGGGAGGGCCGGGGCCGGTAGCCGCCGCCGCCACCGGCAGACCCGACGGGGTGGGACCGCGGTGCAGCACCCAACAGCGAAGGCCACCGCGCCCACCGGAGGCCGGAAAGGCGCCGCCGCTGCCTCCGAGCAGGAGCACGGCGCCGCTGTTGCCGCCGTCGTGGACGCCTCTCCCGACCACCAAGCTGAGGCGCGGCGCTGCCACAACGGAGATCTGCCCCCGGAGGCGCCGGATCCGGCCCCCGGGATGCCGGATCCGCCGGCTCGGGGGCCCACCGCAGCCATGGGCGGTGTGGCGCCGCCGACCGGGTGGGAGCGCCCTGAGCAACGGAAGATGCCCCGCCGCCGCCCTCCTAGTAGGCGCCCGGGCTTCCGAGGCCCTGCTTCGGCGGCGGCGAGGTGAAGGAGGGGGCTCGGAGGGGGGTGGCGGCGGCGGTGGACGTGGGGGCTGCCCGAGTCCCCCCCCCCCCCCCGGGGAGACGACGCGGGGGCAAGGGGAAAGACTTGTGTATGGCCAATGGGAGTTGAGATGATGGTTAATCCGGAGTGGTTGGAATCGTGGAGCAAACAAACAGGTCGAACAAGTCCACCTGCTAGTACTCACTGCCTTATTGGTCAAATCAGCAGCGCCATTGCCTACGCATGAGGTTTATTTAGTACACAAAAGATAGCCTCATAGCCGCCGTAGCCGCATCATCATCGGTCGCGTCAGACAAAAGGAAAGTAACGAAACTAAGAAAAACTGGTGAAATATCATGGGGTTATTCATTTTCATTTTAGTTTTCCATAAAGAAATAATTTTAGATTCTTACGGGTCCACGAACTTTTAGAACGAAGTTTTTGTTTTGCTCGGTTATGCCCTTGCGTACGCTGCTTTCTTTGATGTGTGCGCAGACGGCGTGAATTGGAAGAAGCTACACCACACACAAGAGAAAGGGGCTATCCATCCTCGGCAAACTCTAACCATGTCTGAATGCCCTCTTAATTTCAATGAAGGAGCTTCTTGCAAGCTCATAAAATTACGAGGTTCAGCAGCTTTACAACCGAAGCAACATACGTAAGAAAGGACACCACAAAGTTACAGGCCAATGGTTACTTCTCTGTAAGGGGGCATGTGGCTTATCACCGAATAATGTCATCTCTGAGCAGCTATACTCCGGTGATCTCCGATCCATAGGCAACTGTAAAGTTCAAAGTCGAATTCGACAGACGACGACCGTGACTTGCATCGCCTTTGAAGCGTATTGAGGATCCAAATGAGCCGCCAACACCATTTGAGGGGAGGAAAGCTAAAAGAGGGGAACGACAAGTGAAGAACGTGAAGATCTAAGAGAGGAGATCATGGTCTTGCAACCCGGCATTTGTTGATATGATAGCAATCAAGGAATGTGATGATAACAAGATATAGAGACTCGCAGCCGACCTTCACTGGCATTTGGCTTGTGCAACCATCAAGGGAGGATGCCAACGAAGCACCAAAGCAGAGCACTTAGTGCTGATGCTAGGGAGGTTCCTCCGAGACGATGGCTACAAGTAGGATGCAGTGTCACATTTGTCATTGTTGGCGCCAATCTAGGGCCAACACACGAACGCGGTTGATCGCGCAGCGAGCGACGGCACAATTTGCAGCGCCGATGCTCAGACCGGTCAGACCGGTCGGGGTAACCGGTCAGACCGGTTCGCCGGTGCAGAACGGCGAAATCCGACGAACGCTCGCCCGGGAGGGACCCCGTCAGGGCAAACGCGCGTAGGATTGTTCTAAGATCGGCAGGCCACCTAGAACGCCTTCAGACGTCGCAGAGACGAAGGAAGAACAGCAGATTGGGGATTGGAAGAGCTAGGGTTTGGAGACAAAAGTAAAGGCAATAAACATAAAGAAAAGTAACGTATTGATGTGTTTTGATCGATTGGATGTCTCAATCGGCCGTGGCCCTTTATATTTATAGGGTGGGTGGACTTGCCCCGCAAGAAATCCTATTACAAGATCTAAATCTATGAAAATCTCTAGTTGTACTCGGACTCTGCTTGGACCGGTCAAACCGGTCGGCTCCTGCCGAATCGGCTACATCGTCAAAGACCGGTCAGACCGCCTGGAGCGACCGGTCAGACCGGTTGGTCTAGTCTGCTGCCAATTTTGGTCGTCAACAGTCATAGATCTCGTGTCCTGTCGTTGTATGTTTGTGCCAATCTAAGTTGGTTAAAACTCATGGTTATGCAGTAGATGCGCAATTATGCAGTAGAAAATATAGGTGGACAAAACATGTTGGAATATGAGGGCTTTTAGCCCAATTATTCAATAATTCAATGGATAAGAATTAAAGTTCACTACTAATACTAGGGAGTCATGAGGATGTTAATATCATGTTGTAATTGAGGAGAGTGCTGGCTGGGTAATAAATAATGATTAAAATAGAGGATTGATGATCGGTTAATGGTGCAAATTGATGGCCATTATTACAACTAGAGGTGTCCAGGTTCATCCACCTTCCTCTAGGATCGACTATAAAAGGAGACAAGCCCCTCTCATTCTAATACAACACTCTCAAGCTATCAGGTACTCCTTGCTTAGGAGACATCTCCCTTCTCCCTCAGCTGCTTTCTGCAATCCCCATCGCTAGCGCTGCAAGCACAGTTCTGGCGTGAGCAGGCCTCCGAAACCTCTGCAACGCTGAGATCCTGCTCGGGATAGCGGGGCAATCAGGTTTTTGGGGAGCGTCTTGACGCGGCTGCTCGCTCCCTGATCGACTACTTCGTCTACTTACCGATGCCCGAATGAATGTCTACGCCCTCGACTTCCTGGTGGCCGAACGCCTACGTCCTCTTCTTTATGGTGGTCGTACCTGTGTTCCCCAAGTGAACATCACGATCGTCTCGACTACTTCACGACGGCCATCTGCACTGCATCGACTAAGTTCGGCTACATCGAACAGCCCTGACCGACACAATGTCTAGTCATTTGTTCATATTTATTAGTGAGAATAACATGAACACAAGCACATATTTTGTTCACACAATATCACTCATTTATGCCATGAAATTGATAATAATATTTGAAATTAAAATATACCAAAAATTACCTACTTATCTAACAAAACAGGCAGCCAGATATGGGCCCGTTCAGGCACGGTCCGTTAAAGCATAATTGCTAATTAAAGGGACCGCCGGCTCAGGCATGGCACCAGTGGGTCTTAGTTGTGCCGTGCCTGAACGAGATTGACCGGCGTAAGCACGCAACACGTGGTAGCAAAAGGGTGGAGGCTGAGCGGTTCTTGCCGTGTCGCTGTCGGGGGTGGGTGTGGCCATGTTTGACCAAAACGTGACCGCCCACAGGCTGAGGTGCTGACCCTGAACACGTTTGGCCGGCGTAAACACGCAGCACGTGGTGGCGCCGGGGGAGGGGGGGGGGGGGGGGGGGGGTGAGGGGGGAGAGGAGGAGGTTGAGCAGTTCTTGCCGTGTGGCCATCGAGGGTGGGTGCGGCCACGCCTCCATGATGACATGCTGCAGCAATCAAGGGGCGGGCGCCGGAGCTGGAACGCAGAAAAGGGAGGAGCTTCAGGCGCTAGGAGGTGCGGATGGGAGTAAAGCAGGTAGGGTGCGCCGCCATGTGGGAGGGAAGGTGAGGCTCGGGTGGCCGGCCACCACCGCCGCCGTGAGGGAAAGGAGGTGTGGCCGGGCGCCGAGCGCCGCCGCCGTGAGGGAAATGGGAGGAGGGGCGGTTTGGGAGATGGTAAGTTAGGGTTTGGAGATGAAGATGTGTGTATATATGTGGAATGGTCGGGGTTGTTTGGTTTTTTTTTTTTGAGATTAGGTTGCTTGGTTCATGGGCAGGGTATATTGCACGAGGGCACAATTAACCTTGTGCCGTGCCAGGGCAAAAGGCTGTGCCGTGGGCTGGCCCATGAGCCTCGTGCTGGATGACTATCTACAGTAGAAAATCTCACAAGACATACATCCAGTTATTATGCCAAATGCATAGGTATCTGTTCGATTCTTAGAAAATATTCCCTCCGTTCTAGAAAGTAAAAAAGTAAATCATCCTGTAAAATCTCCGAATTATGGAGGAGTTGCTCAGGGGCGGTTAGATTCCGACAGTCCTAATCCCGCACTCATTCTACTCTCTCTTCTCTCTTTCTAATTTTCACTTGCTCTCTCTCTCTCTCCACCTAGGTCCTGGTCAGTTTTTTTTCTTTGCATTGATCAGTGGAATTGAGCACTTAATCACTAGTATCAAGAACCTGGGGGACGGTGTGAGCGCCCTGAGGTTAGCGAGGTCATATTTTCTTATCCTCAATCTCTTTGAAATAAGCTATTCCCTCCTTTTCTCTACGTCGGGAGTATATTAGGATTTTAAAAGGTCAAACATTGTAGGTTTGACTAATAATTAGTTAAATCATATACATGTCTAGGTCTAAAAGCTATACCAATAGATTCGTATTTCACGAACCTTCCACATGATATTGATTTTATAACACTTGATACTATATTATAAATTATTTTGCGCCCAAAGTTTTGTTTTCAATAACAGATACTATGATCTTGTTTAGTTGCAAAATTCAAAAAATCCAAAACTATCACATCAAAAAGGAATCTTATATGCATGAAGTATTAAATCTAGATGAAATACAAAATGAATTGCATAGTTTGTTTGTAAATTGCGAGACGAATATAATGAGTCTAATTAGACTATGATTATATACTAAAATTGCTACAGTAACCATGTGCTAATGATATATTAATTAGTCTTAATAAATTCGTCTAGTAGTTTACACTACTAGAAAATAAGGTTTAGGTCCACCCCAAAAGTACCGGTATAGCATAGGTACCGGTTCATCTCCATACTAGTACTTTTGGGGTGGATAAAATCTTTGAATGAGCTTTAGGTACCAGTTGGTATTATCAACCGGTACCTAAGGCTCTCCATAGGTACCGGGTGGTACCACCAACCGGTACCTTTAGACGAGCCTTAGGTACCGGTTGGTGTTACCAACCGGTACCTTAGGAGCCTTAGGTACCGGTTGGTGTTACCAACCGGTACCTTAGGCTCATCCATGGGTTATTTCAAAAGGAAAGCATCTCCTTCTCAATCAGAAGAATTGTGTAGCTGAGATGGTAAAGGAGCAACGCGCAAGGCTAGAGGTCGTGAGTTCAAATCCCAGCCAAAGAGAATATTTTTCGTGAATTTTGGAGGCCTTAGGTACCGGTTAATTTACCCGGTATCAAAGGCTCGAGCCTTTGGTACCACTTTCGGGGTACCGGTTCAAAAAAACGGTACCAAAAGGCACCTGCAACTGGTGCCTTAAGGCATTTTTCTATTAGTGTTATATACGAGTTCTGTAATTAGTTTTGTGATTAGTCTATATTTATTATTTTAAATGTGCAAAGATTTTATTTCAAAAACTTTATGGAGGCAACTAAACAAAGCCTAATGTAAAAGAAGTACATCCAAGTATTTGCGAAACTTTCTACTTAAGGGTTTGTTTGGAGGAGCTAAAATTATGTGATAAACTTTAGCACATATTAGCACTTGCATATATGCTAAAGTTTTCAAATCTTGACTAAAATTTAGCCCATCCTATTAGCACTTCCGTTTGAATAAGCTAGTGCTAAAGTTTAGCACTTTTACCCATTAAGGCTATCTCCAACAAGGCAACCCAAACCTAAAAATAGGTCGTGCACAGTGTTTTGCGTACCAAAATCACCCTCCAACGGAAGACGCAAACAGAGCACGCATTTTGCGTCCGCCGCGAACCGCGACGCAAAAATGCGTGACCTCTCTCCACCCGACGCATTTTTCTGCCCGAGCTCTCCCACCGGCAAGCTCCTCCCTGTGCGAGCTGGGCAAGCCGGCGGCCCAAGCTCTCCACCAGCGGCGGCCCTCCTCCGGCGCGAGCTCCCTTGGAAGCAGCCCCGCCCCCTGCGCCGCCGGGGTTGAGCTCCCCCATGGCGCGGGGGTCGAGCTCCCCCATGTCCGTGCCAAGGTCGAGCTCGCCCAAGCCGCCGGGGCCGAGCTCGCCATGGTCGTCGCCGCCGCCAACCGCGAGGCGGGGAGCTGCTGCCGGCCGGGGTTGAGCTCCCCCATGGCGGTCGGGGTCGAGCTCGCCATGGCCGGGCCGAGCTCCCCCGTGGCCGCACCGGGGTCGAGCTCCCCCATGGCCGCCGGGGCCGAGCTCGCCATGGCCGCCGCCGCCGCCAACGAGACGCTCCCCGGTCTTGGTGTAGGCGACGACGGAGGGCGTGGTGCGCGCGCCCTCGGCGTTGGTGACGACGGTGGGCTTGCCGCCCTCCATGGCGGCGATGGCGAAGTTGGTGGTGCCGAGGTCGATCCCCACCATGGAGCGGCGCGGCGCGGCGGGGAGCGACGGGGAGCTGCCGGCGAATGCGACGCAAGCTCACGGCAAGGAGCGGTGGGCCGCGGCCGGTGAGGAGCAGCACGGCAGGGAGCGACGGGGAGCTGCCTGCGCGGCTTCGGGGTGGGGCCGGCGAGCGTGAGGTGAGCTCGCAGCAAGGAGCGGCCGGCAAGGAGCGGCGGGCCGCCGCCGGCGAGGAGCGGCACTTGGCTGGCAGCATCCGTTGGAGTTTTGGGTCCGCGCTGTTGGAGTTCAGATATTTTGGGTGCTCAGTCTCTTTGCTGTGGGCGACCCAAAACATTGAATAGGTCTCCTATTTGAGTTCTGGTTGTTGGAGACAGTCTAACAGTTTGCATCCAAACGGACCCTTAGCCACCTAATTAGCGTCCAGCTGGGCCGGTGGACTAACTAAACAAAGGCTAGGCAACAAGAAAACATCATGACGTAGGTAGACGTGCGGTGTACGCCTGGTGCCCTGATCCTACTAGTTTTAAGTATCTAACATCTCTACAACAACAAATTGTATTTATTGGTTATGTGATTTTGAAGTTACCACCAGTTTCAAAGCCTTTGTGGCACTGACACTGACACTGACATGCAAGGGGAGAATTGTTTTTTTTTTCAAGTCAAGCATATCATTTGCTCTGGCTCCATCCGGACGTGAATGGTAGCGGTACTTTTTCCCAAGCTGTTTACATATACACACAAACACGTTGACAGCCAATTCTGGCAGGCTCAGAGGCCGACCGGTCCGACCGATCTGTCCAGTTTTAGTACGAGTAGGCTTCGTTTATTTTGTAAATTCTTGTGTAAACCGACTTGTAAAGGGGTACGACTTCTCCGGTCTATAAATATAAAGGCTAAGGCCGATTGAGGTATTCTCAATCGAATAAAATCAATTTACGTCTACTTTTTGTTCATTGCTGTTCTTCTTGCATCCCGCGCGACGTTCGAAGGCGTTCTGAGTGGCCTTGCCGACCTCAGGGTAACCCTAGCTGTACGAGCTCCGACGGGATCCCTTCCGAGCTTGTGTTCCTAGGTCTACGCGACGTTCTGCACACGCCGGTCTGACCGGTCGGCGCAACTGGTCAGACCGGTTCGCCCAGGGCTTCACAGGTGTTGATCGTTCTGACGATCTTTCGCGTGTTCTAGCGCATTCGAGTGTGTTGGCGCGATTCTGTGTCAACATACTTTTTGCCGACTCTGCTAGGGACAGATTAATCTAGTTTTAAAACCGATCTAATCTAGTCCTCGAAGAAGATGAGCTCTGTAGAGATCAACAAGGAAAACATCATCACGGCTACACTGGAGGAGCTCACCGAAGAGGAACGCAAGGCGTACCTTCTTGTAGAGGAGCACGTCAAGGCTCAATTCTTGAAGGGCTTCAAGAAGGATCGTGGTGGCCTCATCAAGAGGGTGGAGGAGTTCGTACTGCCTTATCTCAAGCTTAACAAGGAGAAAATTGAAGAGATCCCCAATGTAAGCCTCTCTCCCTCTAATATGTTTGATAAAATGTCATCAATGATGGATCAGAAGATTATTGCTGCACAAGTTGCAGCGGATGATGTTTTAATTAAGATGATGTTGACGCTCCTTAGCGCCCCCGATTTGTATACCGCAAGCACACGATTCGTGTAGCTTTTCCCTTAGAGTATTCCTGAAGCGTCCCCTCACAGGAGAGGACTTAAATGTGATACAAAACACCAGTCCCAAGAGGCTGACGCCACATTTATTACATCAGATGGTTCATAACCGTACAAACCTTGGAGGACACTCGATACAGATAATAATAATAAGTAACCAAGCTACGACATAACACCAGACCGCAAACCACATGGGGTCTAGCGCGGGCTCAGAGTACTGCGACAGCGAAGGCATCTCGACAGGGCTGGTCCCACAGGCAAGGTTGGGTGCAGAACGATAACCCTACTCAGCGTCGTCAGGTACGAAGTCTGGGTCTTCCTCTGTAAAAAGTAAGAATGGGGTGAGTACAAACGTACTCAGCAAGTCCAACCACACCCACGGAGGGGGTTAAATCAGAATAATATGCACAGATAATTCAAGGGTAAGGTTACGGTTTAATTTGCGGAAAGCTAAGTTTTATGCAGGGGTTTGTTTAGCTAAAACATTTCCGAAATCAGTTTTCTATATTGAGTAACACGGAGTTCAAGTTTTAAACTGCTACCGGACTCCCCGTCCGTCGTAGCACACGGCACAACTGCCGGACACAATTCCAAAACAACTCACACCAGCCCATCCCAATGAAATACTAGTCGTGTGACCACACCGTAACTCACCCAATACCATGGGCACGGCTATTCGAATAGCTTTTAACTCTGCAGAGGTGTGCATCTTTACCCACAAGTAGGATACCACAACTCGAACACCGTCGTGTCGGTGTAGATCCCTACATAGCCATTACCCACCTTAGCTAAGCCTGACTAGCCATCACGGGATTCACCAAGGGGTCATCGACCTAACTCTGAGGTATAACCAGGGTATAAGTCACACTGAGCATATCCCTTCTCCTTGGTCACCCGTTGCTCTCAGCCCTCCTGATGGCTATCACACCAACTAGTGGGATTTATGCTACGCCGTTGCCCATTCAATGGTCGAGTGGTTTGCACGATAGTGGAGTTAGGTGAGATGACACACCAACTCGGTCCTTAGACACGACAAGATGGATATCTCCCTTCTTTGCCCTGCCACATTGGCACGAGCACACCAAAAGACAAATATGTAGAAATGCCATCCATCCCTTCTAAACTTTCTTTACAAAAACACCACATTTATCCCATCCCACACGCACACATTTTCTTTATAAAAAATTAAATCGTATTATGAGTAAAGTCCTAAGCGTTCTAACATCGATTAACGTCCAAGCAAAATCAGACATTAATCTAGGTGGTCAAGGAATGGTCATCACAAATCAAGGGGTAGCTATCCAACCGTGTTCTCATGCAAGCAAACATATGCAATTTTATAAAGCAGGCCATTGGGTTGTGTTTATAACAAAAAAAACCTAGGACAGAAACATGAATCAAAGGATGGGATTGAACTTGCCATCTTCGTAGCCTTCGGGGAGGTCCTGTCCTTCGGGTTCGGGGTCGCGGAATGGGTCCTCATTCTCCTGCTCACAGTACTGCTCGTTGACAGGCTCTTCTTCATCCACTCCGTGGTCTACAGCGCACACAAACGAGCACCCAATCAATACACAGGAAACAAGGATCTATCGTTGAGCTCGAATCGGGAACACATAAGATATGGGGTACGGAGTAATATTTTCAAGTGGTTTCCTAATGGCATGGCCAAGATTTGGTTATGAGAGGCGTGGTAAAGTTTCGGGTTGATTAGAGGTCGTTTGTTACATGAAATGATAGGTGACAGGGAGAGTTAGGGGTTAAGCTGGAACCGGGGGCTTATTTGTATTTATTTTTGAGAGGCCAAGGGCTTGATGGTAATATTTGATAATGTTAGGGTCACTTTTGGAAAGAGCAGGGACCTAATTGGGATTAATTTTGTTTGGTGAGAAGGTTTATTTGCAAAAAGGGAAAACAGAAGGGCCTTTTTAGGAAAAAGCTTATAAGGACTGGGGGTTCTTTTTAGAAAATAGGGAAGGCTAGAGGGGTTTTGAGCAAAATGCCTGTGGCAGTACCGCCCTAATTAATCCGGCTCAAGTGCGCTAACCATCACCCTAAAAGTAATCCCGGCTAACACGCACTTCAAACGGAGTAATCCGGCAGTGCTGTCGGGTAAAGTCCCGATAAGACCACCTGAGCGTCGATCGAACTCAAAGCTTACATGCAACCCACACGAAGGTGAGTCCCGAGAGTACAACATTTCACAAATTCTTACATCACAGAGTCTTAACTTAAAATATTACAAACCGAGTTTGAAATCTTAAAAAGGTGCTTGAGAATCAAATTGAAAATAGTTCAGAGTTCAACTGCAGCGGAAATAAAGCGAGTTCTAAACGACGATACAAGATGTCATGATGAAGCCCGTACATGACATCACTTGGCATTGCCATCGTTAGCCGGTAGTCGTATCCCATTCCACCGACCAACCAGGGGGTAAAGGTACACGGCCAAGTCAAGCTAGCTACCTGATCTTCAAACGTATCACCTGAAAACAAAGTTGAGCCACAAGCAAGGCTGAGTATACTAATACTCAGCAAGGCTTACCCGACTAAGGGTATACTTAGCCCTTTACCTAGACATGCAAGGCTTTTGGCTGGAGGAGTTTGTTTCGCCGAAAAGCGACTAAGAGTGAATCCTTAATTTCAAAATTTAGCTTCAAAATTCTAGTTCAATTAACCATTCTAAGTGAGCATCTATCCAATAGCATACATGGTGGGAAACAATTATCTTTCATCATCCAAACAACCATATTCATCATCATCATCATCTTTCACTTCTTACTCTATGTGGCAAAAGGGTTAAGCAGTCTCAATATCCGTGAGAGACGGACGATTCGAATCGAGTTTGTTAACCTGGCCAGGCAGACCTAAACACACGCATGGGAACAGAGTCACCCACGCAACAGTTCCCTTCAATTCCCGATTCACGGAACAGGCCCACCGCCCTCAAGTACAGCAGCACGACGACTCTGTACTCACCATTAGCTAGATGTGAACAAGTTCAAGACGGTGGGGAGTATGTTCCGGCCTCGGTTCCATCCAGTACTTAAGCTTACCGATTACCATATTCTCGGCATGTGGTTAGTACGTTCAAAAGCTTAACCACCACTACCACACACTGCGGCCTTATCCATTTTTCACTAAACAGACGGGGTATCTCAAGTACCACAACCCCGCCCGTGAGCCTTATAGTTGCAGTATGAAGTGGACATTCAATTCCTATAATTCTCGCGAGTGACAGGAAATCACTCGACTTCTACCGAACCATTAGCCTAGCCAACTAGCGACCTAAACCATCTAGTGTTCAAGCATAGGTACCTAGGATCATGCAACTAAGGTTTCAATCAACTCCTGTAAACGTAAATGCACAAGTATATAGAAATATAAGTAGTTGCATAAATCTACAGTAGATAGGACATGCTCCGGGGCTTGCCTTGCTAAGCACAGTTAGCCTTAGGCTCTTCCGAACTTTGGTTCGGGTCTTCGGCGGCTTCAGTTAGATTAGCTTGGGCTTCGCGCTGTTCACTCTCGGACTCCAGCACCAGCTCGTACGTATCGTCGGCGAGAGTAGTCGAATCTACACGAGATGCATATGTATGAGTTTACGTGATGATCTCAATTCATGATTTAATTCACTATAAAGTTGCAAACCAACATAACTCCAGTTAAGTTGGAGATTATGTTCTCTTTATTGGGCAATCGTTTATAGAGTACTATCTAACATGATTTTATTCATAAAAGGACTAGGAGTTTGTTGTCTTTCGTTTTCTTGACATGAAGAAATAGTATTTTTCTTAATTAACACTATACTAACATGTAATGCCATAACTAGGGTTACATATACTTTATGGTACTGAAATTTTTATGAAAGGTACAAATCTGAGTAACATGCCTACTGTGAATTTTTTTTAGCTAATTTCATTGAGCATAATAATTATTAAAAAGACATTAAACAACTACTACTAGGAGCAAGATTCATTTATACAGAACAAACCACACAAGTAAAGATGCTATAATTTCTACTGAGGCTTCCTACTCATACGTGGCGCCTACTGTTAATTTTTCAGATTTTATGGAGCAGTAAATAGAGCATGAAAAATAGAGAAACATATAGCTGTATGGATCAAAACTAATTTCCATAGGCTGTCACACTAATTTATAGAGGCTCAAACTTTACCAGAAGGATTTAGTACTCTAATATAAGCTCTAGTAAAAATATGAGATTTTTCTAATGAAGGAAACTAGGGTTTTTGATTTACAAAATTTATTCATGAATAAATAAAAAGGACTAGTTATACATTACTAAAAATTCCCAAAATTTTTATGTAGCATATAGAAACTAAAGTAAGTCTTCTGTATAAATTTCAGCTCAGGAAAACTAAAATATAACCCTGCGTATTTAATCCTATTTAACATAGGCATAAACCAAGATCTAATGAAACATATATCTAGAGTTGTCAAAATGTCATAAAATTTTTACAGTAAGCTACTCATCTAGTTTATAGTACACTGTCCAAAAACTAGCCTTAGTTCATGACTACAACAGGAGATACATTTGTGTGCTATTTAATCTAATCTTTATTCTATATTAAAATAGAAGCATAATATGAACATATGACTGTAACAAAAATTGTAGGTTTTGATCTAAGGATTCCAAAACATTTTAGTTTGCATTTTTCTGATTTTTCTACGATTTTATATGGAATTTACAAGTTTGCTGTTTTTAAAAACAAAAGAAAAAGGAAACGAACTCTTGCATTTAGGCCCCTGGAAGTTTGTTTCTTCTCACTAGAGGTCCCTGGCGGAGGGAACAGAACAGGGGAGGGTCGGGCGGCCGTTTTCCGGCGAGGTTCGGCCCCGGCGGCGAGGGGAAAGTTGGGGAGGAGCTAGAGGAGACCGAGCTCTACCCGTTTGTGGGCTCAAACGAGGTTGGGGATGGCCGGAGGGGTGCTCCCCGCGGGAGCAGTGGGCGGCGGCGACGGCAGGCCGCGGCGGCGGCGCTCCGGCGAGGGGAAACGGCAGTGGGGTGGTCTGGGAGCTTCACCAAGCCATGGAGAAGCAAGCTAGGGGGCTTGCTCGGGTGGAGGAGGGCCCAAAGGGAGAGCTCCGCGGTGGCCCAGGTGATGGCGGCGGCCATGGTGATGGCGGAGGTGTGCCTAGACGCAGGGTAGGCTGGGGCTTGGTTCCTGGGCAAGAGAAGCGAAGAGTGAGGGGTGAGGGAGCTTCGGCTCGAAGAAAAGGGGAGGAGAGAGCTGCAGAGGGGAGCTCACGGCGCGGTTGGGCACGGCGGCGTGGCAATGGCGGCGGCTGTGGCTCGCGGGTGCGCGAGCAGAAGCTCGCCTCGGCTTTTATGGGCGAGCAGGAGGAGGAGAGGGGCTGGGCACGTCGGTCTTGGGGCAGGACGGGCAGCTCGGGCAGGGCGGGCAGCAGCCGCGGCGCTCGGCCGGTCGCGGTCGTCGCCGAGCGTGGCGTGCGCGGTGGAGCGGGAAGTCAGCGAGGGCAGCATGCGCGCTCGAGTGGGGGTGATGGCGTGGCGCAGCGAGGCAGCGGCGCGGTGGCAGCAGTGACGCGGTGGCGTGGCCAGGCGGCGAGGCAGCAATGCAGCGGCAGCGGCGCAGCGCGCGCGGGCGTGCGCGCTCGAGTAGCTCAGCGTGAGCAGAGAAGCCAGGGAGAGCGAGGGAGAGAGAGAGAGAAGAGAGAGAAAGAGAGAAAAGTCAGAGAGTTGACTTTAAAGTTTCTCAAAATTTTTAATGGAAGCTCGAAAAAGTTTGAATACGAAAGTTGTTCAAAATTCAAAATCCTACAACTTTCGTTTCAGACACAAACTCATTTGAAGCTCCGTTTGAGAGTTAAAATTTGAAACTTAAAGGTAACCAAGAACTCCCTACACAGTTCGTATTTCAAAATTTTCTCCAAATTTTGCATGGCAACTTGAATAACTTTGAACATGAAAGTTGTTTGTTATATGAAACTCTACAACTTTTGTTTTGGGCAAAAATTAATTTAAGCTATGGTTTGCACTTTGTATTTTCGGATCTTTTCAGTATTTTCCGAAATTAATTATGGGAGCAAAAGTAATGTGGATCGACTTATCATTTTATGTGTAAAAACTCACTTTCTTCCCATGGCTTCAACTAGACTTTGGTTTATTATGATTTTAGTGAGCTGCCTATGAAATTTCACAAGCAAACTTGCATCAGTTTAAAAACTATTTAAGGTTTTCGACCTATGCACAAATACATCTAGACATACATCCATACACATCTATTTCAACGCTTCTTGATTAAGGATGCATGATTTGGTGCTAATGACTCTGGTTTAGCTATTTAAACATCTGAGGTGTCACAATGCCCCTCCTTCTTCTACCCCCCCCGACGGGGCAAAACAGGGGAGGAGCTCCAGGCGCCGGCGGCCATGGGCTCGCGGCCCTGGGGCATGGTGGTGGCCGGGATTAGGGGGGAAAGGGGCAGGGCGTCGCCGGGATTCGATTCCCCTCCTCAATTTCAGAGGAGGGGGCCCGCGGGGAGGAGCACGGCGGCCATGGCCGTGGCGGGTCGGCGGCGGCCGTGGGCGGCACGGTAGAGGTGGCCAGAGGCGGGTGTCGGTAGGGGAAAAGGGAGGTGAAGGGTCCTAACACCTACCTCGACCCTTGGTTTGGTTAGGGAGGTGGCGGAGCGAGCTGGCCACGGGAGCAGGCGGCGGCGGGCGAAGCGGTTCGAGGCGGCGGTGCTGCTGCGGCTCGGGAGGAGGTGGGCGGTCGCCGTGGTGGTCTGGGGGTGTGGGGGAACGGTGCTGGGGCCTTCTTATAGGCCAAGCAAGGCGGTGGGGAGGGCGGTGGCCGTGGTGTGGCCGGCCGGCGAGCCTTGCGGGCACCATTAATGGCGTTTTGGCCCCTTGCGAGCGTAGCGGAGCGAGGCACGGGCGGCGAGGTGGCCACAGCTGACGGGACGCGAGCGGCAGCGGCGAGCATAGGGTGGTGCTGTGCGGCCCAGGGCGGTGGCGCTAGCGGCGAGGCCGCACCGAGCGCGTGCGCTGGCGCTGTGGAGAGGCGTCGCAGCGACGGGCCACGCGCGGCGTGGCCAGGCACGCTTGCGGGCACGGCGAGCGGCGCGGGTACGGTCCGGCGTGCGGCGCGGGCACGCGGTGCGCGTGCGCGTCGCAGCTCGGCGCGACGTGTGCGTGCGCGCTTGCGGGCGCACGGTTGGCCGGGGTGGGGTGCTGTGGTGCGCGAGCGCGGCTGGTAGGAGCAGGCCAGAGCGGGGCGGCGTGGCGCGCGCGGGGCCGGCGAGGTGGTCAGGCCGCTCGGGCTCGGGGAGGAGAGGAGGCATGCGCACCGGGAGCAGCTCGGGCAGGCACGCGCGTCGGGAGGAAAGAGAAGGAAGGGAGGGGGAAGGAAGAGAGAAAAGAAAAAAAGGAAAAACATTGGAAAAGAGAAAAAGGAAAGAAGGGGAAGGGAGAGAAAAAAAAGAGAGAGGGGGGGGGGGGGCAGGATTCGCGCCGCGATCGTGATGCCGGTCGGCCACGCGCGGCACCGGTCGTGTGCTCGTGGATAGGCGCGATGCGCGGAACGAGGCGCACAGCGAGATGTGACCGCGGGGTTCAGGATCAAGGCCATTCCTTCGGGGAATCGGGAGACCGGGCGGGAAAATAGTTTGAGCTCAACGATGAAAAATAGCTTTAGCGCACGATTTAATTTAGTGAGTTTTCGGGATGTTACAAACCTACCCCACTTAAAATGAATCTCGTCCTCGAGATTCGGCTGGTTCCTAAACAGGTGGGGAAACTCCTTCTTTAGAGCGTCTTCGCATTCCCAGGTAGCTTCTTCTACTCCATGTCTGCTCCACTGAACTCTGCATATCCGTACTTCAGAGTTTCTGGTTCTCCTAGTGACAGTGTCTAGAATCTTGACCGGTACTTCCTGATATCGTAGGTCTGGCTGTAGATCTATCATTTCTACTGGCACATGTTCCGCTTCGGGTACCCTCAAACATCTTCTTAGCTGCGAGACGTGGAATACTGGATGTATATCTGACATTTCTTCTGGTAGCTCCAAACGGTATGCTACTGCTCCAACTTTCTTCAGAACACGGTATGGTCCAATATACCGAGGGGCCAATTTTCCTTGTACCTGAAATCTTCGGGTTCCTCGAATGGGTGATACCTTGAGATACACGAAATCCCCCGGGTTGAAACAAATTTCCCGTCTTTTCTTGTCAGCATAGCTCTTCTGTCGGGACTGGGCCGCCTTCAATTTTTCTCTAATCTCAGCAACTCTTTCTTCTGCTTCTTTTATGAGTGCGGGCCCGACTAGGGCACGTTCTCCAACTTCTGACCACATCAGAGGGGTTCTGCATTTCCTTCCGTAGAGAGCTTCAAACGGCGACATGCCCAAGCTTGCTTGGTACCCGTTGTTGTATGAGAACTCAGCGTAGGGTAGACTCTGCTCCCAATCTTTGCCGTAAGTGAGGACACACGCTCTCAACATATCTTCCATAATCTGGTTTACCCTTTCTGTCTGACCATCTGTCTGCGGGTGATAAGTGGAGCTAAAGTCTAGCTTGGTGCCCATGGCTTTATGCAAACTCTTCCAAAATCTAGAGGTGAACTGGGTCCCTCTATCTGAAACAATTCGACTGGGCACACCATGCAACTTTACTATATTTTCCACATAGAGCTTGGCTAGCTTCTCTCCGCCGTAGTTGGTCCGTACGGGTATGAAGTGAGCCGCTTTAGTGAGTCGGTCCACTATTACCCATATGGAATCATGTTCTTTCTGGGTTCTAGGCAAACCTACCACAAAATCCATTCCTATTTCATCCCATTTCCAAACCGGGATGGGTAGGGGTTGCAACAATCCTGCCGGCTTCTGGTGTTCAGCTTTGATCCTCTGGCAAGTATCGTAATGGGCGACAAATCGTGCAATATCTGCCTTCATCCCATTCCACCAATATTTCTGTCTTAAGTCCATATACATTTTGGTGGATCCTGGGTGAATGGAGTAGGCTGAGTTGTGGGCTTCATCCATGATTATTTGCCTGAAATCTCCTTTCTGGGGCACACAAATTCTATCTTTATACCACAATGTTCCCCTATTATCCATTCTAAAGTCTGGTGCCTTATTTTCTCCGGTCTGTCTCCGGATTTCCATCAGTCCCTTGTCCGATCTTTGGGCCTTCCTGATTCTTTCTTCTAGAGTGGATTGAACGTTCAGCACTTGGCTGGAGCCTCGAGGGACAATGTGTACATTTAATCATGCCATGTCCTCTCTTAAATGGTCATCCTTGGGCCCGTAGGATTTCTGACTGAGAGCGTCGGCCACTACATTTGCCTTTCCCGGGTGGTAATGAATTTCCAAATTATAATCTTTGACTAATTCCAGCCATCTTCTCTGTCTCAAGTTTAAGTCTGGTTGGGTGAAGATATACTTCAGACTTTTATGGTCGGTAAAGATTTCGCACTTATTTCCAATCAAATAATGCCTCCAAATCTTGAGTGCGTGCACTACGGCTGCAAGTTCCAAATCATGGGTCGGGTAGTTTTGCTCATGGGTCCTGAGCTGACGGGAAGCATATGCAACGACTTTCCCATCTTGCATTAGTACACAACCCAATTCTTGTCGGGACACATCACAATAGATGACAAAATCCCGATGAATATCCGGCAGGGTTAGTATTGGGGCTGTCGTTAATCTTCACTTCAACTCCTGGAAGCTCCTTTCACACGACTCCGTCCAGGTGAACTTCTTTTCTTTCTTGAGCAGCTCTGTCATGGCCCGGGCTATCTTAGAAAATCCCTCAATGAATCTTTGATAGTACCCTGCTAATCCGAGGAAGCTCCTGATCTCACTGACATTGGTTGGTTGCTGCCAGTTGGATACTGCTTCTACCTTTTCGGGGTCCACTGCTACTCCTTCCGCGGTCAGAATATGACCAAGGAAGGCTACTTTCTCTAGCCAGAACTCACATTTGCTGAACTTGGCGTATAGCCTATGCACTCTCAGGTTTTCCAAAACTACTCTCAGGTGTTGCTCGTGCTCCTGAATACTCTTCGAGTAGATGAGTATGTCGTCAATGAAGACTACGACAAACTTATCTAACTCGTCCATAAACACTTTGTTCATGAGGTTCATGAAATAGGCAGGTGCATTTGTCAGTCCAAAAGACATCACTGTGAACTCAAACTGCCCGTATCGGGTGACAAAGGCTATCTTCGGGATATCACTCTCCCTGATCTTGAGCTGAAAATATCCAGACCTCAGGTCTATCTTGGAAAAGTACTTGGCTCCTTTTAGCTGGTCAAAAAGATCATCGACCCTGGGGAGGGGGTACTTGTTCTTGATAGTGACTTCGTTCAGTGCCCGGTAATAAACGCACAACCTCATACTTCCATCCTTCTTTTTGACAAATAGAACCGGGGCTCCCCAAGGCGACGAACTTGGCCTGATGAAGCCAATCCGTTGTAACTCCTCTAGTTGTTTCTTTAACTCCGCCAACTCGGAGGCTGCCATCCTATAAGGTCTCTTGGCTATGGGGGCAGTTCCAGGAACGAGGTCAATAACAAATTCTATGTCCCTATCTGGTGGCATACCGGGAAGTTCTTCGGGAAAGACATCGGGGTACTCGATCACTGCTGGGACTTCTTCCAAGGTCTTGGTTTCCATACTGAATACCATCGGGTTTGCTCCACTTTCCCGGGTGTGACAGGTCACTCGGACACCCTCTGAGTTTGTCAGATGCACTACCTTGTCCGTATAACCTATGAGGCCATTGTGTTTGCTTAGCCAGTCCATTCCGAGGATCACGTCTATCCCTTCTGACTTAAGTACTACTAGGTCCGCTAGAAACTCTACCCCACTTAAATTGATCCTTACCCGTAGACAACCCAGTTGACACCTGATGTCTCCCCCGGGCGTCCAGGTTAATAGGGGTGTTTTTAGTAGTAATGTAGGTATTTTATGTTTCTCCACAAAACTCGAGGATATGAATGAGTGTGATGCTCTAGAATCAAACAGTACTGTTGCAAGGGTTGAGCTGACTAGGTACTCACCGAGTACTACGCCCTGAGCTCCTTGAGCTTCCTGTGCGTCGATGTGGTTGACACGGGCTCGTCCAAAAGACTGCTGGGATTGCCTCTGCTAGTTGTTGTTGTTGTTGCTGTTGCCGCGGAGGGGCACTCGGTTGGCACCGGTCAGCACTGGCTTGGGTCCGTTCACTGTGTTGGAGAAAGCTGAAGTAGCCGACTTGTTCTTGGCATAGGGGCAGTCGGCAATGAAATGACCCATCTCACAACAATTGAAGCAGGCCCTCACATTGCTGTTGTTGTTGGTGACCTGGCTCACATTACTCTGTGGGGCTCTCATGGTGTTCTGGCTTCTGAGCTGGGTGTTAGGGGCCCGTGGTCCTGTTACTTGAGACTGGGTTCTGTACTGCATAGGGGCTTGGGACCTTGGTGCGTTGTAGCTGAAGCTTCTGGGATTCTGGAAACGGTCCTGCTGGCGTGACTTGCTCTCCAAGAACTTGCGCTTGTTATCCTTTCTTTCATCAATCTTGGCCTTCTCTGTGAGGATTGCCTTGTTCATCAAGGTGTTGAAATCAGGATAGATCTAAGGGGTGAATAGGGTCTTGAGTTCTGGGTTTAGTCCCTTTTTGAACATATCCTGCTTTTTCTCGTCGTCGTTCACTTCTTCAGGTGCATAGCGAGCCAGCTCCATAAACTGGTGGGTATACTCTTCCACCGACATACTCCCCTGCTGAAGTACGCGGAATTCATCTGCCTTGCGCTTCATGGTGGCCGAGGGGATGTGATAATGGCGGAACTCCCTCACGAATTCATTCCAGATGACGGTGGAGGCATCTCTAGCAGCAGCGCAGTAATTTTCCCACCAGGCTAAGGCAGTCCCGGTGAGTTGATGTGCTGCTAGAAGGACTTTATCTCGATCCTGGCACCCAAACAGCTCGATCTTCCTCTGGATCACGCGGAGCCAATCATCTGCATCCAAGGGGTTGCTAGATCCGGCAAAAGTGGGCGGCTTGGCCCTCAGAAAAGCTGTCAGCTTGTCATTAAATGTCTGCTCTCGTGGCTGCCTGTTCACTAGAGCATTGGCCAATGTCTCTAGTATGAGAGTCTGGTTATGGATTATTTGTGCCAGGTCCGTGAAGGGTGGTGGTGGTGGTGGCAGCTGTGCATCATGATTTTCTCCTCTGCCCTGGCTCACTTCTTGTTCTTCCTGAGGATGGTTTTGCCCGTTAGGACGTACTCCTGCATCAGCGGCTGCAGGGTCCCTGACGCGGGAGGCCCTCGTAACGCTTCGGGAAACCATCTGTAGAACAAGTGGGTTGGGGTTAAAATTAGGTGATGTTAAAGTAGTTTAATTCATGTAATTAAGGCAGAACCAGCCTTCTGCCGAAAAGCACACAACAACAAACACTCAAATAGGCAATCAAGCAACTTTAATAAAGCGAAGCGGGGTACAACACGGGGACACGACTAGAACGCGTACTACACGTCCTGGGACAAGTTCAAACTTAGCGATACAACTTAAGCCGAACGGGCCAGGAGGGTACAACACTAGGGTAGCGTTGGGCAATCTACTCACGGGGCGAGCCTTCTTCTGGGGCGGGGCGTGCTTCCGGGGGCACAAATGGCTCGCCGTCCTCCGGGTTCCCGTTCTCCAGGGGCTGCGTAATGGCTTCTCTTGTGGCGGCGGTGGTAGACCTTCCAGGGTTCTCGGGTGGGGCTTGAGGGCTTTCAAAGAGCGTTCCCCATCCTATGACGAGTGTTCCGAGTAGAACATGGTCTTCTCCGATGGCCGGAACTGGGGTCCCACTTCTGGTCCATTCTTGCATGCGCCGGTCTCGGGCTTGTCTGAGGCTCTCCTGTGCAACTGCTTCACTGCTGATCGCGGCTGCGGCTCTTGCCTCGGCTTGGGCTGCTCGGACCTGTTGGAGCCTCACCGCGAGTTCAGCTTACTCAGCACGATGGGTATGTTCCCTCAGCAAGTTGGCTTGCTCGTCAAAGAGCTGGTCCAAGGAGGCTGGGTAGGTAGCCACTTGATACAGAAGAACTTCTTCATGGCGGCGCCGTTCCAGGCTTCTCATTCGAGCTTCCCAAATGGGGTTCTGATGGCCGGTGGAAAGAACCTCATTGGTATGGGGGCTAGGTGCTCCTCGAAAATCCGGCACAAGTATCGAAGTGCCTTTCTGACGGCCAAGGGATAGGTGTCTTGGTGCCTAAACCATGTAGCGGTCACTCGCCAGGGCTGGATGTCGGGGTGGCGTTCACTTCTGGCGATGACTATGATCACCCTGCAGCGGAGAGTGCCATGATGCTCGTACTCCTTGCTGTAGTACCTTGGGTGTTCCGTGACGCCAAGGTTTTCCAGGGCGTTGATCAACAGGCTGGGAAAGCCAGGTGCAGCTTGGCAGTCGCCCTGGGTCCATCCTTCCTCAGCCATCTGAAAACAAAGATAGGGTGAAAAACTTGCACAATTATTTGGGGTACACCAACGGAGTAGATGATATTTATTACAACATGGTGGGGTACAGATTGCATGGTTACACGATTATTAAGGGCAAAGGTTCTAGCTTGGGTGCTACTCCTATCATGGGGACCCTTCCTCGATCCTAAGGGGGCGCTTCTTACAGATCCGTCATGTCATCCTCGGTCTGAGTTCCTTTATCCCAGTGGGTTTCTTCGGGTTCTTCTTCTTCAGTTTGAGTGCCTATGTCCCAATGGGTTTCTTCGGGTTCTTCTTCTTCAGTTTGAGTGCCTACATCCCATTGAGCCTCTTCGGGTTCTTCTTCTTCTTCTTCCTCTATCCACCCACCTATTCCTCTGCGAGTCTCGTACTCTCGCATTCGGGCTTGGAGAGCGGCCAGGGAATTCTCGGCACGTGTGGCTCTTGCCTGTTGCTCTTCCAGTTCTGCCTCTTTTTCTTCCATTTGGACTTGGAGGGCGCTAGGGAATACTCGGCGTGTACGGTTCTTGTCTGTTGTTCATCCAGCTCCTGGGTTGCCTTTTCTGCTCTGTGGACTTGTTGCTTTAGTTGTGCTGCTTGCTCGCGGTAGAGCTCATCCAGGCCGGTGAGATAGATGGATAGGTGGGATACTGTGTCTTCCAGGTCTTCTTCTTCCCTTCCGAGTCCTCTCATCCGGGTGATCCAGGTGCGTCCTCTTCCCTCAGTTGGCGGGAAGAATCCCATAGGAGTCCGCTGAAGGTGATGTTTGTAGATCATTCGGAGCCGTCGCAGGGCTTTACGGGCGGCTTTCCGATAGGTATCCGGGAAACGGAATCCAGTGGTGGAGATGAACCAAGGGTCCACATCAGGGTAGCGGGTGTTTCTTGCTATGAAGATCATCAGGTCACACCGAAGAGTGCCCTTGGAGTCGTACTCCCGATAGAGAAACTCTGGTGGGTCCACAACTCCGATGCGTTCCAGGCTGAGTATCAACAACTTAGGAAGGCCGGGCTCTGCGTGACAGATTCCGACAATCCATCCATTGTCAGCCATCTGGACAGGGCAAGAACCAAAGGTAAGTGTTTGTGTCAAGAAAGGGTTATGGATAGAAAAGTCCTAAGATAAAGGGTCTGAAAACGGGTTTCGCTCCTAGGGTCACGTCCTACGGCCAACCTACGGCTCTGATACCACCTGAAGTGTCCCCTCATAGGAGAGGACTTAAATGTGATACAAAACACCAGTCCCAGGAGGCTGATGCCACATTTATTACATCAGATGGTTCATAACCGTACAAACCTTGGAGGACACTCGATACAGATAATAATAATAAGTAACCAAGCTACGACATAACACCAGACCGCAAACCACATGGGGTCTAGCATGGGCTCAGAGTACTGCGACAGCGAAGGCATCTCGACAGGGCCGGTCCCACAGGCAAGGTTGGGTGCAGAACGATAACCCTACTCAGCGTCGTCAGGTACGAAGTCTGGGTCTTCCTCTGTAAAAAGTAAGAATGGGGTGAGTACAAACGTACTCAGCAAGTCCAACCACACCCACGGAGGGGGTTAAATCAGAATAATATGCACAGATAATTCAAGGGTAAGGTTACAGTTTAATTTGCGGAAAGCTAAGTTTTATGCAGGGGTTTGTTTAGCTAAAATATTTCAAAAATCAATTTTCTATATTGAGTAACACGGAGTTCAAGTTTTAAACTGCTACCGGACTCCCCGTCCGTCGTAGCACACGGCACAACTGCCGGACACAATTCCAAAACAACTCACACCAGCCCATCCCAATGAAACACTAGTCGTGTGACCACACCGTAACTCGCCCAATACCGTGGGCACGGCTATTCGAATAGCTTTTAACTCTGCAGAGGTGTGCAACTTTACCCACAAGTAGGATACCACAACTCGAACACCGTCGTGTCGGTGTAGATCCCTACATAGCCATTACCCACCTTAGCTAAGCCTGACTAGCCATCACGGGATTCACCAAGGGGTCATCGACCTAACTCTGAGGTATAACCGGGGTATAAGTCACACTGAGCATATCCCTTCTCCTTGGTCACCCGTTGCTCTCAGCCCTCCTGATGGCTATCACACCAACTAGTGGGATTTATGCTACGCCGTTGCCCATTCAACGGTCGAGTGGTTTGCACGATAGTGGAGTTAGGTGAGATGACACACCAACTCGGTCCTTAGACACGACAAGATGGATATCTCCCTTCTTTGCCCTGCCACATTGGCACGAGCACACCAAAAGACAAATATGTAGAAATGCCATCCATCCCTTCTAAACTTTCTTTACAAAAACACCACATTTATCCCATCCCACACGCACACATTTTCTTTATAAAAAAATAAATCGTATTATGAGTAAAGTCCTAAGCGTTCTAACATCGATTAACGTCCAAGCAAAATCAGACATTAATCTAGGTGGTCAAGGAATGGTCATCACAAATCAAGGGGTGGCTATCCAACCGTGTTCTCATGCAAGCAAACATATGCAATTTTATAAAGCAGGCCATTGGGTTGTGTTTATAACAAAAAAAACTAGGACAGAAACATGAATCAAAGGATGGGATTGAACTTGCCATCTTCGTAGCCTTCGGGGAGGTCCTGTCCTTCGGGTTCGGGGTCGCGGAATGGGTCCTCATTCTCCTGCTCACAGTACTGCTCGTTGATGGGCTCTCCTTCATTCACTTCGTGGTCTACATCGCACACAAACAAGCACCCAATCAATACACAGGAAACAAGGATCTATCGTTGAGCTCGAATCGGGAAGACATAAGATATGGGGTACGGAGTAATATTTTCGAGTGGTTTCCTAATGGCATGGCCAAGATTTGGTTATGAGAGGCGTGGTAAAGTTTCGGGTTGATTAGAGGTCGTTTGTTACATGAAATGATAGGTGACAGGGAGAGTTAGGGGTTAAGCTGGAACCGGGGGCTTATTTGTATTTATTTTTGAGAGGCCAAGGGCTTGATGGTAATATTTGATAATGTTAGGGTCACTTTTGGAAAGAGCAGGGACCTAATTGGGATTAATTTTGTTTGGTGAGAAGGTTTATTTGCAAAAAGGGAAAACAGAAGGGCCTTTTTAGGAAAAAGCTTATAAGGAGTGGGGGTTCTTTTTAGAAAACAGGGAAGGCTAGAGGGGTTTTGAGCAAAATGCCCCTCCTTCTTCTAC
The DNA here is from genome assembly GCF_016808335.1 of Panicum virgatum. Taxonomy (NCBI): domain Eukaryota; kingdom Viridiplantae; phylum Streptophyta; class Magnoliopsida; order Poales; family Poaceae; genus Panicum; species Panicum virgatum. The sequence goes on along the minus strand of NC_053150.1, from coordinate 12,776,348 downwards.
CCCCCCCGACGGGGCAAAACAGGGGAGGTGCTCCGGGCGCCGGCGGCCATGGGCTCGCGGCCCTGGGGCATGGTGGTGGCCGGGATTAGGGGGGAAAGGGGCAGGGCGTCGCCGGGATTCGATTCCCCTCCTCAGTTTCAGAGGAGGGGGCCCGCGGGGAGGAGCACGGCGGCCATGGCCGTGGCGGGTCGGCGGCGGCCGTGGGCGGCGCGGTAGAGGTGGCCAGAGGCGGGTGTCGGCAGGGGAAAAGGGAGGTGAAGGGTCCTAACACCTACCTCGACCCTTGGTTTGGTTAGGGAGGTGGCGGAGCGAGCTGGCCACGGGAGCAGGCGGCGGCGGGCGAAGCGGTTCGAGGCGGCGGTGCTGCTGCGGCTCGGGAGGAGGTGGGCGGTCGCCGTGGTGGTCTGGGGGTGTGGGGGAACGGTGCTGGGGCCTTCTTATAGGCCAAGCAAGGCGGTGGGGAGGGCGGTGGCCGTGGTGTGGCCGGCCGGCGAGCCTTGCGTGCACCATTAATGGCGTTTTGGCCCCTTGCGAGCGTCGCGGAGCGAGGCACGGGCGGCGAGGCGGCCACAGCTGACGGGACGCGAGCGGCAGCGGCGAGCATAGGGTGGTGCTGTGCGGCCCAGGGCGGTGGCGCTAGCAGCGAGGCCGCGCCGAGCGCGTGCGCTGGCGCTGTGGAGAGGCGTCGCAGCGACGGGCCACGCGCGGCGTGGCCAGGCACGCTCGCGGGCACGGCGAGCGGCGCGGGTACGGTCCGGTGTGCGGCGCGGGCACGCGGTGCGCGTGCGCGTCGCAGCTCGGCGCGACGTGTGCGTGCGCGCTTGCGGGCGCACGGTTGGCCGGGGTGGGGTGCTGTGGTGCGCGAGCGCGGCTGGTAGGAGCAGGCCGGAGCGGGGCGGCATGGCGCGCGCGCGGGGCCGGCGAGGTGGTCAGGCCGCTCGGGCTCGGGGAGGAGAGGAGGCGTGCGCACCGGGAGCAGCTCGGGCAGGCACGCGTGTCGAGAGGAAAGAGAAGGAAGGGAGGGGGAAGGAAGAGAGAAAATAAAAAAGGAAAAAACATTGGAAAAGAGAAAAAGGAAAGAAGGGGAAGGGAGAGAAAAAAAAGAGAGAGGGGGGGGGGGGGGGGCAGGATTCGCGCCGCGATCGTGGCGCCGGTCAGCCACGCGCGGCGCCGGTCGCGCGCTCGTGGACAGGCGCGACGCGCGGGATGAGGCGCACATCGAGATGTGACCGCGGGGTTCAGGATCAAGGCCAGTTCCTTCTGGGAATCGGGAGACCGGGCGGGAAAATAGTTTGAGCTCAACGATGAAAAACAGCTTTAGCGTACGATTTAATTTAGTGAGTTTTCGGGATGTTACAATTCCCCCAAGGTTTATCAATCCATGGAACCAAAGAGACAAGAAACAATCTACTAGCATAGAGATTCCTTTGTATTGATGTGGTGTAAAACGAATCTAATCTATTAAAATTGACAAACACCGAAGGTAGCAAGAGAAAGTTAGAGATAACCAATCTAGATCACCTAGATCATGCATATGTTGTAGTTCCAGCTAGATGTAGTGAAGTAAGATAGATGTGAATCTCAATGAAAAGCATCTTTAAACTCAAAATCTCTAATCCGATCCCTCGATACCCCACCTACTTAGTGGCAACGTCCTGCCACGACGACACCCCTTTCGACAAAAGTACCCTGAAGCAAGTCGAACCCCCTTTGGTAGTTCCGCCATGAACCTCTAGCCACCATGACTACAAGATCATGCTAAGCGATCTATCTCGATAATAGATCTAGGATGAAGCAAACCCAAAGAAAAGAACGAAATCAAAAGGGAGAACATGGTCGCTAAACATTCGGAATCACAAATAACTTCACCATGAATGATTGTACATCACAAGATCACAACCGGGGCCCTACCTTGATCTTGATGATCCTAGCTCCAGAACTCCGACGTGGTCTTCCTTGCAAGGTTCCCACGTCAGCTAGGGCAAACCCTAGACAACTAGCACCACCCTCGGCTCTCCGAGAGGTGTCCCTCTATCTTCTCTGCTCCTTGACGTCGTCTCCCGAATTGATCTCTGCGTGAACCTTGGGGAGGGGTCTTTAAATAGCCTCTGGGAACCCTAGGTCAAAGGGGAGGTCGAACCGACCTAAAAAAGGGCTGGGCCGGCCGGCCCAATGGGCCTAGGCCGGCCGGCCTAGCTCATTCCTTCGCCGTCTCGTGTCCTTCTTTCTCCCCAAGTCTCCTGGAATCTTCTAGAGTTTATGTCTTTCATGATTGCACCCCATTAGACGTCGTTATCTTTGAGATTTCTTCGAGAAAAAGAATAGGATGGAAAATCCTTCCTTAAATATCTCTTTGCTTTGCTTAGCCCCGAAGTATCTTGATCTTATCCTGTGGGCTTTGTCCTTTGGGCTTCATTGGAGGGTGGATGTGCATGAACGGGCCTCTAATCATCATGGCCTTCGATCCTTTGTTCGGGCTTTGGCCTTTGTCTTTTTCATGTCATCGCGTGATCGTGGGCCTCGCCATTTCATGCTCCAAAATTGGTCAAAAACCTGCAAAAACGAAGTACCTCCAAAATATTTGTGCAAACGCGAAAACGACCAATAATTGGGCTGAGGTTAGAATGGTTAGTGATTCTGATATTAAATTCATGCCATTATCAAAGTTAAACAAGGGATAAAATGGATACTTAAGGAGCGCCAACATTCCCCCCATGCTTAAACCTTGCTCGTCCTCGAGTAAGTCTTTGATAAAAATCAGCGCTGCCTTTCAGTGTCCAATCCCTGCACTCGATCATACACAAGAAAACACAATGCTCCCAAAAAATATTTTGCAGTTAATAGTTCAAGTTATGACCAGCTTTTTCAATGTGGAAGGTAGATACAAGTTAAATGCTTCCCCACAATTATTAAGCACATGCTCTCAAAATTAAACAAGTCTCAGAATTAAGAAAGTAAGTTCCATAAGTAATACTAAACCAAGATCAATAATTTAAACCTCATTGCAATTTGCTCATGGAAACTCTCAGCTCATCTTGTCTCTCAAACTTGCTAGAACTTGCTCCTTTCTTTCTCTCATATGTATGTGTGAGGCTTTATCTGGAGCTCTGGAAAGGTTAGTCCTAACAAAAGATATTATAATCAAGATATTATCAAAACAAGAAATACTTATGGATTTACCGAGACTCGTCAAAAAGACCATTGGAAAATAATTTCTTTATGGAGAGGGAGAGAATGGAACACACACTTTGGATAGTGGATATGTGCAAATGGCAACGGTTGATCCCAAGGCACAACTGAAGTCCTTGTTATCGGATTGCACATAGTTGGAATAATTGAGTATCGAATAATCTTCAAAGTACCTGGAGTTTAATGAAGCTAAAGGAACCGAGGAGCTTTTCATCATCATTCATTTTTTTCTTTTCTCTCTTCCTCTTTTTTTTCTTTCTTTCTTTTTGCTCCTCAGAACCATTGGCAACACAATGCACTTACTCCACTTCCCCCCATGCTTGAACGTTTGCTTGTCCTCAAGCAATGAAGTGATGATAACTTGATGGAGTGAGTGCACCAAACCTTTATCAATTCTCTGGACTCAACTTTGGAATTCAATGGAGCATCTCCTCGTGAAAGATTGAAGCCAACAGAGGAGGAAAAGGGGCAGGCTGGCCGACCTAGGGGTGTTGGGCAGGCCGGCCTACTGCCTGTAGGCCTCCACTTCTTCGGATTTTTCTTCTGCGAATTCTTTGATGCTTCCCAAGCTTATGTTTTGCTGAATTTTACTTTTGATTCCACTGTTTTGCCATCAAAATAATTATATACTCAATATATAGGTTGTGGTCAAGGAGGTGTTTCACAAAAAGATGTTTTTGGTTAAGGGTGGATATCCAGCGAGGTTTGCGATGTTCCCGGTATAGAAACTCACAATGCATGGATAGAATGGCTAGCAAAAGAGAGGTACGCAAAAATACTGAATGATCAGCTTCTTAGTCTCGTACCAAAGAAGATAAATCCTGAATTAATGCACCTGAAAATAATTCTTGCTCTATGGTTTGTTATGATATATCATTTAGGCTTGTAGAAGGGTAGAGCAATTGTAAAAGTTATCATTGACAAGGTTAACTCAGAATTAAATCCAAATTAAATTTTCCTTGACAAGCTTAAGTAAGAGAGCAAGAATAAAAGATATGGGTCTTAATTTATCATAACCTCCACAATTGAATTAGCCGGCATTTAATTAATTTTCAGATCATGTTAGAAAGAGCATTAGTTTAATCATGCATAAACCAAGCACAAGAAAGTAGACAAAGCGGCAACGATCATCATATTTTAACATGGCACAAACTTTCTATCATCGTCGCTAACCATAGCTTTAAAGCGTGGGTGATGCATTTATTTATCATGGTGATGATAGCAAAAGAAAACAATTTGCTCACATGCTGAAAAATAAAAACAAAAAATTGCTACGCACACACAAGCTTGCACACATGCTGAAAATAAATGAAAAGAAATAGAAAAAGCCAAACCACACGTGCGAGCATTTTATTCATGGTCTTGCCATCGATCACTCTTCTTGATTGCCTCTTGCGTTGTATCCTTGGTCATAATACTGCTGAAATGCTCCTCCATTAAATTATTCCGGTGGCGCCAGGCCTAGAAGTCCCATTTGATATGCAATTCCCGCGGTTCCATCTTCTAGTTGGGTTGTGTGCCTCCGGATGGCGTCTATATCTTCTATGTTTCTTCTTGCATAGGCACCCATGATTCTCATTCCTTGTTCCGGTTGAGGGAGGTCAAAATATTGTGCTCCAAATGATGGGTCGGGCATCTCTCCTTGGTATGACGAGGGTGGGTAGCCGTAGTTGCTAAATGGTGGGGGCGCCGCCGTAGCATGCCCCCATGCTTGATCTTGGTTTCCTTCCCATTGACTCGTCCATCCTTGCTGGTATCCTTGTCCACTTGATACACCTTGAAATTCATTCCTCCAATAAGCGGAACTTGGTGGTGGAAGGTTTACTTCCAAGTCTTCTTGCTGTGCCGATGCCGATGTTCCTTCAATTAACCTTCCTCTTTTTGATTTCTTCACCTTTTTTCCAATATTTTCAACTCGCCAATCAGTCCTCCCTCTTGCAAATAATTTTAGCCTTTGATCGGGGAGAGAAATATCCATCTCAGAAATAGTGAATCCCTTCTTTTCATCCCCTTCGATATAATGACCTTGCCTCAAATGTTCAATCCCAATATCTCTTCCCGGGACATAAATTTTTTGGATCACTCGTAACTTCGGATTCATGGCTCGGGCTATCATTGTGAGATAACACCCCGGACCAACTTCTCCTGTGCCGAATGATGCTTCACAAATCCACCTTTCAACCATGATGTAGGTGGGATCAATTACTTGCTTCTTCACCAATGTAGCATACATCCAATTTAATTCTTGGTCGGTGACCTTCGATTCTCTCATCCTCCCGAGAATTCTTTTGCTCAACCAAGAGTGGAATATTTGGAGGGTCACATTACTTATATTCTTCCTTTGGCGGTTGACATCTTTTGCTATCTTTGTCCAATATTCATCAAGCTCTCCATCTTCAACTTGCACCATTTCATATGCATTACTTTTGAATCCGAGCAAACTCCCTATTTCTCCATAGGTGATGACTTTCTCTTCATTCTTGAGATGAAATTTCAGACATGGCACTTCTTCATCATCCACCACTTCCGTTGTTTTTTCTAGTGTCATGAACATCTCCAGAGCCACTTCTTCTTGCATGTCTACCGTGACACTGTCGGAAAATAACTTCCAACCGATGTTCTCCAAGAGCTCATAGATGTCATGATGGAATCCCAACTTCTCCAATGCTTCATCATCGAAATCATAATTTGCTCACAGTCTTCCCTTCATGAACTTGAGCCTTTCTTCTTCTTCGTTCGACAAGATAATAAACCCATATTCTGAATTCTTGGGCTTGTATGGCGGTGGTGCGGATGACCTTGTCGAACGCCGTGGAGGAGGTGGCATTCCTTCGGTGAATCTCATGAAGGAGCTTCTCGGGTCTCTCATCCCACCAAGGAGCAACATGTCGCTCCTCGGTGCGGGGTTGTCTTCCTCCATGCTCCGCGGAGACTCGGAGACCGAGTGCCTCCGCGAAGAACTTGCCGATGTGTCGGATGTTGATGAACGCGTCCTTCTCCTCCCGGCGATGAACTTCATGAGGCCACTCATGGTGACTCCTTGCTGCACACACTCAAAAACAAACACACCGGGGGTTTCTTGCCGGCATGAGAATAATATATCGAAGAGTGGAATAAACTAGAAATTGTGGTGAATTTTCTGAGATTTTTGGAGTAGGTTTTGGGGGACGAATTTTTCAGGACTCTAACTGATGTTTCTGGGCGAAGAACTTGAAGAACATAAGTGAGGAACTGAATGAGGAGTGCACCTGTCAAAGGGCATCACAAGAGGGCTTAAAAACTAGCCAAGCCGGCCGGCCTAGGGCCTTGGGGCCGGCCGGCCTTGGGGTTTCCTGGCTCTCCTCCACTTGAATTTTCTCTGGTGGCTTCCTGGTGCAATTATTCGTTTCTTTCCAGTACATCTTTGGTGCTTTGCACCGTCCAAATCCAGTGAACCACTCCTTCTTTGTCTTTGATGTCCACTTGCAACATTATTTCTTCACTTTGTGTCATTCACCTTGTCCCATGCTTCATCATTCATCACATGGTGCCATCTTTGCTGAAAATCACATGTCCTTCCCATGCATGGCTGCTCCCTCCTTTGAATTATTTGCATGTGGTGGTAGGTAGAGAGCACAACTCTTTCCCGTGAACTCGCTTTGATCAATGGATGTTAATCAAGCACATAAACCCTCTCCAAATCATGCTTAGATGTTTAATCCTCCTCTAACTTCGAAATTTCAGAATTGACTCAAAGCATGCAATGAGTTTAAATGAATAATCAGAGGGGAACTGAAACATCTTTACATTTGTAAGTCGAAAATATTTCCCGACTACATTAATTTTGGTTGCACCGGAACCGTTCACTTTCATGAATTGATAGCGAACAATCTCGAATTCAACCGTGGGTTTTGGGTTTAGGTTCTAATTTTTGCCAAAATGAGAGAGAGATTTTTGAAAAAGAGAATAATTAAAGTTAGAAAAAATTCTAATCCTATGGTGATGAAACTGAAAATTCTCTCTATGTTTGCACGAACCTACGCATCAAGAATTCAAATGATATAAACATAGCGCGGCTCTATTCGTGTGTTTTATCTCAACTTGATCCGGCCATCATGGAGAGAACGGTCGCCAAAAATAGGTATGGAATTTTGGATGTGGCTTTCTCAAGAAGAGGCAAATAAATCATAGGATGACTCATGTCATTGGTTTAAAATAAGAAATAACATCGGAATGACCGAGCGAATAAAATCCAAATCGAATTGTTCGACCGAACGACCAATTGTTCAAAAGTATATCATGTTCTTGCGTAGCAAAATTCTCGACTTACTTACCTAAACCTTTCGCGAGTTGTCCTCCCGGCAGCTTTATTCTTGACTCGACGAATGGGTTGAACTCCCGGCAGCTTTATTCTTGACTCGACGAACGGGTTGCCTCCCACGAAACGCTTCGTTTATAGTCTATAGCTAGACTTTCTTCTTCTTCACTTCGGACCATCGCTCGGTGATGGCGCTGCAGTCTTGGGTACCCACTTCCGTACAATCCGTGGTGCGGGTTTGTCTTCTAGGTTAGTCGTCTTTTTGGTCTTCACAGGCGGGCTTTTAGCTTTCTTCTTGACGGGTGCAGCGATCTTCTTTGTCGCGATGGATGCGACGACTTCTATCTCCTTCTTCGCTTCCTTCTTGTTCGGCTCCTCTTCTTTCTTTGGCTTCTCCTCTGTGACACTGCGGTGAGGCGGAACATATTTGACATTGATCATGTTGCATACCTCGAGGCGTGGACGAAACTTGAATTCGCTTGTGGTGCCATTGATGTCGAACTTTATCTCCCCCTTGCCAACATCGATGTTCGCCCTTGCGGTCTTGAGGAAAGGCCTCCCAAGTATGAGAGGCGCCTTGCTCCCTGCTCCCATATCGAGAATCACAAAGTCAACGGGGACTAAGTGTTCTCCAATCTTCATGGGCACGTCTTCGGTGATTCCCAAAGGATAGCGAACGGAATTGTCCGCTAACTCTAGGCACATGGCGGTGGGCTCCGGCTCCGGTAAGCGTAGCTTCTCGAACACATTCTTTGGCATGACGCTCACACTTGCACCGAGATCACAAAGTGCTCTTTCGAACATAAGAGATCCAATGGAACACGGGATGGTAGGACATCCGGGGTCCCTCTTCTTTTCAGGAGCTTCATTAGCGATTGCCGCGCTACATTCCTCGGTTAGCTTGACAGTGCTTGGCGGTATCTCGCGCTTGTTTCCCATGATGTCTTTGAAGTAGCAAGAATACGTCGGAATTTGTAGAGCGTCCAAGAGCGGCATATTGATGCTCAACCTGTGTACCATGTCAACAAATTTGTTGAATTGCTTATCTTCATGTTTACCTTTGCGGTATCGTGGCCTTGGCGGTAGAATCTTGGTGTCTATATCATCTAGCTCAAACTTTGGCTCTTCGGTCACTATCTCTGGCATAGGAGTAGGTGCCTTCTCATTGATGATGGTCTCCACTTCAACTCTTGGCTTAGGCTTCCTTGCTCCCACTGCATGTTCGGGTTCTTCAGTCTCCTTTCCCGAGCGAGTTTGAATTGCCTTAGCCGTCTCTAGACTTTGAGGTTGCCCGGGCAATTTTTCTTCGTTGCTAGATAAGCGTCCGGCGAGCTGGGCTACTTGAGTCTCTAGCATCTTCATCATGTTGAGTACTTGAAGGTTAGAGCTCCTGACCTCCGTCACCTTACCATCAATGTTCTCCAAGATCTTGTCCATAGCTTTGAACTTGGTGACGGTGTCCTTGTTGATCTTGCCTTGCTCCTCCATGAACTCCTTCAATTGTATACGAAGAGGCACCGAGTTTTGAATGGAAGATCTTGTATTAAATTGGGGTCTACCTTGCCCGTAGCGGAAGTTGGGTGGCGGAATCCATTCTCCCTTCTTCATGTAGTCGAGCATCTTGGCTTCCTCCGGGCAATTCTTTTGGATATGGTCGTACTCTCCACATTCTTCACATGTAGACCTTGCTTCGGCCGCCTTCAAATCGATAGCTTGGGCTTCTCTCTTTTCCACTTCCATCTTCTCCAACCTTCTCATGAGCGAGTCGATCTTCCCTTCTAGCACTTCTTCACGTTCCACTTGCAATACACTCTTCGCGGCACCCACGGCTTGGAGTGGTTGTAGGCGCCCCGATGATGCCCATGCGTCATTGTCTGCCACCTTCTTGAATAGCTTCAAAACTTGAGTAGGCGTGAGCTCAATGATAGAACCTCCGGCCGATGCGTCAATGATCCCCCTTGATGCAGTGGTGAGGCCTTGATAGAACTTCTGGACTACATCCTCCCTTGAGAACTTGTGATGAGGTACGGCGTGGATGTAGTCGTTGAAGCGCTCATAGGCTTTCACAATAGTCTCCGTCGGGGCTTGCGCGAATGTTGCAATTTTATTGCGCAGAATCTGGGTCTTGCCCGGCGAGTAGAACTCCGTCATGAATTTTTTCATCAAGGACTCCCAATTTTGCACCGTGCGCGGTGGTAGAGAATGAAACCATTGCAACGCTCTCCCAAGTAGAGAGAACGGAAAGAGCCTCGCTCTTATTTGATCTTGAGTCATCCCTTGCATGTCGAAGGTGCGGCATAGTTGGAGGAACGCTTGAAGATGTAGATTAGCGTCTTCTTTTCCAGTGAAGGGAGATCTTTGCACCATCCTTATGATTGATGTCTTGATCTCGAACGGAACTCCGATGTTGTTGAGGTTTTGGATCAGCAAGTCCCGAACGTCCGGAGTGCATAGCTCTCCGATCGTACGCTCCGGCTCCGGTAGCGCCATCCCTTGGTGAAGTGGCGCCTCCTTTGGACTTGTTGGTGGAGTTGCTTGAGGTGAAGACCATGAACCGTCGGCTTCAACTTTTGTATCTACTAGTTCCGGCTTCCTTGATCGTTCTTCTCGTCTCCTTTGCCTGTAAATTTTTTCTGGATCATCCACAAAATTTTCGGGTTTGTTGGAGAGGCTCCCGTCCATCTCCTGTTAGGGGTTAGTGAAAAAGAAAAATATATACGAGATCTAAAAGATGAATATACAAGATCTAAAATATAAAAGAAAAATAAAGCAAAACAAAGCAAACTTTAGATTAGATTGATTTTCGTGGAATAGATCCGTTTTTTTAGATAGCTCAGAAAAATAAGAGATCAAAAAAGGTCAAAAAGAAAAATCAAGAAAAATAAATATTTACGAATGCAAGTAAGATTGGATCTTAAATCGATGGTTCCCCGGCAACGGCGCCAGAAAAGCTTGTTGACGCTCCTTAGCGCCCCCGATTTGTATATCGCAAACACACGGTTCGTGTAGCTTTTCCCTTAGAGTATTCCCCCAAGGTTTATCAATCCACGGAACCAAAGAGACAAGAAACAATCTACTACATAGAGATTCCTTTGTGTTGATGTGGTGTAAAACAAATCTAATCTATTAAAATCGACAAACATCAAAGGTAGCAAGAGAAAGTTAGAGATAACCAATCTAGATCACCTAGATCATGCATATGTTGTAGTTTCAGCTAGATATAGTGAAGTAAGATAGATGTGAAACTCAATGAAAAGCATCTTTAAACTCAAAATCTCCAATCCGATCCATCGATACCCCACCTACTTAGTGGCAACGTCCTGTCACGACGCCACCCATTTCGACAAAAGTACCCTAAAGCAAGTCGAACCCCCTTTGGTAGTTCCTCCATGAACCTCTAGCCACCATGACTACAAGATCATGCTAAGCGATCTATCTCGATAATAGATCTAGGATGAAGCAAACCCAAAGAAAAGAACGAAATCGAAAGAGAGAACATGGTCGCTAAACATTCGGAATCACAAATAACTTCACCACGAATGATTGTACATCACAAGATCACAACCGGGGCCCTACCTTGATCTTGATGATCCTAGCTCCAGAACTCTGACGTGGTCTTCCTTGCAAGGTTCCCACGTCGGCTAGGGCAAACCCTAGACAACTAGCACGACCCTCGGCTCTCCGAGAGGTGTCCCTCTATCTTCTCTGCTCCTTGACGTCATCTCCCGAATTGATCTCTGCGTGAACCTTGGGGAGGGGTCTTTAAATAGCCTCTGGGAACCTTAGGTCAAAGGGGAGGTCGAACCGACCTAAAAAAGGGATGGGCCGGCTCGCCCAATGGGCCTAGGCCGGCCGGCCTAGCTCAGTCCTTCACCGTCTCGTGTCCTTCTTTCTCCCCAAGTCTCCTGGAATCTTGTAGAGTTTATGTCTTTCATGATTGCACCCCATTAGACGTCGTTATCTTTGAGATTTCTTCAAGGAAAAGAATAGGATGGAAAATCCTTCCTTAAATATCTCTTTGCTTTGCTTAGCCCCGAAGTATCTTGATCTTATCTTGTGGGCTTTGTCCTTTGGGCTTCATTGGAGGGTGGATGTGCATGAACGGGCCTCTAATCATCATAGCCTTCGATCCTTTGTTCGGGCTTTGCCTTTGTCTTTCTTCGTGTCATCGCGTGATCGTGGGCCTCGCCATTTCATGCTCCAAAATTGGTCAAAAACCTGCAAAAATGAAGTACCTCCAAAATATTTGTGCAAACGCGAAAACGACCAATAATTGGGCCGAGGTTAGGATGGTTAGTGATTCTGATATTAAATTCATGACATTATCAAAGTTAAATAGGGGATAAAATGGATACTTAAGGAGCGCCAATAAATGAGTAGTGATATTGATGAGCTTAAGGGCAAAAAACCTATCGCAGATCCTAACTCATCAGATTCAAGTTCGGCTACCCCTGAGTTCGCGCCTGAGCAACTATATGGTATGCCGCGGAACTCATTTTCAGGGCAAACCTCGCCATCGTCGTCTGTATACACAACACCAGCCAGACCGGTCTCACCGATCGGTCAGACGGTCCGACCGGTCAGACCGGTTATACAACTGGTCAGACCGATTACCCAGGGACGGTGCTGTCACCGACACCCCTCGAGACAATTCCAGGTTCGGCTACCCCTAGCCGAACCAATAAGTTGTCAATGTACACACCACCTCGCACTACCGCTGTAGCAGGTGGATCACGAGGATCCGGACCTAGCCAAGGACCGATCCCAACTTCTTCACAGATGATGACACATGGAAATCTTAATGAACGTCGTCAATATTTTTAGTTTTATACCAGCCAACACTACCAGGCCGATCTCCTTAAGTTCAAAGAAGATATGGCTAATGCGATTAAGAGTAAGCTTGGGGTGGATATGGGTACTTCGCGTTTATATCAAAAACCTTATCCCACTGAGTTTGATTTTGTTTCTTTTCCTGCTGGTTGGCGTATTCCTGAGTTCACTAAATTTAATGGTGATGATTCTCGTACAACTTGGGAACATGTGAGTCAGTATATCCTACAGTTGGGGGAAGACGGTTTCAATGATGCTTTCCGCGTGCATTTGTTTTATTTATCTTTGACTGGAACGGCTTTCTCTTTGTTTTCCTCGTTTGCTCCAAATTCTATTCGCAATTGCAGTGAATTGGAGCATAAGTTTCATGATCACTTCTTTAGTGGGGAAACTGAAGCGAAATTGTTGGATTTGACATCGATTAAGTAAGGCTGTGATGAGCCTGCTTCTGATTATTTCAAGAGATTTAAAGAAATTAAAAATCGGTGTTTTAGTTTGAAAATTTCCGAAAAGGATTTGGCGGACTTGGCGTTTAATGGTTTTCATTCTTATTTGAAAGAAAAACTTGAGGGCTTCGAATATCATACGGTGAAATACTTGCAAATCAAAGTCATCGGTTTGGAGTTTAAACTTAAAAATGCCAAGGATACCTTCAAGTCTCATCGGTCCAATACTCATGTTCTAGATCATGATTCCGATAGTTCGAACGATGAAACTAAGGAAATGTATGCCGCTGAATTTGTTTGGCCATCAAAGGCCAAACCCGGTTTGGTTCCGTCTCTTAAGCCGATTTAAAAGAATCGGCAGGAGAAGCTGAAATTTACTTTTGATGTATCAAAGTGTGATCGGAGTTTTGATGAATTGCTTAAAAACGGTAACATCCGATTGTCACATGCTATACCGTCGCCCGAGGAGCTTAATATTGTAAGTGGCATAACTCTACATCTCATGCGACTAATGATTGTAATCTTTTCCGTTGAGAGGTACAATTGGCCATTAATGAAGGACGATTGGTACTTTCTGAGATGCAAATTGACAAAGCTCCTTTCCCTGTTCATACGTTGGAATTGAACAATTCAAAGGTGCTCATTCGGCCAGATCAAGTCGAAGGAGCTAAGGGGAAGAACGTTGTCATTGGTGATCCAAGGCTGATGAATGCAAATGATAAGATTCTGGCCAGAGAGGTTATCAAGGAAAAAACTAATGATGCCAAAGACACTCTGAAGATCACCATCAGGAATCCAAGGCTCGGGGGGGGGGGGGGGCAAGGAAGCTCTCCACCAGAAAATTGGTCAGTTGCTCAGGCACGACCGGTCAGACTAGTCTTTCTAACCGGTCAGACCAGTCTGGTGACCGTCCCCGGACTTTCAAGCCGAAGCGTCCGGAAGTGGATACTTGGAAGACCAACGAGGTGAAGGTGCAGGGAAGAGCTGCTAATCAGAAGCCTACCTTCAACCAGTTGCTGAACAAGTACACAAAGGCTGTTCAAAAAGATTAGCCGCTAAAAAAGAAACCACATTCACCGCTGCGCCAGGATCGTCCAGTGTACCCAAGGTGGGAATCCAGCAGGCCCAGGGGTGATGTTGTTACATTGTATCCTCCCCAGAAGATGTATGCCACCGTGCCATGGGTACCACCGGCATCAAATGCTACAAATCCAGCATGGGAGAATGGGGGGATTTGGATGTAGTGTTTCCCAATGCCGTATCCTCCGCATTATCAGGGGGAAAGCTCTAGGGTGCCCGTGCATGACCGATTGGGACCGTGCCAATCTAGTCCAGTGCAGCAGGCTACACCGGTCAGACTGGTCACCTCCGATCGGTCAGACCGGTTTCATCATAGGCCGGGCCAAGTTCCTGTTTCGAGGTTCGAGTACCGCGTCAAGGAGAAAAGGGAGGAGCAGAAGCCTGTTGCTGATCTAGAGAAGCTTAAAGCCAATGCTGTTGTTCAGATCGGTGAAATCAAGGTGCCCATAAAGGATACGGGTAAAGGACCGATGGATATTGAGAAATCAGTTGATGTTCCTTCTCAAAAGCCGGTCATGGACAATGATCATGAGGCCGGTAGCAGCAAGAGCGCAGCAGACAAGTACCATCAGCCTAGGTGGTGCCCTTCAGGCTTAACTCATACACAGAAGAGGAAGCTGCAGCGCCTTCGCAACAAGGAGAAGAAAGAGCAGGAGGCAGAGAAGATGAGGGATGACCACTACAACAAGTATAGACCCATGATCCCTCAAGGCAAGGTTTGGCAGATCAAGACGGCTGATCAGCCAGCAGGACCGGTCGGACCGACACAGTTGACCGGTCAGACTGGTCAGCCAGACCGGTCAGACCGCTCTGACTAGCCGGTCAGGCCGGTCGAGCCCAGTGCAGCGCTAGCAACCGAATCGGCGGTGCCTGTTTCGGTTCCTTCTGTTGATGAAGCCCCAGCAGTTCCACCAGCATCAGAAGATGAGGAATTGGTGAATTATGAAGCATCTCCGGAGCATACCAACTTGGAGATCAATGTGGTGCATTTATCTTCAGATTACTTCGTGGTTCCGGAAGAAGATATGGCTCATCTCTAGTTTGGGCCTTGTGAAGCTGTGTTCCAGAAGCCAAGAGAGAAGGACAACCATCTAAAGGTTCTTTACATGAGGGGACACATCGACGGGAAGCCGGTGAGTCGCATGCTAGTGGATGGTGGGGCTATTGTAAATCTTATGCCCTACTGATGGGGGAGTAAACCCGGGACCCCTGACGGGCCTGACTCGCATAAGGGCAGCCCAACAAGTCTGCTGGGCTGGAAGCGGCACAGCCCACCAACCAGCATGGGCAGTTGCCTTCCTTCATAAGCCAACATGTCCGGGAGCTCGACCTCCCGCTACACGTGGAGGCTCCCCGACCTAGCGCCCCGGGTCAGAGCCGTACTAGGCGACCCGGGTCGTGCGCTCCAAGACTGTCGCCCTGCACGATAGGCGTGCCGGTCAAGCCAGGACCCCGTACAAGCTCCACGACGCCTGCTCCCCTTATCGCGCGGCGCGAACATAGGCTACAAGGCTCTCTGACAGAGTGACAGCGCCTCATGTGTGGGTCCCGCGACACAATGGGAGAGGGCATCAACAGACGTCGCCTCCCGTGCCGTAATGATGGTCGCTCCTGTGCACCACTCCATTACGCCAGCGAGCGTGACCGGACGACCCTGCCTGGCCTCGGTAAGGCACCCCTTACTGGGCGCACTGTCCTACAGACAGGGAGTACGCGAAGAGGACATGAGGTAGCCCTGCGGATAAGTAGCGTAGGCACAGGCAGATAGGACCGAAGATGATCCCTGAGCGACCATCCGAGTAACCAGGCAATCCCGACTGACCTAGGATGGGACAGCACTTGGACAAACAGTTGCCCAAGAAAACCAACCAGACTCAAGCCTCCCCACTCCCGACCGACCGAGTGGGCCCCGACGACTGACAAGGACAAAGGACTCCCAGACAGAGCCAAGACATAGCGCTAGATATATGTAAATACGGGCCCCACCATGAACTATAAAAGGGAAAGCCCCCGCGTAGGAAAAGGCTAGACTCCTAGAGGTTCAACACTGCTGGATACAGCTTGTAAGCTCCCCTCAAAACTTTGAGCACCTGGGTTCGAGAGCAATAGAGCAAGAACACTACCCCCCATACTAGACGTAGGACACATTCGGCCTGAACCAGTCTAAATCCTCGAGTCTTTGCATGCTAGACCATATCCGATCAAGCGCACAAGAAACGAGCAATCGAGTAGTTTTTTAGTCGCCCATTTCCCGCAGCGACACGTACTCTTTGTACAAGAAGCTCAGTGGCCAAGACAAAGACCTGATCAAGACGAACATGACGGTCAGTGGCGTTGGTGGGAACGAGCCCATTAGTGCCAAAGGAGTTGCTTCCATGGATCTCACCATTGGGAGTAAGACACTTGCTACGGCCTTCTTCGTCTCGGAGGTGCAAGGTAATTACAATTTGATTCTTGGGAGGGATTGAATTCATGCAAATCAGTGTGTTCCTTCTATCTTGCATCAATTTCTTATTCAGTGGATCGGCAATAAAGTTGAGGTAGTCCATGGAGACGCTTCATCTTTTGTTGCTTTGCCGATTCCGATTCTATTAGTGTGTACATGACAACGTCAAGTGCTTATTGGGCGTGGATCTGTCCGATCATGATTTGATCAGTTGCACTAAGAATGGTTTTGTTTCTGCTGTACTAATGCTGATGGACAATTGGCTAAATCATTTAATATAAATCAGATGAGTTCAACAGAGATCACAGAAGCAACCGGTCAGACCGCTTGTGCCGACCGGTCAGACCGGTTCGATCCTGTTCGGCGCACAGGGCCTACCGGTCAGACCAGTTGGCTTCATTATTCATGAGAATGGAATAGAGATTGATCCTAAGAGAATTGAAGCCATGAAGAAAGTTGAAGCTCCTACATGCAAAAAAGATTTGCAGAAGTTCTTGGGCAAGGTAAATTTCTTGAGAAGGTTCATATCCAACTTGTCCGGGAAGATCGATGCTTTTACTCCTATTCTTTGGTTAAAGGATAAAACCGAATTTACTTGGGGAGCAAAACAGCAAGAAGCGTTTGAGAAGATCCAGATTTATTTGTCTTCACCACATGTGCTCAAGGCGCCTGGGAGGGGAGTACCTTTCAGACTTTATGTGGCTGCTGAAGACAAGGTTATTGGTGCTGTTTTGACTCAAGAAACCGAAAGAAAAGAGTACATCATTACTTATTTAAGCCGACGACTTATTGATGCGAAGACAAGGTATACATTCATTGAAAAGTTATGTTTGTCTCTCTATTACGCTTGTACCAAGGTGAGATATTATATACTATCTAGTACTTGCATAGTGGTATGTCAAACCGATGTGATCAAGCATATGTTACAAAAACCAATTTTGAGTGGTCGAATCAGCAAGTGGGCTTATGCTTTAGTTGAATATGATTTGGCTTGTGAACCTTTGAAATCTATGAGAGGCCAAATTGTAGCAGATTTTATTGTTGAGCATCGGATTAATGACAAGCATGATCTAGAAGTCAGCTATATTACTTGCACACCATGGAAGTTGTACTTTGATGGATCGGTTTGTGATGATGGTCAAGGAATTGGTGTTGTTCTTATTTCTTCGAATGGTGCCGTTTTTGAGTTTTCAAACCGGTTGGAAGAAGTATGCACAAATAACTAAGTTGAGTATGAATCTCTTCTATTTGGCTTGGAATTCTTGCAATCCTTGGGCGTGAAACATGTTGAAGCCTTTGGAGATTCTCTTCTGGTGGTGCAGCAAGTATCCAAGGTATGCCAATGTTATAGTGGTTCTTTAAATAAATATCTTGACAAATGTCTTAATATTATTTCTTCCTTTAATGAAATTTATTATAAAACATATTCCGAGGAAAGAGATTGAAAATCAAATACTCTGGCTCAGCAAGCATCTGGCTATAATGTTACAAAAAAATATTTTAACATTCGCAAATCGATGCAAACGAAAGCCGAGTTTCTAGTTCTGGACCAACCGGACCAACCGGTCAGTGACACCGGTCTAACCGCCTAGACCGGTTTGACCGGTCCAGAGACCAGTCTGATCGGTAATGCTGCTGTTGATTCCAATTCGGCCAAAAGGGATGATTTGATTGTCACGGCCAAAGGTCAGGATTGGAGGATTCCTCTTATATCATATTTAAGAGATCTTGGTCGTGGTGCAGAAAGAAATATTCGGCGTTTGGCTTTCAAGTATGTTTTAATTGACGATGAGCTTTATCGTCAAACTGCCAAAGATTTGCTTCTCAAGTGTTTAAACTCGGATCAGGCAAAAGTTGCTATGGGTGAGGTTCATGAAGGCATTTGTGGTACTCATCAATTGGCTCCCAAGATGAAATGGTTGCTTAGACGAGTCGGTTTCTATTGGCCTACCATGATGTCCGATTGTTTCAAGTATTATAAAGGGTGTGAAGAATGTCAGCGGTTCATAAAGGCATTTGTGGCACTCATCAATTGGCTCCCAAGATGAAATGGTTGCTTAGACGAGTCGGTTTCTATTGGCCTACCATGATGTCCGATTGTTTCAAGTATTATAAAGGGTGTGAAGAATGTCAGCGGTTCATAAAGGCATTTGTGGCACTCATCAATTGGCTCCCAAGATGAAATGGTTGCTTAGACGAGTCGGTTTCTATTGGCCTACCATGATGTCCGATTGTTTCAAGTATTATAAAGGGTGTGAAGAATGTCAGCGGTTTGGTGATTTGCAATTGGTGTCTGCTACGTTGATGCATCCTATTATTAAACCATGACCGTTCCAAGGTTACGGGTTGGATTTCATTAGACAAATTAATCCTCCATCTTCGAAGGGGCATCGCTTCCTGTTGGTTGCTACAGATTATTTTACTAAATGGACCGAAGCAGTTCCTTTGAAGAATATGACACATGAGGTAATTGAGTTTATTACTGAGCATATTATTCATAGGTTCGGCATTCCACAAACTTTGACAACGGATCAAGGTTTTTCATTTATATCAAAGGAGGTGCGTGCCTTTGCCGAATCTTACAAGATTAAGTTGCTCAATTCATCTCCATACTATGCTCAGGCCAATGAACATGCCGAGTCTAGTAATAAGATTTTGATCAAGCTTATCAAGAAGAAGATAGAGGAAAATCCTAGGAGGTGGCATGAAGTGTTTATCGAAAGCATTATGGGCTCATTGGATATCTCGACATGGTGCTACTAAGGTTACTCCTTTTGAGCTTGTGTATGGTCAAGAGGCCGTTTTACCTGTTGAGGTAAATCTGGATGTTTATAGATTAGCAAAACAAAATGACCTCTCCGCCGTTGATTACCATGACTTGATGATGGATAACATTGATGAGGTGACCGACAAGCGTTTGAAGGCTTTAAAGGAAATTGAGAATGACAAGTTTCGGGTGGCCAGAGCTTACAACAAGAAGGTAAGAATTAAATCTTTTCAGGTTGGAGATCTGATTTGGAAGACAATTTTGCCTCTTGGGATGAAAGGCAACAAGTTTGCCAAATGGTCGCCAAGTTGGGAAGGACCATACAAGATCATCAAGGTTATCTCCGGAAATTCATATATGATGGAGACGGTGCAAGGCGAGCGTCTACCTAGAGCTATCAACGGGAGGTACTTGAAGAAATATTATCCCAGCGTATGGCAAAGTGCATGAAGATGAAGATGACCGATAGTGGATATCGCCCTTAGTTTTATTTTTGGATTGCATGCTCTGTGTAAAACATGTATATCAGATTAGTTCTTGCTTTTTGGCTTGTGAAACTCACCAAAAAGCCGGGGGGGGTGCATATATTGACATCCAATTCTAGCAGGCTCAGAGGCCGACCGGTCTGTCCAGTTTTAGTCCTAGTAGGCTTTGTTTTATTTTATAAATTCTTGTGTAAACCGATTTCGAAAGGGGTACGACTTCCCCAGCCTATAAATATAAAGGCTAAGGCTGATTGAGGTATTTCCAATCGAATCAAATAAATTTACATCTACTTTTTGTTCCTCTCAAACCCTAGCTTTTCCAAACCCTAATTGTTGTTCTTCTCGCGTCCCGGCGATGTTCGAAGACGTTCTGAGTGGCCTTGCCGACCTCAGGGCAACCCTAGCTATACGAGCTCCGACGGGGCCCCTCCCGAGCTTGTGTTCCTAGGTCTACACGGCGTTCTACACAGACCGGTCGGCGCAACTGGTCAGACTGGTTCGCACAGGGCTTCACAGGTGTTGATCGTTCTGACGATTTTTTGCGCGTTCTAGCGCTTTCGAGTGTGTTGGAGCGATTCTGTGTCAACAAAACGCACCCGACTCACTAAAAACAATCACCAAACTATCACTACAAGTCTATACAACATTACATATACCGTCTTTGCATCTTTAATTTGGGCGATTAATTATTTCGAATCTCCGGTCCACAAGTATATATTTGCTTCTAACGTGTGTATATATATGCACAAGAAAAATTACAGAGGCATGTGGTAAGGAAAGGACACCACAAAGTTACAGAGCAAAGGTTACTTCTCTATAAACAGAGGCATGTGGCTTATCACCTAATAATTGCATCTCTGAGCAGCTATACTCCGGTGATCTCCAATCCATAGGCAACTGTAAAGCTCAAAGTTGAATTCGACAAACGACGGCCGGGATCCAAATGAGCCGCCAACACCATTTGAGGGGTGGAAACCTAAAAGAGGGGAACGACGAGTGAAGAACATGAAGATCTAAGAGAGGATATCATAGTCTTGCAACCCGGCATTTGTTGAGATGATGCAATCAAGGAATGTGGATGATGACACGGTATAGAGACTTGCAGCCGACCTTCACCGGCATTTGGCGTGTGCAACCATCAAGGGAGGATGCCAATGAAGCACCAAAGCAGAGCACTTAGTGCTGGTGCTGGGGTGGTTCCTCCAAGACGACGGCTACAAGTGGGATGCAGCGTCACATTTGTCATAGATCTCGTGTCCTGTTGTTGTATGTTTGTGCCAATCTAAGTCGGTTAAAACTCATTGTTATCTAGTAGATGCGCAATTATGTTGTAGAAACTATAGGTGGCCAAAACAGGCAGCCCGATATGGGCCCATTCAAGCACGGCCCGTTAAAGCATGATTGCTAATTAAAGGGACAGTATCGTGACCATCCACATGCTAAGGTGTCGGCCTAGGCATGACACGAGTGGGTCTTAGTCGTGCCGTGCCTGAACGCGATTGGCCGATGTAAGCACGCAACACGTGGTGGCGACAGTGGGGGGAGGCTGGGCGGTTCTTGCCGTGTCGCTGTCGGGGGTGGGTGCGGCCACGCCGGCGTGACATGCCGCAGGGATGAAGGGGTGGGCGCTGGAGCTAGGACACAGTAAAGGGAGGAACTTCAAGCGCCGATGCGTGGGCATGGCAGGAGGTGGGGATGGGAGTAAAGCAGGCAGGGTGCGCCACCGTGTGGGAGGGAAGGAGAGGCGCGGGTGGCCAACTGCTGCCGCCCGCCATGCGGGAAGGTGTGCCGCCGCCGGTACAGGATAGGGGAGGAGGGGCGGTTTGGGAAATGGTAAGTTAGGGTTTGGGGATGAATATATATGTGTGTGTGTATATATGGACCGGTGGGGGTCGCTTGGTTGATGGGTACGGTATATTGCACTGTTTGCTAACCATGCTGTGCCGGGCTAGCCCACGTGTCGAGGCATCAGTCCAGGCACGGCACGAGAGCACGATTAACCTTGTGCCGTGGGCTGGCCCATGGGCCTCATGCCGGATGGGTATCTATAGTAGAAAATCTTACCAGACGTATATCTGGTTGTTATGTCAAATGCATAGGTATCTGTTTCATTCTTAAAAAATATTCCCTCCATTCTAAAAAGTAAGTCACTGTAACACCCCAGTGTTAATTTAGGTGCTAATTCCGTGCTTAGCCGCTAATCATCACTTAAGCATGGTTATTAGTGTTAATCGTGTAGGCTTAGATAAATTTTAGTTATTGACTTAGCTTTGACCTCTGTTTTCTCCCAAATCCAAAACTCGAATCAACTTTTGCCCAACATCAATGTTGTAGAACTTTTCTTCCTCTCCAACTTTCATTTTGGCCAAATTTCAAGTTTCAGCACGAAATTTAAAGAAAACCTTTAATTTTGCTTTGAATAGGACATTTTCAAATGCACTCAAGTTTCAAATTTTATCTTTCAAACCATTGTTCAAATGAAAAAGTGCCTGAAACAAAAGTTGAAGATCTCAAAATTTTGAACAACTTTCATATTCAAAAGTTTTTCATTTAAGACCAGGAGAAAAACTGAATTTACGAATTGTATTTTGAACTTCAGTTTATTTACGAGACTGCCCTCACTCCATCTCTCTCCTTCCTCTGTTTTTCCCTCCCTCACGCCGTCGCCGCCTCGGCGTCGGGCCGTCACGCCGGCACCGTCCTCTGGCCGGCCACGCGCCGCGCCATGAGCCAAACCACCCTCGCGCCCCCTGTTTTCGCCCAAACCGCCCTCCCTGGCAGAGCCTCGCGCTTGCCACGCGTCTACGACGCTCGGCCAGGCGACATGCCGCCAAACACCGTCGCCCGCTCACCGTCGCTGCGCTCCAGCCCTGCCGGCGAGCCCTCCACGCGTCGGCCATCGCACCTCGACGTCCACGCGAGCTCGTGCTTATCCCGTCCAGCGCCCAAGTCTGTTTTTCCCTCCCCTTCTCCTTTCTCAGGCTCAGGATGAGCC
The DNA here is from genome assembly GCF_016808335.1 of Panicum virgatum. NCBI lineage: Eukaryota > Viridiplantae > Streptophyta > Magnoliopsida > Poales > Poaceae > Panicum > Panicum virgatum. The sequence continues at coordinate 12,753,813 of NC_053150.1, read as the reverse complement.
GAGCCCAAGCAGAGCTGCCGCCGCCGGCGCCCCTCCGGCCAAACCCCACCTTGATTCTTCGCGCCCAGGTTCACCGGAGCCTCGCCGCCGCGGCCATGAGCCGAGCCCACTGCTCGCGCGCGCGAATGCCGCCGCCGTGCACTAACCGCACGCCTGCGCGCCGCCATGGCCGCCGCCCTAGCCCCATCGTGGAGCTCCCCTGTCTGACCCTCCTCTGCCCCCACTGACCCGCTAGCGAGCTTCCCCGTCGCCCGCTGATGCTCGTCGGCCCAGCCACCACCGCCCAGCCACGCCAGAGCGTCGCCGCCGCCGTGGACCGCCGCCGCCGCCGTCCCCTGTCTTCGCCAGCGTGCCCTCTTCCGGCCACCTCAGCTCACTCCGAAACCACCCAGAGGTAGCCCTAGGTCCCTTCTACCTCCTCCACCCCGAGGCCCTCGCCGCCGGCGAGCGAGCTCGCTGGAAGCCGGCCCGCACCGCCCGCCTCTGCTTCCAATCCGGCCATGGGCCAGATTGCGAGGTCCCAAATCTTTCCAGGGGGTTTTCTGCAAATCTAGGGACTTAAACATAATATCTAGTTTTGTTTTTACATTTTTGCAGTAAACTTGGAAATTCAATTAAAAATCATAGAAAAATCCTAAAAAGGCAAATAAGGACTTTTTGGAATCCTTATCAAAATCTCTACCCTCTGGAACCATAAAATGACATTTTTTAGTTAGAATGTTTTGCTGCAAAAATAGATTTATATTTAATAGTGCATAAAGACTAGTTGTTCTTACCTTTTTAATAAATAATGTTTGGAGCCATGTTATACCATGAAATTTTTATGGTAGTATGTAAATGTGAATCTAGTGTTAGTGTAAAAATTTCATGATCATTTCTCATGTTTAGCTTTAGTTTTTATTGAATCCTTTTTTATGCCATATTTGATTAGATCTTTATGTTCAGGGTGTTATACTGTGTTCCGTGAGTTAAAATTTTTTCAGTACCTTTAATTTGGTTTCTAATTGCTATAGAAAAAGTTTGAGAATTTTTAGTTATGCCTAACTGGACCAAATGATTTTTGTTAAGGAGAACTACATTAAATCAGGGAAAATAATTTCTATGCCTGGAAAAATTTAATATTTTTTACTAGAACTTTTCCTTGAGTACATAATCATAAAAGTAAAGTTAGAGCCCTAGAACTCAGTATAACTCAGTATAATTGCTTGTATAATTTAAACTTGATTAATGTAGCTATCACTTGCTTTATTTCTTTTATGCCTTGTGTAGTTTTTCTTATGCTAGAATAAATCCTTTTGTAACTTGTAAATGCGTAATTGAAGTTAGTAGCATGCTAAATTTTGCAACCAACTGGTTTAGCCTTGTGGTCACCTGCAGTGCCTAGTTAAAATGTTCAACGTGTTGTTCGTTTAGCAATTGGTGAGGTTTTGTCTTAATCGTGTTTAATGCTTGTATAAGCTATCTCTCAATATCTGTGGTCCTGTTAAGTCAAAAGCATGCAGTTCCTGTAAATCATGCTAACCCTATTAGGTTCAGAGTGTTCTTGGTTTGTGTGCTATGTTTATGCTTGCTTGCTAATAATTTAAGTCCATAGCTACTTCTTTTTGGCTCTAGGCGGATCCTTAATCTTCGTAATGCTTAATCTTCCTATGTGAATTAGTAGCCTTCCTTTATAGGAGACACTTCAGGCTAAAATAAATTGAACCTGAATTCTCTTATTGCAGCACCAACCCTTTTGTCTTTTGAGTTTGTTTGTTGTGTTTACTCGATAAATGATTGCCCAGTCATGTCTTTCCTTTAATGGCATTGCATTTGCATCGTTGCATATCATCTAGGTACACTAGATGTGCGACACGTGGAACCGGAGGGCAATGTCGAAGCCGAGCCAGAAGATGGTGCACGGGTGGACCAATCCAGAAGACGGAAGGACCGACTGGAGTGCATGCTTGGACTGGGATGATGTCAAGCCGGTGCAAGACTACAAGCTAACTAACTGACTTTGTGTCAAACCCAGGTAAGCCCCGGAGCATAACCCTTAATTTCAGTATTTAATGTTTATTATATAATTATTGTGCATTTACATTTCTAGGAGTTGATTGGAACCTTAGATGCATGATCCCTAGGTTTCCTCAGTTACTCTACCAGTGTGCAGGTCGTTAGTACTGCCATGCTTAATCAGGATTCGGTAGAAGTCGAGTGATTCCTGTCACTCGTGAGATATAGGTCCTGGTTTCTTATGGCAAAGTGGGTTTGAGAATGAATCTGTGAGAAAAGAAAAATGGAGATCGGGTGGAGAGGAATTGGATTATGGATGTGAAATTAATGGAAAGTGAGCCTCCGCCTGTGTCGATTGAGGACCGTACCGTTGTTAGCATTATTGACCGAGGATTGAACAGTACTAACCACATGCCGGAAGTAGGAGGTAGTTGAAACTGGTAAGCTAATTACTTGATTTGCAACGATATTTTGAACTGCGACCTGCTACTCTGGGAGTGGGATGATGGCGGGTGATGGAATGTATGTCACCTTCGGGATCTCTGGTAGTTCGCCGTGAGGGGCCCATTCACCCGGGTTTTGGCAGGCGTGGTTCAGACGTCGGGATAATGATGGAAACAGTTGACATATGTGGTCTGGCGTGGCTGCACTTGTCGTGTGAGTTAGGTCCACCTTGCAAGGTTAAATCGGATCGATTCGCCGTGACTCGCGGATATGAGAGCCTTGGCCACTGTGTCACATCGTAGTAAAAGTTTGAAATGAGAATGAAAAGTTAACACATGAGATATGATTGTGGTACTCTTGGAAAATATAATGTGATATACCATGTTTGCTGTAGATATTTATGCAAACCTAGTTGATATTTGTACATTAAACTTGAGCTAAAATATTGAAAGTAAGGATCCACTATTAGTCGTTTTCCAGCAAAAATAAACTCCAGAGCAAAAAAGCTTGCATGTCTAGATAGTGGGCTAAGTATACCCATAGTCGGGTAAGTCTTGCTGAGTATTAGTATACTCAGGGTTTATTGTCACCCTGTTTTCAAGTAACTGCTGCTGGTTGGAGCTAACCAGGATTCACATCGGTGGGCTCGATGTGACGTCATCACGTCATCGTAGTGATCGTTCTTTTTCTAAACTAAACTTCTATTTAATTTCCGCTGCATTTTGAACTCTGATATTTTATGTAAACTTGTTTGTAAAACTCCGCATTATAAATTAACTTTGAGAACTTTTGTCTGCTTGTAATCATCTGTGCTCGTCTTCGTGCGAGACTTCTAGTGTTTTTCGATCCTTAACCCGACAGACGACCGGATTACACTGTTTTAAGTGCGTGGCAACTTGATTAACCATTAAGATGATAGTTAGCGCACTTAAGCCGATTTAATTTGGACGGTTCTGTTACAGTCACCTTGGAAAATCTCAGAATTAGGGAGGAGTTGCTCAGGGGCAGTTAGATTTCGGCAGTACTAATCCCGCACTCATCCTACTCTCTCTCTCTCTAATCTTCGCTTGCTCTTTCTCTCTCTCTCCACCTAGTTCCTGGTGAGTTCTTTTTTTTTTGCATTGATCAGTGGAATTGAGCAATTAATCACTAGTATCAAGAACCTGGGGGACGGTCTGAGCTCCCTGAGGTTAGCGAGGCCATTTTTTCTTATCCTCAGTCTCTTTGAAATAAGCTATTCCCGCCTTTTCTCTACGTCGGGAGTATTAGGATTTCAAAAGGTCAAACATTGTAGGTTTGACTAATAATTAGTTAAATCATATACATGTCTAGGTCTAAAAGCTATACCAATAGATACGTATTTCACGTACCTTCCACATGATATTGATTTTATAACAACCGATAATATATTATAAGTTAGTTTATGCCCAAAGTTTTGTTTTCAATAACAAATACAAATGTAAAAGAAGTACAATCGAAGTATTTGCGAAAATTTTACTTAATGGTCTGTTTGGAGGAGCTAAAATTGTGTGCTAAACTTTAGCACATATTAGCACTCATATATACACTAAAATTTTCAAATCTTAGTTAAAGTTTAGTCCACCCTATTATATTAGCACTTCCATTTGGATAAACTAGTTGTAAAGTTTAGCATTTTCATCCATTAGCACTTTGTCTCCAAACGGACCCTTAGCCACCTAATTAGCGTCCAGCTGGGCCGGTGGACGTAGGTAGACGTGCGGTGTCCGCCTGGTGCCGATCCTACTAGTTCTAAGTATCTAGCCAACATCTCTACAACAACAAATTGCGTTTATTGGTTATGTGATTTTGAAGTTACCACCAGTTTCGAAGCCTTTGTGGCACTGACATGCGAGGGGAGAATTGTTTTTTTCAAGTCAAGCATATCATTTGCTCTGGCTCCATTAGGACGTGAATGGCAACGGTACTTTTTCCCAAGCTGTTTACATATACACACAAACACACACGACTCACTAAAAACAATCACCAAACTACCACTAGAAGTCTAAACAAACCTTACATATAATCTGTACCGTCTTTGCATCTTTAATTTGGGCAGTTAATTATTTCGAATCTCCGGCCAGCAAGTATATATTTGCTTCTAACGTGTGTACATATATGCACAAGAAAGAAAGAAAAACAGCCTACAAAGGCTGAAAACATCCAACCCAACAATTTTCCTTTGGTCAAGAATCTGCCCACTCCGGTCCTGAGCTGCGACAGATCCAGACTTCACCAGCTACAACGTACCCAGACCTGGTATAGCCGCATAGGAGGGGACAATTCCGTGGATGTAGATAAGGTGGAATGTGACAGGTCCAGACTCTTGAGATTGATGGTCCGAGACTCAGCATCGGAACCGGATGACGATGCATGAGATATCGTCCTTGCTCATCCTCCCCAATGCCTGCGACGTTAGTCGCTTCGCTGCTGTTTGTGGGTCCTTGGTAGACCTCACCAGATCAACAGCTTCTTGGTTCTTCATTACCTTTACTCAGCAAAGACAGAGCCAAACAACAGATTTGTAAGTAGACTTTTAAGAATATAGATGACTCGACATGTTAATTTGTTGCTCAGGCATATCTGTTTGTATTTAACACACAACAAGAATAGCAGCATTTTAACTGGACCACCAATCATTGTGTTTACAAGCATGCATGATGTAACTTAACAAGACAAAGCTACACTGACTTGGCCTATTTTGACCAAGTAACAAAATGGTTAAATTGGTCTTTAACCAAGTGACAGATTGGTTAAATTGGTCTTAGGAAGTTGCAATTTTTTTGGCTCAAAATTTTTTCTGGTCTTTCACTATAGAAAAGATAAATATAAACTAGTGGACAATAACGCAATAAGAAAAAAGATTTTGGATTGATATCCAAAAAGAAAGTATTAATGCTAGGTAACAAATTCTGTACTGTGTAAGGTGATAACGTTAAAGTGAAATTGGCAAATAAAATACATACCTTCCATAATCCATCACTGGCAAGTATGACAAATTCAGTACTCGAGCTTATCTGTATATGCTTAACATCCGGTTCTGAGCTCAAGTGTGCCTTGAGGCTCTGATCACCAAAAGCTCTTGCAACGGCAAGTTGGCCATTTACGCGAGGAACATCACCTATCAGCAACTAGAAAATGCATTGAGACAGTTTACATTGCGATTGGGATGAAACAACAATGAAATAATTAGGCGATTAGATGCTTACCGGGGAAAGTAGAAACAAAACCACCTTGCTTTTCAATCCTTTTTCGTTCATTAGTTGTATGGGGTTCATGATCAACAGTAAGCTGATTAGCAGTACCTCTGTCACAGACAACAGCTCTTGAATCACCTATATTTGCTATCCACAAATCTTTACCATCTACTACAATAGCAGTAACTGCTGTTGAACCTCCTGGTCCTAGTTGTTTAGAATTTTCCAGAATATATTTGTTTGTAGAGCTGTATGCATTTTTAATGGCTTCTTGAGGGTCCGACCAGAAGAGAGGCTGTAAATACCATGAATAGTTAGCTGGATGAGTATCTTCGTAGAGAAAATGTCATAAATTGGAATTACATAAGCTTCTTTCAGTATGTTTTACATGGAAATTACATAAATGTAGTCAAGTTTTACATGGAAAATACATAAGAAAATGTAAAGCTTACCTCTTTCAGTATGTTGTTAAAAAGATTAGCTTTCAAATAACTGGCCACGCTATCTCCCAAATGGCCATCATAAATGGCAAACAGACCAAGTTCGTGATCATTTTCATATCTGTACTCTGCTACATGGTAGTCTTCCATGTCATGGCCAGATCTTCCTTCCACTAAGTGAAATCCGTGTGTTACTTTGTTGCTTGACAACTTACTTTGTCCTTTTCCAGTATCAGATGATGATGTAGTGAGACATGCTGCGGTCTTTAGAGTACATGTAGAAATAGAAAACAAAGGTTATATCAATAGTTTCAATTTAAAATCCTAGCAGTTGTTAAAGTATTGACGGAACAAAACAAAGAAAAGGATATCCCATCCAAATTGTGATAAGGTTGGCATATAAAATGCTAATGAAGTTTATAATGCCATAAAAAATATTTGATGAAAATGAATCTCCTAATTACTATATAGTTAGCATTGAACTAAAAGTATTGAAATGGTAACGGTTGCCCCACCGCCACCTATCACCACCACCAGCTCCCTCTGTCACTACTCCACCATTCTCACTGAGGCATGAAAATTTGTTGATTTCATCATTATAACCCTACCACCATCCAATACCAGTCCTGACATCTCTCATGCCGAATAATTACACCATTCATTATCAGATCTTTGTAAACTGCCGCAAAACTCCATGTACCATGCTATCCATCTACCATGCAAAACCTTTTTTTCGAGGAAGTAAATTTAAATCAATCGAGAAGCCTCACTTTAACGGTTTAACACTCCCTGACCTGAATGATCACAGTTTCACACCGATTACACTCCAAACCCAGCTCTCATCATAGTGGTGCGTGTGGCTCCACAGCGTTCTTAATTCTTATGCAGTCAGGCCTAGGCATACTACCACTTGCCCAGCACCAACAGAATCGAATCCTACCACCTAGCCTTCTCCCCCCATCCTCATGAGTCATGACCAAGCAAAAGATGAATTCCTGTACTACGCTTCGAGCACCCCGAACAGAAAGTTGCATCATTTCCTGGAAGCATAGCCTGCTCGGAGCCAGCTGATGACACAGAATCGAAAGCTAGAAAATTCAAAGCTTGATTTTTTTTGTGGAAGTAAATTTAAAGATTGAACTTAAAGTAACTTTCCTAAACTAGAGAACTCGCCACGCACAGTAACAGCAAGCTCGCGAATTCAAGGATCTCGTCCCGCAACCAGGCGTGGGCCGCGAGGTACCCACCCGGCCTCGCCGGCTCCGGGGAAGCAAAAAGGGGAGCAGAGGCAGCAGCAACCCTCTGGGTGGTCACCTAATACCTACCATGAGCATGTTGAGGATGTCGGGCCGCCTCTTGCTGCGGTGGAGGCGGGCGCCACCCCCGGCCGCCGGGCCCGACGGCGAGGACGAGGACGAGGAGGAGCAGGACGCCGACGGCGGCTGGCTGTCCGCCGCCTGCCCGCCGATCATGGCCGCCGCCGCCGCCGCACTGGTTGGGGTTGGTCGGTCTCCTCGTGCTCCCGTTTGGCTCTACTTTACATTAGTGTGCCCGTGTCTCTGTTCATGAGCTCCCTTCCCTTGTGGTTAACGGGATGGGCACGCACGGCGGTGGCCACATCGGGTAATTAATTTCGCAAAGCCTCATCATTTTGTGGCTCACGTGTCTTGACCCATCGACATGACCGCATTGCTAGTACGATTTACTCTCTCGGTTTTTCTGTTTATATATAGTATTAGATTTGTCGTAAGTCAAACTTAGTCAACTTTGATCAAATCTATAAAAATTATAGTAATAACTATAATATCCAACATATCCATTGTCAACATATACTTTATGTTACTATTTTTTTTTTATAAATTTAGTCAAGTTTGCAAATTTGACATAGGATATACAATATGTAAATAAAAACAGAGAGAGTACAACGCAAACACATTTGTCTTGATCCATCTCTAGAAATATTCAAGTTTTCCAAATATGTGTACACGAAATATACTAATAGTTTGGTTACAAGATGCTCGAACTCCCACAAAGTTATACCATTTTACAAAAAAAATGTATCTTTTAATTTTTATACCGCAGGGAATTCTCATATTTGATAAAGCAAGAAAAACTCTTACCAAATAAAAAAGAGAGGGATTATATTAAGCCTACATACTACTCACATGTCCTTAAATATGCGGCATCTAGGGCAAAAAAATAGCTTATTTTTAACTTACTAGCTTCTATTAACTTTATTTGGCAGAGTATCTACTGTCATGGATCGCCAGATCCACTGGGCGCAAATGCAAGGGAGAACTGCTTTTTTCTTGCTCTTGATGAGTAGGCCCTCCTTTAGTTGGTGTTGCTGTACGCAGTAAGTTGAAACAAAGCGTCCGGATCGAAGGTTCCCTCCGTTCACAAATACTTCTCACTTCCGGCAGGACCCAGTCAAAACTTTGACCACCAATCACTTTCAAAACTTATAAAACGCGTAGATCTTTCATGAAAAAAAAACATATCACAATCTCAAATTATGCTGGAATGCACAAATACTCGTCATGATGTTTAAACAAATCTCGCTGAAGTGGCACCAAACAGGCAATTTTCAGCTGATCTGGAACCCTCTACGGATTTTACCCTCATCAGTATCAAACCATGGAGAGCATACAAATAGAACCTTGGCACTACCAAAAAGAAATGGTTGCCACGTCGACAAGTACCATAATTTCCAGCACCAGGCACAAAACGACCATGGTTCGGGGCAGCCGCCACCAGCAGTCGCTGTCGTGGCAACTGGCGAGTCAAAAACTTCTCGAGAAGAAACAGCAACAATACCACTACAGCAAAGTGCTTCAGACTGAGCCCACAGCCTGATAGCTGCAGATTCTACGCAGTCCAGTTCAACTTGCTGCGCGAATCCTAGCCGCAACCCGAATTTGGATTGCAAATTTCCTCTTGGAAAAACAGAACATAAACCAAGAGGTTACCTGAAAAATCATCCACCACTTTGCGACGCGAAAAGTTTCTGTTCAACATCACCGCATCATCAATCTGGCTGATGCATCAACCTCTGTTGCCCAATCCAATCCGGTCGGGAAAGGCTAGTGCACTGACTGTCAGAGGTAATAGCTAAAAGAGCCACAGCGACATCACATGATAATGATGCTTATCATACATGTTCTCTTGACAAACTTGCAACAGATGGGCCATGGGTCCACCACTCCACTGCAACAGACTAACTTGCAACCGGACCTAAATTGACAAACTTAACTATATATAATTATATATATAACAAATATCGGAGGTCAGGTTCTGTATTATACTTTTCCTAATCACTAAGTACAATCGCACCAGATTAATAAGCTTCTCCAGGGTGCCTCCCAAGCTGCCTCAGCTTCACAGACTTGGTCCACAACAATGAAAAGAATGAGAAAAGAATAGCATCTTTCCAAGTCAATCGTCAATGTCTTGGACCCAGTGCAAACCTGCCATAGAATAACAAAGGGTATGCAATATCCCACGGTTAGGAACATGGGTACATACAATACTGCAAGTGCATGGAAAAGGAGGTAAATACAAGGTCATATGATATTACAAACAAGTGAAAAAAGAAAATAGAAAACCACAGGAATTCACAGGTGAACGCATACCAGTAAATAGAAACTAGAGTTCACTAAGTAAAAGAAGCTCATTTTAACCAGGAAATTATAGCTATACAAGTGATGGCGTTTCAATACATTTCCACTTTTATTCAACTTCTTTTGCTTTAAATTTCCTTAGAGCAGGTTAAGGGCTGAGTCAAGACAGAGTTGTGCACGAATTTAGATTGCGCACAAATTTCATACAAGACAACCATTCTGCAGTAACCTTGGAATGCCTACACATTCCAAATGTGGCCAAAGAATAGAACGGTACCAAAATAACTCATTAACTCTAGTAGAGAAACTAGGGGTCGTGAACCCAGAACCTTATTGTCACAGTGGACTGATTTTATTGTGATTCCTGCAGGATAGACTAATGAAATAAACCCAGTAAAATAGAAGCAATTTTTTTATCTCTAATTTCCAACTACATGTTCACACACAGAAATTTTATGTTGCCACACACAGAAATTTTATGTTGCCGGTTGCCCCGGCAAGCTCAGTTAGAACTACCATAACATGAGGCAACAAATATAGCCATTTTCTTGTGCATATCTCCTGTAATACTCAAAGAGACTCCCTTAGATCACAAATATAAGTAGTTTTAGGTTTGTCCTAAGTTTTTTTTTTTACTTTGGCCAGTGATGACTAAAATTCCAAATAGTTTCGCAACATGAGGATGTGGTACTATATTCATCATGAAAGAAATACTTTTATTATATAATTGGAATGATTTATTTTTATGGAAATCGGTACTCAGAGTGTCACCTGATAGACCATGTTGATGTCCTAAAGTGCTTACATTTGTAATCGGAAGGAGTTATTAACAGTTAACAGTATCCACAGTTCGATGGCATTATTTTCCAGTCATGCATGCACAATCATACACAGTTTCCTTTCGACTATAGATCATTAAAAGTATAAGCAGATGGGAGTGCTTGGAAGGTGGAACACTGGAACTGACCTTCAAGTACAGACTCCACTGCAGAATTTGGAATAATAAGCCCAACAAATCGCCGGTTGTCAGTTGTTGTCTCCAAGCGGACAACACGTATTCTCTTGTGAATCTGTCGCACCTATTTGTTTATGTAAGCAATATAATTGCCAATTAAAGAAGAGTAGATTAGACATCCTCTATAATTCTAGCACGTGCACAAGCATCAATCCTATTCCATTATTTAATTTCACCATGCTGTCTAATATAACATTTGCAGTAATGAACTGATAGCTGCTTGTAGTACGGGAGAACAAGATAATGAAACAAAACAAACCTGCTTAGCTAGTGCCTTTTCTACTGCACCCCAGACAGGAAGTATTAAACCACCCAAGATATTAATCTCCTGTAACCTTCTTCCCACGGTACAATGGCTTCCAAGTTTACACTTTGGTCCATGCATACACTGAAAGTTAAAAAAATTGATTATGAACCTAGCCCAAGTTGTTAAAGGGAAGAGCATATGGCAAATCATGTCATGGGATTAACAAAAAGGAATGTGTTATCATTTTTAGATGCTAAACCTATTGAATTAAAATAAGAGACAACCACAGAATCCTTTGATGGACGCTTTCGAAAACGAAAACGTTTGGATGGATGACATAAATAACAACAAAGCCTTTCTGTCCCAAGCAAGTTGGGTAGAGACAGACCAAGAGCTAAAATCACATTGTAGGCTTATGTCCAAACAGTATCATATGATTGCTATGCTTTTCCCCTTTGTGCTACTGGTAAAGACCTACTGGTGTTTCTTTTAATAATTTGTAAACTCATTGGTGATAACAGATAACTGGAAACTTAAAATAAGCTAGCTAGCTTAATTCTAATAACTAATAAGTTTTTTGGGTAGTTTAAACAAGTATTACAGTCGATGTTCAATGAAATTATCTAAGCATTACCTGCTTGGATGAAGCATCATACTCTTCTTGCCAACCTTTGCCAACTTTGTCAACAGATGAGACCTTCCTATACTTGCTTTTAAGTTCAACCAAAGGCATCTCCCTTCAAACAGGACAGTGATAATAAAAAGATTTAGTGCCAATATTAGAGATATATTGTTGTATTTCCTTGTATTGAGTTTACTTGTACTCCAAGCCATACGGCAATATATAATAGAGGCCACCCCCCCCTCCTTTGGGTGCATGGTGTTTCCCAATTCTCTACATGGTATCACGAGTCCGGGCCAAACCCTAGGCCAGCCATGCCCCTCTCCCCCCTCCGCTGCCCTAACTCGCGCGGCAAACCCTGCCTGCGCGCCCACCCACCACCTGCCGCCGCCAACCCTAGGCTGCGGCACCTCCTCCTCACCCCTGCGCCGCCTCCCTGGTCGGCCCCTCCTCCCTGCGCCACCTCCCTGGTCGCTCCTCCTCCCAGCGCCCTCCCCGGTCGGCTGCAGCAGCATCAACAGATTGCATCTGCAACAATCTGTTGATGTCATGTGTCACCAACGACGGTGACACCCTCGACGACGGTGACTGTCCTCGACGGCATCTCCTCCCTCTTCGTCGACGACACCCAGCCGCCGCCAATCCCCATGGCTGCGTACGCCGCCGTCTCCGTCCAGGCGCATGTCCCGATCAAGCTGGAACTCCGCTCCTCCAATTACACCAAGTGGAGCAGCTTCTTCGAGGCCATGTGTGGCAAGTTCGGCCTCCTCAGCCACATCAACAGCGCCCCTCCCCCTGATCTGCGCACTGATGCATGGAACGAGGCCGACTGTGCCGTCCACAGCTGGCTCTATGGCTCCGTCACCGAGGACGTCCTCGACTTCACCATGGCCGCCAACCAGACAGCACGGGACCTTTGGGTCGCCATCTCCAACCACTTCCAGACGAACAAAGCTCCTCGTGCCATCTTCTTGAGTCATGCGTTCCACGCAATAACTCAAGGGGATATGTCTGTCCACGAGTATGCCCAAGCCCTCAAGAAGGCCACTGATGCTCTTCGCGACGTCGACAAGACTGTTGCCGATTCTGAGATGGTTCTTGCCCTTCTCGCTGGGGCTGATTCTCGCTACAGCACCACTGGAGAGATCATCGCAGGAGACGCGACCATGACCTTCTCCAGGGCTGTAGATCGGCTTGCCCTCCAGGAGCTCCGCCTAGCAAATCAGTCAAAGGTGGCTGCCTCCTCCGCCATGATCGCCTCCTCCTCGGCTGGATGCGGCTCCTCCTGCCAATCTGCATCATCTTCGACCTTCGTCACGCAGCAGCAGCAGCGCCCTCCTCAGCAGCAGCAGCAACGCCCACCTCAGCAGGGCGGTCAGCAGCAGCAGCGTCGCAGGAGGGGCAGACGCTCCAACGGCGGCCAGCAGCAGCAGCAGCAGTCGCCTCGCACACCTAACCCTAGCGGTCCTTAGGTCTGCATCAACCCATGGGCTGCTTTCCAGGGTGCGCAAGGTAGCAGCAATGGCGCACAATTCCAGCGCGGCGGTCAAGGCATTCTGGGCGCCCCTCCTCAGGCTCACACGGCGATCACCTCCCCTCAGGCGCCAACTCAGTCCCCTTCGTGGGATCAGGCTGGCCTGATCGCTGCCCTCCAGCAGATGGCGCTCGAAGGCAATGCATGGGTGATGGATACTGGAGCTTCTACTCACATGCACTCCTCGGAAGGTATACTTCTCTCTCACCTCCCAGCTGCTTCCTCTTCGATTACCGTAGGCAATGGTGCACATATCCCTGTCACATCCCGAGGTTCTTCCGTTCTAGCCACAGATACGTCTAGATTCATTCTGAACAACGTGCTTATCGTTCCATCCATTATTCGCAACTTACTTTCTGTTCGCCAATTCACTCGCGATAATCATTGTTCCATTGAATTTGACGCCTCTGGTTTTTCTGTTAAGGACATCCGGACGGGACGAGTGATCCTTCGTTGCGATAGTACAGGCGACCTCTACACCATCCCATCAGTCGCCCCCGCAGCCGCAAAAGCCATGCTTGCCGCCTCTTCATCCTTGTGGCATCGTCGCCTTGGTTATGTAATAAAGTAGATCGCTCGCTTTGTCATGCATGTCAGCTTGGCAAGCACGTGCGTCTTCCGTTTGCTACTTCTACTTCTCAAACTACTTCACCTTTTGAGATAGTTCACTGTGATGTCTGGACCTCGCCGGTTGCTAGTATTTCTGGTTGTTCCTACTACTTGGTTTTGTTGGATGATTTTTCGCACTATTGTTGGACGTTCCTGCTTAAGCACAAATCCGATGTACATCAGCATATCGTTGATTTTATTGCTTATGCTCGCACTCAGTTTGGCCTTCCCGTTAAGTGCTTTCAAGCCGATAATGGGACTGAGTTTGTTAACCACGCCATGCACACCACCCTGCGCGCAAATGGTGTTATCTTTCACCTCTCATGTCCTTACACCTCTCCACAGAATGGCAAGGCCGAACGCATCCTTCGAACTTTTAACAATTCAGTGCGAACCCTCATCATCCATGCCTCTATGCCGCCCAAGTATTGGGCTGAGGCGTTAGCAGCAGCCACCTATCTGCTTAACCGGCGCCCCTCCTCCTCCATTAGTAACGCGATTCCCTATTTTCGCCTATATAATGCTTATCCCTCTTATGATCACTTGCGTGTCTTTGGTTGCTTGTGTTATCCTAACCTACAGGCCACCTCTTCACACAAGCTCGCTCCACGCTCGACCGCATGTGTCTTTTTGGGATATCCGCCTGATCATAAGGGTTATCGCTGTTTTGATCTTACAACGCGTCGCATCATTATATCTAGACACGTTGTGTTTGATGAGTCCACCTTTCCTTTCGCTCGTGAGACTCATCCACCCACCACCAGCTCCTTTGATTTCTTACTCGGTCGCGACTTGGATATTGCACCTTTGTTTACTAATCATGCAGCTGGTGGCTCTCCTACGGCTGCTCCGTCTTCCATAGACGTTGAGCAACCATGCTCGGCACCTGGTGGGAGCGGTGTTCAACCCCCACTAGGGCCCTCGGCGTCTTCTTCTCCGGGCAGGTGTGGTTTCGTGCCCCCGTCCGGTCCTTCGGCGTCTTCTTCTACGGGCGGGACGGATTCCAGCCCACTTCCTGTGCCAGCAACAGCAGCTGATCCACCTGCGCCTCCTGGAGCGCCTGGTGCTGTTTCTGGTGCGCCTGCTGGTGCTTCTTCTGGGATGCCTGGAGCGCCTGGTGCTGCTGTTCCTGCTCCTGGAGCGCCTCCTGGTGGTGCTGTACCTAGCGGGCGCTTCGGTCAAGTGTACAGCCGCCGACCAGCTGCTGCTACGGTGCCCTCTTCGCAGCCTGGTCGCCCTCTTCGCGAGCTCCCTCTGCCGCAGCTGCAGGGCCACTACCTAGGCCCTCTTCCGGCGCGGTCTCCAGAAGCTCCTCCTAGAGAGCTTCCTCCACTTGAGCCTCCCCGACATCCGATGAGTGGTTCTCCTCCACCGCCGGTCCTTCGCCGCATTACTCGACTCCAGTCTGGTACAATTCAGCCAGTTAGTTACAAGAATTTGTCTGCTGATCATGTTGTTGCTTCTCCCGTTCCGGCCAATTATCGCAATGCACTTGCGGATCCTAATTGGCGAGCAGCTATGGCAGATGAGTTTCAGGCTCTGGTTGATAATGGTACTTGGCGCCTTGTTCCTCGGCCTTCTGGAGCTAATGTGGTTACTGGCAAGTGGATTTTCAAGCATAAATTTGATTCAGATGGTTCTCTTGCACATCATAAAGCTAGATGGATTGTCCGTGGATTTTCTCAGCAGCATGGCATAGATTATGATGAGACTTTTCAGTCCTGTGGTCAAGCCTGCCACCATTCGTACTGTTCTTAGCCTTGATGTATCTTGTCATTGGCCTATTCGTCAGCTCGATATGAAGAATGCCTTTCTGCATGGACATTTAGATGAGACAGTGTACTGCCAGCAGCCTCCTGGTATTGCTGATCCTTCACATCCAGATTATGTTTGTCTTCTACAGAAGTCGCTTTATGGGTTGAAGCAGGCTCCTCGAGCATGGTACCAGCGATTTGCTACATATATTCGTCAGTTGGGGTTTGTTCCGTCAGTCTCCGACACTTCCTTGTTTGTTTACAAGGATGGCGCCAGCACTGCTTACCTGCTTCTCTATGTCGATGACATTGTTCTCACTGCTTCGTCGACAGATTTGCTTCTCTCCATTATTGGTCGCCTTCATGCAGAGTTTGCTATGACTGATCTGGGTGATCTACATCACTTTCTGGGGATTTCTGTCACCCGTACTTCAGAGGGTTTATTCTTGTCCCAGCGACAGTACGCCTCGGATCTGCTACAGCGCGCCGGTATGAACAAGTGTCACTCTACCTTGACGCCAGTTGATAGCAAGTCCAAGTTGTCTGCTACAGATGGTCCTCCGGTTGCGAATCCTTCAGAGTACAGGAGTATTGTTGGTGCACTGCAGTATCTCACTTTGACTCGTCCTGATTTGGCCTATGCTGTTCAACAAGCCTGTTTGTTTATGCATGATCCGAGGGATCCACATCTTGCACTCGTCAAGCGGATTTTGCGTTATGTCAAGGGCACTCCGGACGCTGGTCTTTCTTTGGGAGTTGGCTCTGTCAACACACTCACCGCATATTCTGATGCTGATTGGGCTGGATGTCCTGATTCCCGACGATCCACCTCAGGCTACTGTGTATATCTTGGAGATAATCTGGTGTCATGGTCCTCTAAACGCCAGACTACAGTTTCTCGTTCCAGTGCTGAGGCTGAGTACCGGGCAGTGGCGCACGTTGTTGCTGAGTGTTGTTGGCTCCGACAGTTGCTTCAGGAGCTTCATGTTCCCCTCGCCAAGGCTACCGTTGTTTATTGCGACAACGTTAGTGCTGTATATATGACTTCTAATCCTGTCCATCATCGTCGCACAAAGCACATAGAGATTGATATTCATTTTGTTCGCGAGAAGGTGGCTGTAAGGATCACCGGGGTGTCCGACCCTAGAGGGGGAGGGGGTGAATAAGGTCGCTAATCGCTTTTTAACCTAGGGCTCAAACTATTTGCATAAGATAAACCTAACACGTCCAAGCTATTACACATGCTAGTTAAGACTAAGGTTTATCTATGCTACTCTCTACTTACCCCTAAAAGACTTACAACCTAGCTAATCCTAATCAAACTAACTAGAAAAGTAAGGGTATGCAAGGTAGAGTAAATGCAGAAACGTAATGCAGTAAGTAAAGATGTAAGTGCAAGAGGGATGCAAACTCCCGAGTAGACACGGTCATGTAACGTGGTTCGGCATAAACGCCTACGTCCACGGGACACCGAGGCTCTTCCGATCACCGTCTTGCACTACGCCACCAAGGCGATGCCGGCAAGCAAAGGCAAGTGCCCCTAAGACACCGAGTCTCGTGCACCGCCACCGTCTCTCTCGGTCACCCGGCCGTAATCCACTACGGAGCTTCTCCACCAAGGAGGGGGCCTCCTCTTCCCCAGCACAAAGTGTCGTTGCCACTCCACACCAAGACGGAGGGTCACACGACGGATCACAAGTTGCTTGCCGCAGCAAGGCTTCTCTCAAGGGAGCTCTCGCAAGAAATAATCCCTATTACAAGCACTAAGCACTCTCACAAGTGTGCTTAAGCCTATATGATGTACAATGAAGCTCTAGGATGGTTGGAGATGATCTTTTACTCTAGTATGCTTGTATGGTCTCCAGCACTCTTCAAATGGCCGGGGTGAGGCGTATATATAGGCCACCAAGTCTTGTAGCCGTTGCTCCAACGGTCAGCTGAAAATCTGCGTATCATCGGATGAACCGATGCCTCTGGCGGGTTAGCGTCGGTTCGTCCGGTCACTCATAACCCGAAGTAGCCGTTGAACTTCTGACAGCTGACGCGGTGATCACCGGTTGAACCGATGCTTTGTACCGATGCATCACCGGTTCATCCGGTGCTTGAGAATCTTCTCCTGGGCGCTGACGTCATTGCACCGACGCAATACTCCGATGCACCGTCGGTTGAACCGGTGCTGAAGAAATTTCTCCTGGTCACTTGACATCGTCTCTGGAACATAGGACGCCCAATGCACCGATGCCCCTTTTTGACCCGTCGGTTCATCCGGTGCTCATAAGCTGACTTGGCTTTGATTCCCTTCTGCCATGGCATCGGTTCTTCCGACAACCATCGGATGCACCAATGCTTCATGCGTCGGTTCTTCCGGTGCTTCATGCGGAACCCCCGTAGGGGCGGCCCTTCGGGCCTTGCTATGCTTATCTTCTCTTTCTCTTTGTCATCACTTGAACCTAAAAGCCTGAGAATGGTCATCTTAATAATCATGTTAGTTCAAGTGTTGTGTTGTCATTTGATCACCAAAATCACTCGAAATGGCATAAATGGTGCCATGTTCGTTACAGTGGCTTTGGGAGAGATTCGGGTCTTGCATGTCCCGTCTTCTCATCAGTATGCTGACATCATGACTAAAGGACTTCCTGTCCAGTTGTACACTGATTTTAGGACTAGTCTTGGTCTTCGTTTAGCTCCGCCTACGACTACGGGCGGGTATTAGAGATATATTGTTGTATTTCCTTGTATTGAGTTTACTTGTACTCCAAGGCATACGGCAATATATAATAGAGGTCACCCCCCCTCCTTTGGGTGCGTGGTGTTTCCCAATTCTCTACAGCCAAAATTTTAAATTTTAACCAATCACCATGATATAAGACATTCATAGCCCACAACATATGACCATTCATAAATGTGGGGCTTCATAATGTGTGCAGCTCTATCTTTGACCATTTGGATCGATCTCAAGAAAATAAAATCATTGGGTTCATATGAAAAATGCTTTCACAACATATAAGTTTACAAGTTTTTGTTACCATGTCCATATAAAATTTGTGGTCAAAGTAGCACACCAAGGATCGTGTTTCAATGTTGAAAACATCATACATTTACAAACACAGAGAGTACTCAAGATGAATCATAGAACTCAACTCCATCAAGAGTTTGATGTATTTCGGAAGAAATAGAAAAGAACACTAAAGAAAATGATGAATCAAGTACCTTGAAGCCTCCCCAACAGCAGGACGAATTATTCTGTACATACCTTCAGTTGAGCTGGTACAACAAAAACAACAACAATTTAATAAGGATTGAGGTCGTAAAAACATAGTTGCAACAACTACAACACGGCATTGTATTTGTTGACAACCAAGCAAACAAACAGTAGTGTGGTAATCATGATAGATGCAGACTGGAGCATATTTTATTAAAACAAGCACCTCAATATCCTATACCTAACTTCAAACAACAATACATGTATGTCATCTTTCATGGCAATAATAAGGTTCTTGTCCTTATGTATTTAAAATTATTTCTTGATTTCATTCTAGAATTCATGAATCACTTCAAGTCAAAAAGCACTAAATTCTCCAAGAGTGTAACAAAATATATCAAATGTGCCAAAGGATTCCCATCAACGTGCAGATTACTTGCTGAATTGCTTCATTTGTCATCAGATGCCAGAACAATTGCATCACCTTGTTTTAATTAGAAAGTTACCTTTCTCAACAATTTTCATTCTTATTTAAGTTTTAAGGCAGAAATGTGCAATCCTGAGACATTTTGCAGAACAGATAAATAAAGCAAACTCATCAACCACATCTTACCCCTCAAAAGCTAGCAGAAAGTGTCTTCTCCCCATCCATTCTTTTCTGGACTCATAGAACCCATCACTAGAAGAACCTGCTTCATCTTTCAGCCTTTCTTCAAGAATTGCATTTGCTAACTAACATTTGCAATTGAAAATATAAATAGCAATGCAGTTGTCAAAAGGTGAAGTCTTAAAACCAATGCAGAATCAAACTGAAATATGACTAGATTCATGTATGTAGAACTAATTTCTAAAGAAAAACAAAACAATGGCTTCAAAATGTAGCTTACCTCAAAAGAAACTCCACGGTCAATTGTAAAAGTATATAATACTGTAGTAGCACCAGACAGGGTATCGACATGAACAGTCTGCACAAACAAACTTCCATTATACCTATTGGAAATACAGCTACCACAGTAAAGATTATCTGAAGGAAACATTACCTTTGGGGATTCTTTCATTTCAACACTTTTAGCTTTGATATCAACAATACCAGAATCAAGTTGCCCTTCAGTTCGTGCATGCTGAATGACTAAATCAAGTATGCTTGTGAAAAGATCAAATAATCTGTCAAATTAAATGTTTTCATGAGCTGTTGACTGACTAGATACAAATATAGTGAAAGAAACTTGTATTCAGAAAACTTGCCTATTCTGGATGTCCGGAAACAATCCTAGAATACGATTAAGGAAACGGGCCACATCATGCATATCAGAATCAATAATCCTACCAGTAAGCTTTCCACCATTTTTTCCATTGCCTGCCACAAATATTGCTAATTACGAGCTCCAAATGTGAAACTAAATAGGACAGATTGTAATGTAAAGAATAACAGAACATTTCTGTTGTGCATTGCAAGCATGGTATGTAGCATAGCAGTAGCAAGCATCGTTCTGGTTATACTCAGGGTTATGAACTCACCACCAGCCAAACAACTACTTCAAACAAATAACAAATGGACAGATCACAGATATAACATAACAAATCCGTAAGTGAAGTTTTTATGATAAATTGGACATAAACATACAGTTTGTGGATGAAAAGGCTATCTAGAATGTGATACTATATGTCTATGATAATACATTAATACCAGGTTTTATTACAAACAGTAGTATGAAACATAGAAAACATATCAGGTTCAAAAGTGGCAAAATTTCTGACAACAATCACTAGCTTTGGATAGTAAGAAAATAATATTTTGATAGCAAAACAAACAAAATAGAACTTTCCAAAGCTCATACTTTTAATTTTGCAACAATAATAAATTTGTAAAACAACTTACACATTACAGGATCCCTAATAATTCCAACTGACACCAAAGCAGCTTTTGCTTTAGTGATGAACTCTTCGAGGTTAGCTTGATTCTCAGAGCATCCCAAAGGCACAACTGGAAATGTGTCCTGGTAACCTTGAAAAAATGCTTTAGAACAATGCATTGATTTTGAAATTATCCTTGCTTCCACAGAGAAAAGAAATATTAATTACTAACCTGTTCCATTATTCCTCTGTACATCATTGTCAGGGCTTTCTTTCCATAATTACTGTCATAATTAAAGGCACTAAGTGATGGTCCAGCTCTACAAGAAGTTAGATCACACAATGTAATCTCCAGAGACATTCAATGTTACACTTATCACAAATCTAAGCTGACTGAGATCAACTAAAGAGAGAAAGAACCTCCGATCTCCTTGTGTTAAAGCTCCAAGAGACTCCAGTCTCTTCGCCACGATTGATGCAAATCGCTTTTCACCACCAAGGTTTGTAAAAAGAAGCCTAAATTGGTGTTTCAAGAATTAAATCTTTATGGTTCAAATGTTACCAACTTAAAAAGGGTATTCCCCCCTCTAGCACTGAGCTACCTGCTCTTCGTGCGTAAGCTTAATTAAATAATTGTACTCCACAAGAATCTAAGTTTTTTGTCATCAATAACTCATGAACAATCAGAACTACACTAAGATCTTAATTTTGACCAGGCAATATGACAGAGTAAAGATGAGCAGACTGAAAATTTCCTTGTTCATATAATACCTATATTCAGGTGCAGAAGTTTGATTAGAACGATGTGTTCTACCAAACTGCTGAATTGCACGGTCTGCACTCCAAGGAAGCTCTAGTGTTATGTGTACTCTTCTCCTCTGGCATGTGTAGTTAAGCAGGATAAGGAGCATTCCAATAGACAATTGTCTTAAACAATTGTATGGATGAGCAGGAGAGGAAAGTAAACCTGATTTTTTGCCCTTCGATCAGCATGTAGAGAAACACCAGCTGATCCTGCTTCTGATATTATCGCAATATTCTTTTCTCCATTCATGAACTGCTGCTTTTCATGAATATTGATCATGTCCAATGCAACATCTTTCCTAGAAAAGGGCACAATATTTTAAATGAGAAACTGAATCAAAGAAGATAACAAACCATTATAAGAAAGCTCTCTCACATGTTCCTCGCCTGGTAAATAACACCTTTTCCATCTGATGCTCTTACTAGTATACCACGCCGCCCAGTTATTTCTGCAACATTGTCAGGACCACCAAGCTACAAAAATACAAAATACAAAAGGGATCGTTGATGACCAAAAATCAACTAAATTATTTACACAGCCATATCACTGTGAATGCTCAAAAGTGTGTGACGGATTATGAAGTTCACAAAACAGGATGAGGATTGAAATTCTCAAGATGGTAGTTGGATGGGCTCTGAATGTCTTAGATCATACATCAAAAGTCACTGACACCTCCTTAAACACCTAAATTATTCACATTTACTCATTTGTTCTATTAAACTACAAAAGCAGTTACAATAGCTCATTCTATATTTCCATAGCTTAGATTTGGGTTCACATTCTCCTCTAGTAGCCTGAGCCCTGAGGTTACCAATACCAACTACTGCTCTGCATTCAAGTATTCAACGAAATTTTGATAAAAAGGGAGTTCAATGTTCCCATGTTGAAAGTTCAATTACCTGATCGATGATATCATCGAGAGGATTGTTAGGTAAATCCAATGAACGAATAATGTCAAGAATCTTTGACTTTCGCTCCACTGCAGCATCATACCTGACCACAATTTCCAGGTAAGAAGTTTATGAACTGGACCATATGAGCATGTCAAGTTAGCGAATAATTCTTGGTTCACATAACAGGCACCTCTTCGACAGTTCAGTCAAGTAAGCATCTCTTTCTTTGAAGTAGTTTTCTACTTTCTCCTTGCAACCATAACATGACCAATCATCAGTCAAGGTATCAGTCCAAGGTGGAGCTAGGCAACTAGGGTGAACACGTGCAGCACAAACAGAGCAATAAAGCAATGAGCTTTTCTCCTGAAATGGCATGCAAATTAAAATGTTACACAAACGGAGGGAGGGAGTATTGCATTTCTTATCAAATTCCAGAACACCCCAATCCTGTACAGTCACAGCCGGCAGTATTGCATTCAAGTGTTCATTTTCTTCATGGGTACCAAATAGTATTGCATTTCTTATCGTTAACTACAAGTGATTACAATTAAAATCATTTTTTTCCACATATCCGAATCTAAGACAACCCCTTAAGGGCTTGTTGAATGGAGCAGGTTCAATTGCCTTGGATTACGAGGGGAAATAACTCCCTTACAACAAAGTAATTTGGTCGAATCCGTGCATATTTTAACGGGTCTGAAGCAGTTATTGGTTTCTGGACAATATTGAACAGTTACCAGGCAGGCAGTGCTGATTTGAACAATTGCAGCCTGGCTAAAGTTTCAAAATCAAATTTAGATTTTTTTTTTCCCAAACAAGGGGAAGGCAAATAGCCCTGCCCAGGCTCACCCCACACACACTTACAAAACCAATGAGAAACGCATCACCAAATAGAAAGAAAGACAACCAGCACTACCGAGACTTAATAAGATCTTGTGATTTATCAGCATCAGCCATGCACCAAAGGCTAGACTCGGCCACTGTTCAAAGGTGCCCCTGAACATTGGGCAGGACCCTTTGAAGAGAGATGCATTTAGAATTGGTTGCCAGCAAACTGGTACTGACATGTGAAATTTTTTCCTAAATGGTTTTTGAGCTCTGGTGTGACTATAAAACGATCAGCCTGATAGGTAAAAGTATCAGGCACAATTACATCACAAATAGATTAAAATATGCAGTTTTTATTGAAACATAATAAGTCACCTCCTCAGTGTTGCAGATCTGGCACATATAGAATTCCTCATCGGAGTCTGTTGATTCATGATCTGACTCTGCTGCAACATTTAATAGATCAATAATTAACTCAAATAATTATTAGGAAGATACCATACTTATTCTTCAAGCAATCCATGCAACATAGCTATTAACTCTTTCAAATTTCAAACATGATACCGTACTAACTTTTACAGTTTCAGGTCAGAAGCGATATCAACCAATGCCCATGGATGGTAGCCTATGTGATTTACACCAGAGTCTCAAAAAGTTGAAGTGGTTAAGAACATCCCCTAGTGTATGGTCTGTGGTTGTGCTAAAGTGCTACACTATGGATTATGGAACCTAGAAGAACACAACAATCTGTATCAACCTCGAAAACACTCAGATCATTGAGAATGCTGCTCCAAGTGGTAACTATATCAAAAATAGAAATGCTTTTGCCACTGCACTACTGCAGTACCATACATAGCAATCACTCAAAAATAGAAATGGTTTTGCTAAACCAGGGGGGGGGGGGGGGGGGCGGAGCCCAGTATGGGCTCCGCCCTACATAGCCATCACTATAGACAACTTTGTCAAGAACTTACGTGCCGGATGCTCGTCACTTCCATTGTCACTCACATCTTCCAGTTTTCCAAGTTTACTAACTCGTCCTTTCAAGGACATATCAGGTCCATAATGCCGCTTACGCTGAAATTCCATGACCTTCTCTTCATCTGCACTAGCATATGCAAATAGTTATGAATGGAAGTTGTACTGAATACCCCAAGGGAGCAAAATTTATGGAGTACTTGAGAGGGAAATAGGAATACAAGAACTCTAGTACCCAGTATATCCTTAACACATAATAAAGATGCAAGAAGAAACACATAGATCATAGTGATATATCCTCATATTCTCTTCTAAATGAAATCAACAGAGTACCAAAACTAACTTTCTGCAAAACAAATAGTCAATTTTCAAATATGCCCTCTGTTTGTATATGTATGATGTTGGACATCAACCGACACATTTGACTACTACTTTTTGCATGAAAATGGTAACACAAAAATTATGAAACTGTTTCTCATGGTAAATCCAATGATACTATGTCCATGTGACTAATCCTCAATCCATACAGACTTTGTTAAATATATGGTCAAAGATAAAAAGTGTTGACTGAAAGCATTCTAGGAACCATACAACAAACGGAGGTAATAGTAGCTTTTGTGAGTGTTACCACAGCTAACATCTGAAAAGTTGAAGTTTATGTGATGGTAGATAGGACACGTAGGAGGGCAGGGTCGAACCCTACTGCTCGCACGGCTTAGTAGAGATAGGAGAGGAACGATAATTCATTCAAGAGTCTCTTAGTTACATATATATAGGCCTAGGCGCCTTGCATAACAAATCCCTAATATCTAGGAGATAGCCTTCCAAATAACAACCAAGGCCGATGACACAATCCTAACCGGCCACCTGAGTCTTCTTGCGGCGGCGTTCGTAGACTTTGCCCCACATGATATCCCCCCCCCCCTCGTGCAACAGCTCGTCCTCGAACTGGAACGTCGGATAACGCTGCTGGAAATCGGCAAGGTCTTCCCATGAGGCCGATGACTGAGGGGCACCCTGCCATTGCACCAAAATTTGGCGAACACCGCGGTAGAGTCTGGCACGCAGAGCGCGTTCAGGTGCTAGCACTACTGCACCATGATGAAGCGGAGGAAGAGCTGGAGGTGACGCCGGAGGATCACCCTTGAACGGCTTCAGGAGGCCCACATGTACCACATCGTGTATGCGAGCCTTTGGTGGTAGAGCAAGTCGCACAGCAACTGGGTTGATGACAGCCACCACCTGATACAGGCCGAAGAAGCGGGGGCGCAGCTTGCCTTTAGATGTGTCAATATACCCGAAGCCATGCGATGACGGAGGCGCAGCCACGCCCAATCTCCCACAGCGAAGGAGAGCTTGCGGTGCCGCTTGTCGTAGTGGAACTTCATCTTCTGCGCCTGTTCGAGACGGAGGCGCACGTCCGCCAAGAGCTCGTCCCTTTCTTCCAAGGATCAAGCCACTGCCGGCACACGAATCTCGCCGAGTCATACATCCGCAGAGAGGGCGGATCACGGCCGTAGACCACCCGAAAGGGCGTGTCACCCAGGGCTGAGTTGTAGGCGTTGTAGGTGTACTCAGCCCACGGAAGCCACCGAAGCCACTGTCGGGGACAATCGCCGGTGAAGCAACGGAGATACATGGCGATGATCTTGTTGGCCACCTCCGACTGGCCATCAGATTGAGGGTGGAACGCCGAGCTCATCTGAAGCTTAGTACCCATGGCGCTGAACAAAGCCTGCCAGAACGATCACGATCCGAGACGATCGAGGCTGGAATCCCATGAAGGCGCACCACTTCACCAAAGAACACGCGCGCCACCGTCTCAACTGTGTAGGGATGTCCGAGCGGAATGAAGTGCGCCGACTTCGAGAAGCAATCGACGACGGTCATGATGACCGACTTGCCCCCGACCTTTGGAAGACCCTCCATGAAGTCCATGGACACATCTGTCCAAACTGTAGATGGAATCGGTAGGGGTAGGAGGAGACCCGCGGGGTGCAGCTGCTCAGTCTTGTTGCGTTGGCACACAAGACAAGCACGAACATGCTACTGCACGACGCGCTGGGCGTTCGGAGTGTGGAAGTCGCGCCGAAACCGCTGCAGTGTGCGCTGGACGCCCTCGTGGCCGACGTCGTGGGCAGTCGCCAGAGCCACTTGCAAGAGCGGGGACGACGGCGGCACGTAGATGCGCTTGTTGTAGAGGACCAGGCCGTCGACGATGGCCCAAGGCGCTTGTAGCTCGCCGGACGCGATCTGCTCCGTCAAAGCCACCAAGGCTGGTTCGGCCAGGTTTGCTGCTCGGAACTCAGCAAAGAGGTCGAAGGAGGGCACCGAGATGCTATTGACCGTTGTGTCCGTGTCGCGGCGTGACAGCGCATCGGCGACCATGTTGGAGTAGCCTGGCTTGTACTGCACAGTGAAATCAAAGCCCAAAAGCTTACTCACCCAATGGTGTTGCGGGATTGTGACGAGGCGCTGGTCGAGGAGGAACTTGAGGCTTGCGTGGTCCGTCTTGACGACGAACGGATGTCCCCACAGATAGGGCCTCCAGTGTCGGACGGCGAAGACCAGCCCGATGAGCTCACGCTCATAAGCCGCCAATGCCTGATGGCGAGGAGCGATGGCGCGACTGAAGAACGCGATGGCGCCGTCGTCTTGATGGAGCACCGCGCCGAACCCCGAGCCCGAAGCATCGCATTCCACGATGAACGGCTTGGCGAAGTCTGGTAGTTGCAGGACGGGCGCGGTTGTGAGCGCGCGCTTGAGAGCGTCGAACGCCGCCGTGGCCTCGTCAGACCAGGCGAACGCATTCTTCTAGAGGAGCCGCGTGAGGGGTGCCGCCACCGCGCCGAAGTCCTTGATGAACTTGCGGTAGTACCCGGCGAGGCCGAGGAAGCCGCGCTAGGCGCGAGTAGAGCGCGGCTGCGGCCAGTCCTGCACGGCGCGCACCTTGTCGATGTCCATGGCGACGCCCTCCGCCGAGAAAACATGTCCCAGGTAGGCGACGATCGTCGTGCCGAACGCACACTTGCTGCGCTTGACGAAGAGGCGGTGTGCACGCAGCGTGTCGAGGACGAGGCGCAGGTGTTGTAGATGTTCCGCCCACGAGTTGCTGTAGACAAGGATGTCGTCGAAGAAAACCAAAACAAAGCGGCGGAGGAAGGGCCGGAGTACCTCGTTCATAAGCGCTTGGAACGTAGCCGGCGCGTTCGTTAAGCCGAACGCCATCACCAAGAACTCGTAGAGTCCTTCATGAGTGCGGAACGCCGTCTTATGCACATCATCAGGGTGCATCCGCACTTGATGATAGCCGGAACTGAGGTCCAGCTTGGAGAAGAAGCATGCGCCACGGAGTTCGTCGAAGAGTTCATCCGCCACCGGGATGGGGAACTTATCTTTCACTGTTAAGGCATTTAACTCACGGTAGTCCACACAAAAGCGCCATGAGTTGTCGGGCTTCTTGACGAGGAGGACAGGAGAAGAAAACGGTGACGAGCTGCGGCGGATGAGGCCTTGCTCCTCCATGACACGGCATTGGCGCTCAAGCTCATTTTTCTGCAGCGCCGGATAGCGGTAAGGGCGCACTGCCACCGGGAGCGAGCCGGGTTTGAGCAGGATACGGTGATCCCTGGAGCGCGCTGGGGGTAAGCCCACTGGTGCGGCGAACACGTCTTCAAATTCAACGAGGAGGGCGTCTAGGAGCGACTCCGGGGTGCAGGCATGCAGCTGTGGGCGCTGGGGTCCGGCCTCGCCGCGCCACTGGACCAAGCGGCCGTCGCGCCGGAATGCCATGGACAGGGTACGGAAGTCCATGCTGAGGGTGCCCAAGGAGGCGAGCCACGTTGTGCCCAGCACCATGTCGTAGCCTCCCAGCGGAAGCACGAAGATGTTGTCGATGAAGGGTTCGTTCTCGATGAGGAACGCTGCCTGACAGAGCATGCCGGCGCATGGCACCTTCTCGCCATTGGCCACGGTGACGCGCAACGCGCGCGGAGTCACCTGGAGGCCGATGGACGCCACACGATCCGAGTTGATGAAGTTGTGCGACGATCCGGAGTCGACCAACGCACGTAGGGTGGCCGATCCGACATGGACCAGCAGCTGCAGTGCGGTGCCCGACGCGCGCTCCGTGTCCTGATGGATGCCGGTGACCGCCAGTAGGGACACCTTCAGCTCCTCGGCGTCCTCGGTGTCGTCGGTGTCGTCATAGTCAACGTTGAGGAGGAAGAGCTTCTTGCATGAACGGTTGTGGCCGCGAACGTACCGTTCGTCACAGTTGAAGCAGAGGCCGAGGCGGCGCCGTTCGTCGATCTCCGGCTGAGTCAGGCGGCGGACGGTGCGGCCAACTACCATTGTGGTGGCGTGGGACAACGACTACGCCAGGAGCTTCGGCGGCTGTGCTGCAGGTGTCGCCGCGGATGTAGGGGCCGCTAGCAGAGGCGGCTGTGGTGGTGGCGGACGCGAGCGCGGGGGCGCAGGTGGAGGCGCCCGGGGCTGTAGTGCGGCGGCCGCCGCGACGTTGCGACGCTCGAAGGAACGGGCCAGGCTCATGGCCATGGCGAGCGACTGGGGCCCCTGGATCTGGACGTCCAGACTGAGAGGTTCCCCAAGACCGGCGAGGAACAGCTGCGTCTTCTGGTTCTCCTACAGGGGGCCGGCGCGCGCGAGCAACTCTTGGAAGTGATCCTGGAAGTCGGCCACCATGGACGTGAGGCGGCATGCAATGAGCTCACCCAACGAATTGGAGCGTAGTGGAAGGCCGAAGCGCAGATCCAGGAGCTCCTTGAAGCGATTCCATGAGGGTGTGCCCTCATCCTTCTCCACCTGCGTGTACCATTGTTGTGCAGCGTCGTGAAGATTCAACGCGGCAAGCCACACCTTCTCCTCCTCGATGGTGCGTTGGCCACGGAAGTAGTGCTCGCACTTGTTGACAAAGGGCATCGGATCGTCGGTGCCATCATACTTGGGAAAATCGAGCTTGTGGAAGCGAGCTTGGCCCATAGGCCCCTCGCGCCGGGGATCAGGCGGCGCATGTTCATGCCTCTGCTCCAAACGCTGAAGAGACGCGCTTTGGAGACACTGCTGGCGATCGAGCTCGGTCAAGCGGGCGTCCAAGACGTCGAGGCAGTCAAGCTTCTTGAGGATCGCCTCCATGAACTGGACAGAGCCGTCCGGTTGCTTCTCGTCGTCGGACATGGAGGCTAGGGTTTAAGGGTTTTGCGGCTGGTGGAATAGGGTTTTGGTGAAGGAAGATTGGGAGGATCTGGCAGCGGCGTGTGGATATATGATGAAGAAGCGCAGTTCGGATCCAACTCAAAACACAATGCGTGATCGAATCGGACCTAGCCAATTGATACCAGATGTGATGGTAGATAGGACACGTAGGAGGGCAGGGTCAAACCCTACTGCTCGCACGACTTAGTAGAGATAGGAGAGGAACGATAATTCATTCATTCATTCAAGAGTCTCTTAGTTACATATATATAGGCCTAGGCGCCTTGCATAACAAATCCCTAATATCTAGGAGATAGCCTTCCAAATAACAACCAAGGCCGATGACACAATCCTAACCGGCCACCTGAGTCTTCTTGCGGCGGCGTTCGTAGACTTTGCCCCACATGACATTTAGATTAAACCACAAGTCCTGAAAAAAGGTGTCTATGATAGTGCAAGATGGCAACAAGGGGGATTATTGGATATTTGTGCAGGAATAAGTGAAGGTAAATATGATGTGCCATAAATGTGATGTTGTAAGGTGTGTGGTTTTATATCAGCACAATAGCAGGCGGCATGAATTCATGACATTTACATAACTAAAAAGCCAGCCTCATTTGCTGCGACGTTAGCAAAAACAGAAGTTCATGAGTCATTTATCTATTGCAAAAGCTCATCTGGGTACAAACACAAAATCACTTTTGTTTCAGCGGAAAACCAACATGAAAACGCCCACAAAAAATTATGTAATTACTAATAACAAAAACAACCATTCAAAATTTTATGAATAAATTTAACTTATTTTGGAAGAAAATAAGGGACACTACCTTTTTCAAAATTACAGATACTTTGGCAAACTTATCGCAAAACTACAGATTTAACTCGAACATTAGCGCTATGTCCATCTATAAAGTTTGTGCCGATGCAAACCTTGCTGAAAACAATCAGGCTTTGGAGGCAAAGGATAATGATCTTCTACCAGCTTAAGAAGAAGTTCTCTAGGACCAGAAACGAAATCCTCCAATTCAACACCCTGCCACATTTTAATTGGGAAAAAAAATGCATCAGTTTGCCTGCCAAGCTATAGAATACACAAGATGGGAAGAAAAAGATGAGTAGGTTACAAACACACATATTTTGCAACAGCTTCCTCTGTTCGAGCTTCTCCAGTGCTCTGAAGACCAATCACCACACATTTTTCTTCTGCTAAGGCTTCTTTTGCCAATCTCACAACAGCAGGTACCTTTGCAGACATACACATATGCCTAAAGAATCGCTGCGAAAAGAATATACATAATGTACTGTTATTAGATTATTAACAATACAGGGTAGAGTTAAAGAGTATATATGAAGCACATGATCTGCCATACTTCACAAGTACTAAATCAGAACTTTTTTTTCTGATCCGGTGATCCCATATCATCTGAGTTGAGAATGTCAAGGAGTAATAACAATATGACTTTTGGGGAATTACCTGATTTTCTGCCAGCATGTTTATGGTACTAAATGTTGGTGTATATTGAGCCCATGTGTATAGAGGCCCATCTAGAGGCCCATGTATAGGAATTATATATACCCACCCTTCTAGGGTTGGAGGTATACATCCATTATTCCCTCCTACATGGTATCAATAGCCTAGGGTTTCCCTCACTCTCTCCCTCCCATCCAGCCCGCAGCAGTCGCCGCCGCTGGCCCCCTCCCTTCCCCTCTCCTCCTTCCCTCCCCTCCCTTCTTCTTCCTCTGCTTCGAGCGCCCCTTCCTCTGCTTTGGGTGCCACCACAGCCTGGGCCGCCGCCCCCTCCTCTGCTTCGGGGGCCGGTGCCGCCTGGGGCCGCCGGGGGCGCCAACCCGCCGCTGGCGCGAGCGCGAGCACGCCGGGCGTGGGGGGCGCAGCGCTGGGCGCGCTGGGCGGCGCCGCCGCCTCCTGGCCCTAGATCCGGCCCGCCACCGCCCTGGTGCTGCTGGAGCACGCGGCCGCGGACGCGCAGGGCGCCGTGGGCGCGCCGCCTGTGCTGCCCGCGCCGTCCCAGCCACCGCCTCGACCGCTGCCGCCGCCGCCTAGGCCGCCCGTCCTGGAGCCGCCCGTGCCACCACCCGTCGTGGAGCCGCCCGAGCAGGCCACAGCGCAGCTGCTGCAGGCCGCGGGTGCTGCTCCAGGGGATGCGGCCGCCGATCTCGCTGCCCTGCGGCTCCCACGGATGCCGCCGGCCGCCGATCCCACCGCCGCTGCTGCCCACCGCGCCGCCATCGCCGCGGGCAAGCAGCCCGCCGCCGACGCCGCGCCCGCTCCCGCATGGACCGGGCTCGGGATGTCGCCCGCGGATGCGCCGCTCTCCGCCGCCACCCTCCGCGGGCAGCCGACCGACGCCGCTCTCGCCGCGGCCCTCCTCGCCGCCAAGTCGGAGGCTTCGGCGGCCCAGGAGCGGGTCCGCGTGGCTGCCCTCGCCAGGGAGCGCGAGCGCGCCGCGGCCGACGCCTCCGCTCTCCGGGTCGCCGAGGCGGAGCACTTCCTCCGCGTCTCCTCCGGCCAGCTGCCCGTCGACCCCGAGCCCAGCTCCTCTTCCTCCCGCCAGGCCCCGCTCGCTGGATCTGGAGTCCGGTACGACCCGACCGAGGGGGGACGAGGTGGTGGTGGCACTGGTGGCCCTGCTTCTGGGGGTACCGGTACCGGTGGGGGCCGTCGGGGCGCGCCGACTCCTCCGTCTCAGGCTCCGACTCCCGCTCCTGCCCCTGCCCCTGGAGGTACGCCCAGACCATCCTTCAGCAACCCATGGTCAGGGCACATCTCGACGTGGCCGTTCCAGGGTCCAAGAAAGGGGCCTCATTCTCAACTACAGCCGGCGGCCATGTTCACCGGTGCTGCTCCTCTCTCCGCGCCGTACTGGACCCCGCCCGCTCAGCCCAGCCAGCAACCGACCTGGCCTGGGGGGTGGGACCAGGCCGCTCTGGCGCAGTCCTTCAGCACCGTGGGACTGACGCCGCCGGTCGGCACCGAGTGGATCGCCGACTCGGGTGCCTCGTTCCACACCACTCCTGATGCCGGTATCCTCTCTTCTGTCCGACCCTCACACCACTCTTGTCCTTCTATCATGGTTGGTGATGGGTCTTATGTCACCGCCGTGGGTTCTGCTCCTCGCCTTCCTAATGTTCTTGTTGCTCCTCAAATGGTTCACAACCTTCTTTCCATTCGCCAGTTTACTGCTGACAACTCATGCTCTATCGAATTTGACTCTTCTGGTCTTACTGTGAAGTATTCGGCTTCCCGGCGTCCGCTCCTCAGATGTGACAGCCCGGGGCCCCTTTACACTCTTCGGCTTTCTGCTTCCGCTGCTCCGTCTTCGACTTCTTCGTCTATTGCTTTTGCCGTGACGCCTTCGTCCACCACCTGGCACCGCCGGCTTGGTCACTCCGGCCGCGACGTTTTGGCTCAGCTCAGCCGTAGTACTGATGTTCCATGTACTAGGGCTCCTACGGAGCACCTGTCATGCGTGTCAGTTAGGTCATCATGTTAGACTTCCGTTTTCTTCTTCGCATGCTGCGCATGCTTTTGATCTTATTCACTGTGACCTATGGACATCTCCTGTACTCAACATGTCTGGCTATAAATATTATATAGTCATTGTTGATGATTTTTCTCATTACTCTTGGACTTTTCCTTTGCGCGCCAAGTCTGAGACCTTTCACACTCTCCTCCACTTCTTTGCCTGGGTGTCCACTCAGTTCGGCCTCACAGTTAAGGCCGTCCAGTGTGACAACGGGCGGGAGTTCGATAACTCCACCTCCCGTTCCTTCTTCCTCTCTCGGGGTGTTCAGCTGCGTATGTCTTGTTCGTATACCTCTCCTCAGAACGGCAAGGCTGAGCGAATGATTCGCACGACGAACGACGTCGTGCGCACCCTTCTGATCCAGGCTTCTCTGCCCCCGCGCTTCTGGGCTGAGAGCCTCCACACCGCCACCTACTTGCTCAACCGTCTTCCGTCCACTGCTTCAACTACTCCCACTCCACACCACGCTCTCTTCGGTACCCCTCCTCGCTACGACCACCTTCGGGTCTTCGGGTGTGCGTGTTACCCTAACACCTCCGCCACCGCTTCTCACAAGCTGCCGCCCCGCTCGACTCGTTGTGTTCCTCAATTACTCCCCTGACCACAAGGGGTACCGATGCTTGGACCTCACCTCTCGCCGCGTCCTGATCTCCCGGCACGTCGTCTTTGACGAGTCGGATTTCTCCTACTCCACCTCCTCCACTCCTCCTGACCCCGAGCTGGAGTCCCTGTTTCCGACTGACCCGGTGGTTCAGCCACCGTTACCTGTTTGTCCTTTCCCTGCAGGTTTTTCCGGCGCACCGGCACCGCTTCCGGTGATCCCTGCTACGCCGAGCGCGGCCCCGGTGCCCGCGGTTGCGCCACGCGCGGCCCCCAGACCTCCGGTCGTGCCGCGCGCGGACTCGGTGTCTACCGCTGCGCCACGCGCGGCCCCGGTGCCTTCCCCTGCACCTGCGCGGTACGCTCAGCCGGTGCAGGTGTACCGGCATCGTTCGACGCCGACACTGGCACCACCTCCTGCTCTGGAGGCTCCTGCGACGGCTACACCGGAGCCGTCGCCGCCTCCGCCTCCGCCTCCTCCGGCTCCCTCTCGAGCCGAGCCGGAGGTGTACCACCCACCAGTCATCCATCAGGATCCTCGGCATATCCATCCCATGGTGACTCGGCAGATGGCATCTCAGGTCGCGACTCTCTCCGCCACCGAGGAAGAGCCGCGGGTCTCTCCGGTACCCTCCTCTGTCCGCGACGCCTTGGCGGATCCTCACCTGGCGTCGCGCGATGGAAGAGGAGTACGCAGCTCTTCTTGCCAACCAGACGTGGGACCTCGTGCCTCGTCCGTCTGGTGGCAATGTAGTGACTGGCAAGTGGATCTGAACGCATAAGCGTCGGACTGATGGCACACTGGAGCGCTACAAGGCTCACTGGGTTTTCCGGGGGTTCACTCAGCGGCTTGGCGTGAACTATGATGAGACCTTCAGTCCAGTGGTGAAGCCTGCTGCTGTGCGCACGGTCCTCTCGCTTGCGCTCTCGCGCTCTTGGCATGTGCACCAGCTGGACGTCAAGAATGCGTTTCTTCACGGCACTCTGTCAGAGACTGTCTACTGCTCTCAGCCAGCGGGATTTGTGGACTCGAGTCGTCCGGATATAGTCTGCCGACTCAACAAGTCTCTCTATGGTCTAAAGCAGGCTCCTCGGGCTTGGTACTCACGATTCGCCACGTTCTTGCAGACATTGGGGTTCACCGAGGCCAAGTCTGACACGTCTCTCTTCATCTACCGCCGTGGGGATGAGACTGCATATCTGCTGCACTATGTCGATGACATTGTGCTCACAGCCTCCAGTTAGCAGTTGCTTCAAAGTGTCATCTCCTCTCTACAGCAGGAGTTTGGTATGAAGGATCTAGGTCAGCTCCACCACTTCTTGGGCGTCACTGTTGAGCCTCGCCCGTCTGGTCTTCTCCTTCACCAGCAGCAGTACGCACTTGATATCCTGGAGCGGGCTGGGATGACTGATGGCAAGCCCTGCTCCACTCCTGTCGACACTCAGGCGAAGCTGTCTGCTGATCTGGGTGATCCGGTGGCTGATCCTACTGCCTACCGGAGTCTGGCCGGCGCTTTACAGTACCTCACCTTCACCAGGCCGGACCTCACCTACGCAGTCCAGCAGGTCTGTCTCCATATGCATGATCCACGGGAGTCACACCTTGTTGCGCTGAAGCGTCTCCTCCGCTACGTCCGTGGCACAAGGGACCTCGGCCTGGTGCTTCACAGCTCGTCCTCTGCTGAGCTGGTGGTCTACACCGACGCTGACTGGGCTGGCTGCCCGGACACTCGTCGCTCCACTTCCGGCTACGCCGTCTTCCTGTGCGGCACCTTGGTCTCCTGGTCTTCCAAGCGGCAGCCGGTTGTCTCCCGCTCCAGTGCTGAGGCGGAGTACCGGGTTGTCGCTAACGGCATGGCGGAGGCGTCCTGGCTACGACAGCTCTTGGCGGAGCTCCACAGCCCGCTCGCCAAGAGCCCGCTCGCCAAGAGCATGCTCGTATACTGTGACAACGTCAGCGCCGTGTATCTCTCCACCAACCCCGTCCAGCATCAGCGGACGAATCATGTGGAGATTGACCTGCACTTCGTGCGCGACAGAGTCGCCATCGGCGATGTTCGGGTACTCCATGTCCCGACTACCTCCCAGTTTGCTGACATCTTCACCAAGGGGCTGCCCTCCTCGACCTTCTCGGAGTTTCGCTCCAGCCTCAACGTAGCCGGTGGCTAGTTGTGGCTGCGGGGGGGTATTAGCCCTTTGTACTCTCGTTTTGTCCAGTCTTGAACACCGCTGTGCCGGTTGTTCAGACTGCAGGGGGTGTTGGTTTTTTGTTGTTCAGTCTTGAACACCGCTGTGCCGGTAGTTCAGACTGCGGGGGGGTGTTGGCTTTTTTGTTGTCCAGTATTGAAAACCGCTGTGCCGGTAGTTCAGACTGCGGGGGGGTGTTGATGTATATTGAGCCCATGTATATAGAGGCCCATCTAGAGGCCCATGTATAGGAATTATATATACCCACCCTTTTAGGGTTGGAGGTATACATTCATTATTCCCTCCTACACTAAACATATTGTTGCATAAAAAAAAGGGAATTACCTGATGACTGGCCCAGTATAGCCGCCATATTTGAGCTGAATTGACTTTATCTTCTGCATAATATTCAATGGCTGATAGGAGTTCAACACGCAGTTCAACCCAAAGTCCAGCTGCCTTTTTATACATATTCTGCAACATGACATAACTACAGGCTCAAAAAAATATTAGGAAAAGGTAAATTTAAAAGATTATTACTTCATATTTATGAGCAATCAGACTTTGTAACAAGACAGATAAAAATGGCTCAAATAAAGCTAATCATATCACCAAAATAGAAGGGAAAAGGTTGCATGTCAATTTACCATCATTCTTTCCTCCCGAGGTGCTTCCAGAACATCAAAGTCAGCACCCTTGTAACTCAGAGTACGGCAAACATACATACCTCTGGGGAAGATTTAACAAAAGCAGTATTAATGAACACTGGCGCACAAAAACACTAAATTTGAAATTTAGCAACAAGACAATTCCATGACCTATGTATACAGCATACACAGAATATTAGACATATTCATCCATTGCATATGGGATGTCTTTATTAATTGTGTGCACTTGTGCACATATAAGGCAGAACTTGGTCGTTTAGCAGTGCGGGAAACACTAACCTGGCTTTCATGTCCACGGCAACAAGTTCCAAAGCACCCACACCTCCTTTCTCAAGAGCACCTGGAAATTATTCCCATAGAGCATGAACAATAGCCAAAATCATTAGTATTTATTTAGATTTCACAGCTTTAATTTCTGATGGTAACTAAACATGGTAATATCATGTAAAGGATGCAACGCTTACTGCTGTGGAATATATGTGCCTAAAACTGACCCCATTATTGTTAAAACAAAGGAATATTTGGCTTTGAGTGTGTGAAGAACAGATGATGGTATCTTGCTGTTAGTGTACATTTTTATAACAGTAATTTCAAATAGCAGCATACCTGCAATTTATAAATCCCTATAGAAAGCATTAATCTCTAAGCCTTTTTAATTAATAAACTGAATAGGAAATAGATAGCGCTGTCCTATCATTCTGTAAGAGAGAGGATGGGAGAGAATAATAGCTTGTATTACTCCAAACCCTAGAATGGTGAGATATATAGATCCTACACATGGGCCTCTAGATGGTCCTCTATACATGGGCTCAATATACTCTAACACCCCCCCCCCCCCCGCAGTCTGAACTACCGGCGCAGTGGTGTTCAAAACTGGACCACAAGAAAGCTAACACCCCCGAAGTCTGAACAACCGACGCAGCGATGTTCAAGACTAGACAAGATGAGAGTACAAAAAGAGCACAAAAGGGCTAATACCCCCCGCAGCCACAACTAGCCACCGGCTACGTTGAGACTGGATCGAAACTCCGAGAAGGTCGACGAGGGCAGCCCCTTGGTGAAAATGTCAGCAAACTGGGAGGTAGTCGGGACATGGAGTACCCGAACATCGTCGATGGCGACTCTGTCGTGCACGAAGTGTAGGTCGATCTCCACGTGCTTCGTCCGCTGATGCTGGACGGGGTTGGTGGAGAGATACACGGCGCTGACGTTGTCGCAGTAGACGAGCGTGCTCTTGGCGAGCGGGCTGTGGAGCTCCGCCAAAAGCTGTCGTAGCCAGGACACCTCCGCCACGCCGTTAGCGACAGCCCGGTACTCCGCCTCGGCACTGGAGCGGGAGACAACCGGCTGCCGCTTGGACGACCAGGAGACCAGGTTCCCGCCCAGAAAGACGGCGTAGCCGGAGGTGGAGCGACGAGTGTCCGGGCAGCCAGCCCAGTCAGCGTCGGTGTAGACCACCAGCTCAGCAGAGGACGAGCGGTGAAGTACCAGGCCGAGGTCCACAGTGCCACGGACGTACCGAAGGAGACGCTTCAGCGCAGCAAGGTGTGACTCCCGGGGATCATGCATATGGAGACAGACCTGCTGAACAGTGTAGGTGAGATCCGGCCTGTTGAAGGTGAGGTACTGCAAAGCGCCGGCCAGACTCCGGTAGGCGGTAGGATCATCCACCGGAGCACCCAGATCCGCAGACAGCTTCGCCTGAGTGTCGACTGGAGTGGAGCAGGGCTTGCAATCAGTCATCCCAGTCCGCTCCAGAATATCGAGGGCGTACTGCCGCTGGTGAAGGAGAAGACCAGACGGACGAGGCTCAACAGTGACGCCCAAAAAGTGGTGGAGCTGACCGAGATCCTTCATAGCGAACTCCCGCTGCATAGAGGAGATGACACTCTGAAGCAACTGCGGACTAGAAGCTGTGAGCACAATGTCGTCGACATATAGCAGCAGATAGGCAGTCTCATCCCCACGGCGGTAGATGAAGAGAGACGTGCCAGACTTGGCCTCGGCGAATCCCAGTGTCATCAAGAACGTGGCGAACCGAGAGTATCAAGCCCGAGGAGCCTGCTTCAATCCATAGAGAGACTTGTTGAGCCGGCAGATCATATCCGGACGACTCGAGTCCACAAATCCCGCTGGCTGAGAGCAGTAGACAGTCTCTGACAAGGTGCCGTGAACAAACGCATTCTTCACGTCCAGCTGGTGCACAGGCCAAGAGCGCGAGAGCGCAAGCGAAAGGACCATGTGCACCGTAGCGGGCTTCACGACTGAGCTGAAGGTCTCATCATAATCAACACCAGGCCGCTGAATGAACCCTCGGAGAACCCAGCGAGCCTTGTAGCGCTGCAGTGTGCCATCAACCCGACGCTTATGCGTCCAAATCCACTTGCCAGTCACCACATTGCAACCAGACGGACGCGGCACGAGGTCCCACGTCTGGTTGGCAAGAAGAGCCGCGTACTCCTCTTCCATCGCACGACGCCAGTGAGGATCCGCCAAGGCGTCGCGGACAGAGGAGGGTACCGGAGAGACCCGCGGCTCTCCCTCGGTGGCGGAGAGAGTCGCGGCCTGAGACGCCATCCGCCGAGTCACCATGGGATGGATATGCCGAGGATCCCGATGGATGACTGGCGGGTGGTATACCTCCGGCTCGGCTCGAGAGTGAGCCGGAGGAGGCGGCGGCGGCGGCGGCTCCGGCGTCGGCGTCGCAGGAGCCTCTGGAGCAGGAGGCGGCGACAGTGCCGGCGCCGAACGACGCCGGTACACCTGCACCGGCTTAGCGTCCCGCTGCGGTGTCGGGGTCGGCGCCGAGCGACGCCGGTACACCTGCACCGGCTGAGCGTACCACGAAGGTGCAGGTGAAGGCACCGGGGCCGCGCGTGGCGCAGCGGGTGACACCGGGTCCGCGCGCGGCACGACCGGAGGTCCGGGGACCGTGCGTGACGCGACCGCGGGCACCGGGCCCACGCTCGGCGCAACTGGGATCACCGGAAACGGTGCCGGCGTGCCGGGAAAACCTGCAGGGAAAGGACAGACAGGTAACGGTGGCTGAACCACCGGGTCAGTCGGAAACAGAGACTCCAGCTCGGGGTCAGGAGAAGGTGTAGAGGAGGTAGAGTAGGGGAAATCCGACTCGTCAAAGACATGTCGGCAGATCAGGACGCGGCGAGAGGTGAGGTCAAAGCATCGGTACCCCTTGTGGTCAGGGGAGTAACCAAGGAACACACAACGTGTCGAGCGGGGCGCCAGCTTGTGAGGAGCAGTGGCGGAGGTGTTAGGGTAACACGCACACCCGAAAACCCGAAGGTGGTCGTAGCGAGGAGGGGTACCGAAAAGAACGTGGTGTGGAGTGGGAGTAGTTGAAGCAGTGGACGGAAGACGGTTGAGCAAGTAGGTGGCGGTGTGGAGGCTCTCAGCCCAGAAGCGCGGGGGCAGAGAAGCCTGGATCAGAAGGGTGCGCACGACGTCGTTCGTCGTGCGAATCATTCGCTCAGCCTTGCCGTTCTGAGGAGAGGTATACGGACAAGACATACGCAGCTGAACACCCCGAGAGAGGAAGAAAGACCGGGAGGTGGAGTTGTCGAACTCCCATCCGTTGTCACACTGGACGGCCTTAATGGTGAGGCCGAACTGAGTGGACACCCAGGCAAAGAAGTGGAGGAGGGTGGAGAAGGTCTCAGACTTGGCGCGCAAAGGAAACGTCCAAGAGTAGTGCGAGAAGTCGTCGACCACCACCAGGTAGTACTTATAACCAGAAAGGCTAAGTACAGGAGAGGTCCACAGGTCACAGTGAACAAGGTCAAATGCATGCTTCGCATGCGAAGAAGAAGAAAAAGGGAGCCGAACATGACGACCGAGCTGGCACGCATGGCAGAGGGGCTCAGCAGGAGCCCTAGTACCAGTAACATCGGTGTTACGACTGAGCTGAGCCAGAACGTCGCGGCCAGGGTGACCAAGACGGCGGTGACAGGTGGTGGAAGACGGCGTCGCGGCAAAAGCGGCGGACCAAGACGGCCAGGGCGAAGAAGAAGGCGAGAGTGGTGCAGTGGAAGAAGGAAGGCGAAGGGTGTAAAAGGGCCCTGTACTGTCACACCGGAGTAGCGAACGCCGGGAGGCCGAATCCTTTACAGTGAGGGCAGAAGAATCAAACTCGATGGAACAAGAATTGTCAGTTGTAAACTGACGAATGGAAAGAAGATTATGAACCATCTGAGGAGCAATAAGGATATTGGGAAGACGAAAAGATCCAGGAGCAGAACCCACGGCGGTGAAAGGAAGGCAAGACCTATCACCAACCATGATGGAAGAAAACAAGAGGGGTGTGGGGGTCGGACAGACGAGAGAATACCGACATGTGGGGTGGTGTGGAAGGAGGCACCCGAGTCGGCGATCCACTCGGTGCTGACCGGCTGCGTCTGCCCTGTGGCAAAGGAGGCGCTTGGGCGGCGGCCTGGAACAAAGGAGGGGCGTGATGGATAAGTCCTTGCTGTTGGTCTTTGTGGTCCCTTGTACCCCTGCAGCATCTTGTAGTCCTTAGCATCTTGGACTGCAGGCATCTCTTGTACCCCTGCAGCATCTTGGACTGCAAGACAGCAGTTAGTGTCCTCTCTAGGACAGCAGTTAGACTAGTGTTAGACTAGCATTATTGGCTTCATTTGCTGCCCAGCAGCCTGCTGTATATATATGTGGCCACCCCTCCCATTGGAAGGCATGGCATTGAGTGTGAATGAAGAAAAACCCAGAAAACTTCCCCAACTTGAGTGTCATCCTCTCAGCTCAATGAGAGTGAAAATTGAGCTTCTAACATCTGGCACCCGCCGAGGGTGGCGCCCGCGGAGATGCTCAGGGAGGCGCCGCTGACAGGCCCAAGGCGGCACGAGACGACGCCTGCCACAACTGTGGCAGGCCCGGCCACTGGGCCAGGGACTGCCCGCAGCGGAGCCGTGGGGGCCAAGCCCACTTCGCGGAGGCCCAGCCGGATGACGAGCCGGCTCTGTTCCTACTCCACGGGGACTTGGAGCCGCATCCGGCGGCACCGACTGTCACCGCTCTACTCCACCTCGATGAGCCGCGTGCCCGAGTTCTCCTCGGCAACGGATCCGACGACGACAGGGTCGATGGCTGGTACCTCGACTCCGGCGCCACGCACCACATGACCGGGTGGCGGGAGTTCTTCTCCGACCTGGACGTCGATGTAGGTGGCTCCGTCAGGTTCGGGGACTCCTCTGCCGTGGAGATCAAGGGCGTGGGCTCCGTGATCTTCACCGCCAAGTCCGGAGAGCACCGGATGCTCATCGGAGTCTACTACATCCCGGCGCTGCGGAACTCCATCATCAGCCTTGGGCAGCTTGATGAGAGCGGCTCCCGCGTGGTGATCGACAGCGGGGTCCTCCGCATCTGGGACCACCGTCGCCAGCTTCTCGCCAGGGTGGTTCGAGGGAAGAACCGCCTCTACATCCTCCATGTCGGGGTGGCCCAGCCTCTTTGTCTTGCAGCTCGCAGGGACGACGAGGCATGGCAGTGGCACGAGCGCTTTGGGCACCTCCACTTTGAGGCCCTGAAGCGGCTCGGCGCCAAGGAGATGGTGCGAGGCCTCCCGTGCCTCGACCACGTGGAGCAGCTCTGCGACGTCTGCGTGCTGACGAAGCAGAGGCGGCACTCCTTCCCCCAGCAGGCGAGCTTCCGAGCCAAGGAGCGGCTCGAGCTCGTACACGGGGACTTGTGTGGCCCGGTGACACCGGTCACACCAGGAGGACGGCGCTACTTCCTGCTGCTCGTCGACGACCTCTCCCACTTCATGTGGGTGATGATCCTCGGCAGCAAGGGAGAGGCTGCGGACGCCATCAGGCGTGCTCAGGCCGCTGCGGAGGCGGAGAGCGGCCGCAAGTTGCGCGTGCTGCGCACCGACAACGGCGGCGAGTTCACGGCGGCCAAGTTCGCGGAGTACTGCGCGGATGAGGGCATCCAGCGCCACTACTCCGCGCCATACAGCCCGCAGCAGAACGGCGTCGTCGAGCGGCGCAACCAGACGGTTGTGGGGATGGCCCGGGCCCTCCTCAAGCAGAGGGGGATGCCGGCTGTCTTCTGGGGAGAGGCGGTGGTGACGGCCGTCTACATCCTCAACCGCTCGCCCACCAAGGCACTTGACAGCATGACGCCGTATGAGGCTTGGCATGGGCGTAAGCCAGCGGTCTCCCACCTGCGGGTCTTCGGCTGCCTCGCGTTCGCCAAGGAGCTTGGCCACATCGGCAAGCTCGACGACAGGAGCACTCCGGGAGTGTTCATTGGCAACGCGGAGGGTTCGAAGGCCTACCGCGTGTGCGCACGGCGGGCGACGTTGTGTTAGACGAAGGGCGAGGATGGGCGTGGGACAAGGCGGTGGACGACGGCTTGGCTCCGGCGTACGACGACTTCACCGTCGAGTATGTCCACTTCGAGGGAGTTGGGGGAGTAGGCAGCTCTTCTTCGCCGAGCGTGCCTACCCCGGTCCCCGAGCCTCCACCGACTCTGGCGCCCGACACACCGGCGGCACCACGCTCTTCAGCTGCGACTCTGGCTGCGCCGAGTTCCTCGGCTGCACCACCACAGCCGGCGACGCCGCGCACTCCAGCACCGACAGCCACTCCTCCGGGCACGCCTACTCCAGCACCTGCTCACAGCCCGGTGGAGTTTGCTACTCCGCTCTCTCACGACGAGGAGCGCATCGACGCGTACCACGACGGTGAGCCACTGCGGTACCGTACGATGGAGGACCTTCTCGACGATCAGCCGGTGCCGGGACTGGTGCCTCACGACCTGGAGGCGCAGTTGCACCTCGCGTGCGATGACGGCGAGCCTCGGTCTTTTGCAGAGGCCGAGGGACACACGGCATGGCGTGCCGCGATGCAGTCGGAGATGGACGCGGTTGAGAAGAACCGCACTTGGGAGCTTGCTGATCTCCCTCGCGGTCACCGCGCGATCACACTTTAGTGGGTGTTCAAGCTGAAGAGGGATGAGGCCGGCACCGTCGTCAAGCACAAGGCTCGCCTGGTGGCACGAGGTTTCGTGCAGCAGGAGGGAGTCGACTTCGACGATGCCTTCGCTCCCGTGGCACAGATGGAGTCCGTGCGACTCCTCCTTGCGCTAGCTGCTCAGGAGGGCTGGCGTGTCCATCACATGGACGTCAAGTCGGCGTTTCTCAACGGTGACTTGAAGGAGGAGGTCTACGTGCACCAGCCGCCGGGGTTTGCGATCCCCGGCAAGGAGGGTAAGGTGCTACGTCTGCGCAAGGCCCTCTATGGCTTGCGGCAGGCCCCGAGGGCGTGGAACGCCAAGCTGGACTCCACGCTCAAGGGGATGGGCTTCGAGCAAAGCCCGCACGAGGCGGCCATCTACCGGCGGGGCAAAGGAGGCAATGCCCTGCTGGTGGGTGTCTACGTCGACGACTTGGTGATCACCGGCACCAAGGATGCGGAGGTGGCGGTGTTCAAGGAGGAGATGAAGGCCACCTTCCAGATGAGCAACCTGGGGCCTCTCTCCTTCTACCTGGGGATTGAGGTGCACCAGGACGACTCCGGTATCACACTTCGACAGACCGCCTACGCCAAGCGCGTCGTCGAGCTCGCTGGGCTCACCGACTGCAACCCAGCTCTCACTCCGATGGAGGAGGCTGAAGCTGAGCCGTGACAGCACGTCGAAGGAGGTGGACGCTACTCAGTACCGGCGTCTTGTGGGGAGCCTCCTCTACCTCGCCCACACACGGCCGGAC
Organism: Panicum virgatum; assembly: GCF_016808335.1. Classification (NCBI taxonomy): domain Eukaryota; kingdom Viridiplantae; phylum Streptophyta; class Magnoliopsida; order Poales; family Poaceae; genus Panicum; species Panicum virgatum. The sequence continues at coordinate 12,709,800 of NC_053150.1, read as the reverse complement.
TTGGCGTTCTCCGTCGGCTACGTCAGTCGGTTCATGCAGCGACCGACGACGGAGCACCAGCAGGCCGTGAAGAGGATCATCCGCTATGTTGCGGGGACTCTCGACCACGGTCTCCACTACCCGAGGTGCCCTGGGGCGGCACACTTCGTCGGGTACAGCGATAGCGACCACGCCGGCGACATCGACACCAGCAAGAGTACGAGCAGGATCCTCTTCTTCCTCGGCGAGTGCCTCGTTAGCTGGCAGTCGGTCAAGCAGCAGGTGGTGGCCTTGTCCAGCTGCGAGGCCGAGTACATAGCGGCCTCCACCGCGTCGACTCAGGCGCTCTGGCTCGCTCGACTGCTTGGTGATCTACTCGGCAGAGACACTGGAGCAGTGGAGCTCAGGGTGGACAGCAAGTCCGCTCTGGCCTTGGCGAAGAACCCTGTTTTCCACGAACGGAGCAAGCACATCCGGGTGAGATATCACTTCATCCGAGGCTGCTTGGAGGAAGGAAGCATCAAGGCGAGCTACATCAACACCAAGGATCAGCTTGCGAATCTGCTCACCAAGCCCCTTGGGAGGATCAAGTTCCTTGAGCTTTGCTCCAGGACTGGGATGGTCCAATCTTCCCACAAGACGACGCACAAGACTTAGGGGGAGAATGATGGATAAGTCCTTGCTGTTGGTCTTTGTGGTCCCTTGTACCCCTGCAGCATCTTGTAGTCCTTAGCATCTTGGACTGCAGGCATCTCTTGTACCCCTGCAGCATCTTGGACTGCAGGACAGCAGTTAGTGTCCTCTCTAGGACAGCAGTTAGTGTCCTCTCTAGGACAGCAGTTAGACTAGTGTTAGATAGCATTATTGGCTTCATTTGCTGCCCAGCAGCCTGCTGTATATATATGTGGCCACCCCTCCCATTGGAAGTCATGGCATTGTGAGTGTGAATGAAGAAAAACCCAGAAAACTTCCCCAACTTGAGTGTCATCCTCTCAGCTCAATGAGAGTGAAAATTGAGCTTCTAACAGGGCGGCCCCCACGCCCGGGAACAGAGGAGCGGCGGCAGAGGCCGTGGATCCAGCACCAGGGGGCAACGACACGCCGTGAGCAGAGGCGGCGGCGGCGGCCCAGGGTGCGGCGGCGGCAGGCCAGGGAGCGGAGGCCCACGGGGAAGGTGGCCCTGGCGGCGGTGGCGTGTCCTGGGGCCACGGCCGCGCCGCGGGGGGGCATCCCAAGCGCAGGCCAAGGAAGGAAGGAGGGAGTAGCAGCGCCGTGGGCGGCCTAGGCGGCGGCCGCGGCCCTGGCGGCGGCGAGCGGCTGCTGCAGCAGTCCCATGGCCCCGACGGCCCCCACGCCAGTCGCTGTAGGGGCGGTGGGGGAGGCTGCATCAGCGCTCGAACGGGCCGGTGGCGTGGCCTGGGCAGCCCGGGCGGCGGCGGCAGGCAACACGGCGACGGCAGTCGCGGCGCGTGCGATGTCTGCGGCACCCACGACGGCCACAGGAGGTAGTGGCGGCCCATGGGGAGGTGTGGAAGATGGGCCACCTCTTCCTGGGCCGGGACCCAACGTGCCGCTGCCCCCTGGCCCATCCTCCAACAGCCTGGGAACAGCCCCCTCCGCGCCCTCATACGCGCAGGGCGGAGTCCAGAGGCGTAGGGCAGAGGAGCGGTCGGCGTTCACGGGCGCGGCGGCGACCAAGGGCGCGGCGATGGCAACCTCGGCGGCGCGAGGAGCAGAGGAAGAGGGCAGGAGCTTGGTGGGAACGGTCGGGGCGGGCCGGGGTCCAGAACCCTGGGCGGCGGCGGCGGCGCCCCCCGCACCCGCACCCGCGGCCATGGCGGCAGCTGCGGCGGCGGCGGCGGCGCCCGCGCCAGCTACCAGGGCCGCAGCGGCGGCGGCGTCAGCGCCCGCGCCGCCCGCGCCCAGGGCGGCTGCGGCTGCAGCGCTCGCCCCGTTCGCGCCCCCCGCCACCAGGCCGGGCGGATCCGCGCCCAGGGAGGCGCGTCCGGCATCCGTCTGTGGGTGGGGCGGCGCGTCGAGCTCCGTGAGGGCGACAGCGGCGGGGGCCCAGGGGGCGGCGGGCCAAGAAGCCGGCGGCCAGGCGCACGGAACAGAGGAGGAGATGGCGCCGGGAGCAGAGGAGAGGGGAGGGAAGGAGGAGAAAGGGGGCGGCGGCGCCGGCTGCCGGCCGGCCATGGCGCCGGCGGCGGCGGCGGCTACAGTAGCCGCACCCAGGAAACCCTAACTGATACCATGTAAGAGAGAGGATGGGAGAGAATAATAGCTTGTATTACTCCAAACCCTAGAATGGTGGGATATATAGATCCTACACATGGGCCTCTAGATGGGCCTCTATACATGGGCTCAATATACTCCAACACATTCGAGTAAAGAAAATGCAGATAAAGCACCAGTTAATTTCCATTTACGGGTTTGGAAGGAATTTGATAGAAAAGCTCAGCATCATCAAATAGTAAATGATGTTAGAATGAATAGCTCAATGATCATTTGTTTGTGAGTTCAGATAAGAAATATGAAAGGGAGAAAGTATGCACAAAGAAAACAAAAGAAAAGGAATAGAAGAATTAACACAAACCTAGAAATTGGTGAAAATTCTCAAATGATGTTCCATCTCCCCAGAGACCAAGCCGAATCATGTAACCTAAATTTCGAGGCTCAGATGCACCAGTTGCTGAGCAATAAATAACCCGGGCTTGAGGTAACATTTCCTGTGATGTTAGGTGCCATCAGTATTATCAATATATCATCAGAAAAGTAAACTAACAATAAAATACTAAGTACTCTGACAACCTGACACTAATACGGCCACCCCTAGAAAGTAAAGGATCTTTACTACAACAAAAAAAGCCCCACTGATAAGACCACACATACTGTTCAAAGTAACAAAATGCATGGTAATACCAGAGTTACCATGCTGCGCTGCCAGCTCAATCACAAATTCTCGGACATATTTCGATGGCAGTACAATTTGAATTTATGGTTTCAAACATATATTTTAGCAGACAATAATTTATACATAAAATGTTTGTTTTTAAAATCCATACAGCTCACATTCAAGAAATTGGACAGGAAGGCCACAGCAGCAGAACATGTTTCATGCTGATCATAAGGGCAAACAGCACAAGGAAACATCACCAAACAGGAATGTGCATGCACCTGAATCTCAAGAACAGCTTTACCAGTGCGGGTGGGCTGGCTCCCTGCCTCAGGAATCAGATTTTTGGCTTTGTGGCACTGCAGGAGAGATTGTTTCAGCACTTCAACTTAATGCACATTATGTTTGAATAAATAAAGTGATGTTTTCTAGAAGATGCTGAATTCATTCAATCAGTTATTTCCCTTTTGTTGGTTGTGCCTTATGTACCTCATCAAACACCAGAAGACCATCAAACTCAGATCCACACCACTGTACCAACTGCTGCAAACGGGAAAGGCCTTTTTCAGAGGATGCTATCAAGCTGCTATAAGTTACAAAAACAACTCCATCTTTGATCCCAATGGCCTCAGAGTCTATCATAGAATATGGAAGCTTATTTAAAGCATGCACTGCAGAACAAGTATATGATGTCAATCGTAAATATCAGAAAAAGACATGAAATAGACAAATGACATATATGCCTGGTAAAGGTTTAATGTTCTTCATTTCAACTCAATTGTTAGAATTAAGACAGGCCATTTAATCAATGAATTCTATTAAGTGTTTAACAATTTTTTCTAGTCTTTTTTTTCTCATGGAGACTGACATGAAGACATTCGAAAAATGGAAAATAAGAATGCTTCCATACTGTTGACTATCAGTTGATACTTATATTTGTTATAATACTTTTCTTTCATATATCCACCTCTTATAATGTTCTACATAAGTGGCATTACATGTCACTATATGCTTTCATAGAAGTTTTCAACAATGACAAAGTGCAGATGCATCCTGCCTCCCAATTCCATTTATTTGCATAAGATGGCCTCACTTAATGTGAGTTGTAATTCCATTTTGCTCATAACTCAAAGAAACTGGTGTATTTGTAGGTCTGCACCTTCCACACACTTTGCACCAACATCATCCAGATCTCTACGAGCATCATATTTCAGGTCCGAACCAATTGATATCCATCTGAATAATTTATCCATCGTTAAAAAAACAAAGAAGGAACATATAATGCAAGTACAAGCAAAAAATTGGATAGGTGGTTACGGAATTTCTTTTCTTGCAGAAGTTCTTACAAAGCCTTATGCCTTCCCTGTTGCCAATTTTCCCAGATCAATCCAGCAATGGTACGGCCTTTACCAACGCCAGCTCCATCACCAATGAAGAAACCTGCTCTGGCACCAGTCGGGAGATGATGAAGATGCCTCTGCCATACAAGACTGACATGAGATGCAATGTATGTATAAAAGGAATGTCAGATAATGAAAAGGTAACTGACCTGACTAGCATACACTAATGTTTCGATTTGTAAGCAAGATAATGCATTGATTTTATCCAATTCTTCCATGATAGTCAACTTGTGAGTAGGTTCAGGAGGTTGAACCGCTGATAAGGATGATGTTTCTACTATGGGGTCAGGATGAGGAAGACCAAGAGAGAACTTGGAAGGCCTCTGGAAATAGAATATGCATATGTAAATTTCTCAATGCAACAATAAAAGTGAAACAGAAAAGGATCTAGGAAGTCCAAAATTGCTCTCCTTTTTCTCATCAAATTTATTAAAACATAAACCCTTACGTAATCAATGAAAGTTTCCCCAAAAGTACCACCTTCATCTTCGTCACGCTCAACATCAACTGCAAGCTGCATGAAATCAATTCAATTCTTATACAGTTATAAAGCCAGAAGCCCAGAACCATATCAAGAAGCCATTGGTAGATATGACGACCGTTGATAGGATGATATGCACTGTTTAACGCTTCAGTACTTCCATGCATCATTCAGCAACTAAGCTTGATTGAATACAGATAAGAAAAAGTGGGAGCAAAGGGCAAACTTCATAGTTAGCGCATGCATAAGATAACTACACCAATCTGTATGCTTAGTACACATGACTACTGTATCAATTCAAACTGCTAGTCAAAGTTCCAGATGACTTAAGACAGACAAAAAAAATTAATTAATTTTCCACAAGGTGCTTCCACAAAATAAGCTATTTCAAAATTATTAAGATTTAAATTAGACCTGTTTGGATGATGCAGTTTTAGGGGGGAAAATGGTAAGAAGAAACTGTAGTTTTAGTCTTTAGAAACCAACAGTGTGCTAAACCATGGTTTAGAAAAAAGAGGTCATGAGTGAAGTTTGTAAACCTCCAAAAAAAATACAGTTTTTAACAATGTCATGGTTTCCAAAACTCTAAGGTTTGTTGATTCCCAACACCTCATAGGTTTTCAAAACCAAAGAATTTTGCAAAACCATAGTATTTTTCTTGGACCCCAAAAGTACTCTGCATCCAAACAGTTGCCCTTGGTATCCCTCTTAAGACTCTAGAAGAAGTGGATGAGCTTCACACGATACTGTGAGATCACATGACAGCACTTTACAACCAATGACAGATAAATGCTCTGGTTTCTTGAGCAACCAGAAGTTCAGTTTCTAGTCTTACAGAGAAGTCAGGGTCACAAAGGGACCAAACCAACCAGCCCCACAAAAACATGACAAACCAAATAACAGGCAATCATATTTAATTGTTGCACCCACAGACAACAGGAAAAACAAAAGAAATGCAGGTCTTCTCGTGTGCAAGTTTAAACTTGTGGAGACTTGCAGTGCTCACAAGCCCTGAAGATGTGTTCCTCAGGGCAACTATCTGTTAGGCTCGCGAGGATTTTGGAAATCTGAAGCTCCAAGCATTACCAGAATAAGGGCATCAGCATCCAGACATGCATGTGACAGATTTCTCATATGACATGCAGCACAGCTAAAAAACAAGAAGCTAGTTGACCTAAAATCAAGTCAACAGACACCACAATTTTGACCTTAATCATACCAGATATCACAGCAAGTGCGACTAGTGATACAGTAGCCTAACTGACAGCATACCAATAACGATGAACAGGCAGAGCCACTCACCTCATTGATCTCCTCAGGTGGCCCAGCAGGCGGAAACATTGGCACCATGGGTACCTGGAGGTGCGGCGGTATCATGGGCAGGAAGGGCATGTGCGGCATCAGCACCGGCGGCGGTGGTGGCATCGGGGGCGGGATGAAGCCCGGGCTGGCGGAGGCGAGGAAATGGCGGAGCTTGGACATGTCGACGGCGAGGTCGACGCCACACTGCGGGCACCGGAAGCGGGCAAGGCCGTGGGGCACGTTGAGGACGGCCTTGCAGCGCGCGCAGGGGAGCTGGATCTTGGTGGGGTCCACGCCCTGCGCCCGGGGAGCGGAGCGGCTGCCCGGAGGTGGCGGAGGGGGCGCCGGCACCGGCGGAGGCGGCGGCAGCGAATGGGGAGGCGGCGGGGTCGGGCCCGAGGGCGGCGGGGTCGGGGAGGCCTTGGGCGGGGAGGGCGGCATGAGCTCCGGCGGGAGGCGCTGCGCCATGCGGCACTTGGGGCAGATGAACTCGGTCATGCCAGGTGCCACGGCGAGGACGCCGCGGCAGCCGGCGCAGCGCACCTGGACGGCGGCCGCCGGGGCGGGGGAGGCGCCGCGGCCGGCCATCGCGGAGGTGGGGCCGAGGGTTTCGGCCGTCGGCGTGGGGGAGGGAGAGGAGGGTTTCCGCCAGGGGGCGTTTGTGGGGGGTGGGGGCAAAGACTGGGTTTTTACTGGGGTTCTGGCGTTTCGGCGATCGGAGAAAATGCTTGGAATTGAATTTCATTCTAATAATTATAATTTAAATATTAATTTAGTAAACTAATATAATTATATATAGAATATATTCGTATAATATTATTGGCCATATAAGCGAGATATTTATGTGCTATATTTCTACTATAGAGGAGTAAATTAAAAAGTATGCTATAAATTACGGAATAGAAACATAGCTTGATGTTTTAATAGTGTCTGGAATCAATTTCAATTAGGCATTCTATGAATTTAGGATAGAGCTTATATCTAAATTTTGAAAAGTGATAGGGTGTCGAATCTAAGCCAAATAACCTAGATTATTAAGTATATTTCAATTCCTTCAAAATGAGAGACCCAAACAGCCTTTACATTCAGCATTAACACTAAATCATCAATCAGTGGATTTGAGAATTAGAGGAATTCGTGTGTGTGTGTGTGTGTTGGGGGGTGTCACGTGTCACTCTTCTTGTTACGTTCTGCTGTTACATTTGTATCAACAATAGAATTTTTTTACGTTTTCATTGCTACACCCCCTTGACCCAACATATGGCCAGACTTGTCGATCGAGCCCAATCACTCTCAGGAAACAGTGAACAAATGATTAAGTAGCGAGGGCATTAGAGAGGACCGTGCGAATAAAGACGGAATAAAGAGTGGATTATGCAGTATGAGCCCGTTTCGCTCCGCTTCGACGGCATCGGCTTCGACTTCAGCTACTGTATCAGTGTGTGATAGCTTGGTAGCCTGTCAGCGTGTGGTCTAACGCGAAAACAGTTAAATGCTTCGGATTGTGATTAGTAACTTCTCGACAGAATAAAGCAGACCACCCCGGTGTGTTTCCATTGTGGGGAAGTTGTGATCAGTTATACAGATGTACAACTTCCTTAGATTCAGCAACTCCTCGAGAGCCATTAAATTTGTAAGACTGGGTATAATCCATGGATTATGTTGCATTGAGGTCTAAACCGGTATATATTGGGCTACATGACTTGGAGGGCAAGCCTCTTCATAGTGTAGAGTCCCGATACAATTTTAACCTACCTATTATAGAGATATCCCAAATATACTCTAATCTTCCCCCACAGTCATAGCAGGATCTACAGATGGTGAGACTACAAATGAAGCTGAAGATAGGAACTGACATTCCCTGCAGACATAACGTAGGGGTAGTACGAGTGATGTGAGTGGAGAAAACCCGGTGAAGCCTCATGCGGATGACAGCTCTTTGTGGCGATGTCGAGGAAGCCGAGACGAGAGCTTGTAGTCATGGTTGAGGATGTCGTACATAGGGTAGCCGTGGCGACGTTGCTGTCGAGGTTGCCGAAGATGAGGGAGTCGCACGTGAAGCCGCGGGCGCACCATGGTGCGCGCCAGAGGTGGTGGCACATAAGAGAAAGTGTCGTAGACGGAGACAGTGACGTGTTAAGGCAGTTGTCGAGGAGGAAGATCGATGTCGAGGATGAGGTCAAGGCCGCGCGTGGCGACACATGCACCGGATTTGCCAGACCCGAGAACACGTCGAGGATGAAAGCACACACCAATGTTACCAATACCGGACGTGCAAGGTAGAGGGCGCAACCAGACACGCCATTGCCTGTGGGAACAACAGAGAAGGCCTCCACAGCAATCGCAAGTGCAGAAGAACGACGGGGCAAAAGATGTCGATGCAGCCTGCTTGCCGGAGTAGAGGAAGTAGTCGGGGAAGAGATTTCATCCTATAGAGGTATCCCAAATATACTCTAATAAAATTATCGACTGACTGCTTGCTTGGATCAAAGCAATCCATAGCATGAAGAGATTCCATCTAGCTGATTCCATCAGGACAAGCTATGCTCACAGAAACCTTCAAATATGACAAAGCAGGCAAATGAACAATATCATGTGGAAGATGGGACAACTGTCCATCTATAACCAATGTCTCTAGATGATGTAGCCCACAAATTTGTATAGGCAGTTGCATCCTCGACCTATGGTAGCTCTTCACATATACAGTACCTCAGTTGAGATAATTTCTCAATTGGAGTGAGGTCCAAACCTCAACCTTACAAACTAACAGAACTCCGAGAAACTTCAGCTCCAATGCAGCAATGAGGCAACCCAAAAATAAACACCAAACAAAAATGTGGTCTTGAAGCGCAGCAAGTGCTCCTTCGCCGAACGAAGTGTGGCCTACCTCGGCCAAATCATATCTGCGGCGGGAGTGGCCATGGACCCGTCCAAGATTGAGGTCGTGCAGTCATGGCCACAGCCATGCTCCGTCAAAGTGCTCCGTGGGTTTCTCGGACTCACATGCTACTACCGCTGCTTCATCAGCAACTATGGTGCCATTGACGCACCATTGACGGCGCTACTCAAGAAGGAGGCGTTTGTCTAGTCTCCTCAAGCCACTGAAGACTTCACCAAGCTCAAGGCAGCCCTCACCTACGGCCCCACCCTCCAACTGCCGGACTTCACCACGGACTTCATCGCGATTGCGACGCTTTCAGCTACGGGTTCGGCGTGGTTCTGCACCACGGCGGCGGACCGGTCGCGTTCTTCAGCCGAGCGGTGGCACCCCATCACACCAAGCTTGCGGTGTATGAGCGGGAGCTCATAGGACTGGTCAAGACGGTCCACCATTGGCGCCCCTACCTCTGGGCGTGCTCCTTCACCATCCGCACCGACCACTTCGCCCTCAAGTACTTGCTCGACCAAGGTGGAGTTCAACCGAGCAAGCAGAACGCGGTTGCTGACGCGCTGTCACGCCGCGACGAGGACAAGGAGGATGTCGTGGTGCGCGCCATCTCCATGCCGGAGCTGGACCTGTTCACTGACCTCCGCCGGGAGTCGGCCACACTCAAAGATGCCATCACCAAGCTCCAGGAGATCGAGCGGGGCGAGGCGGGTGCGGCCTGGTCATTGGTGGACGGCTTCATCCTGCACAATGGCCGCATCTTCGTCCCGGCCACATCTGCGCTCTGGCCACAGATCATGGCGATAGCCCATGGCGCGGGGCATGAGGGTGTCTAGAAGACCCTCCATCATTTACGCGCCTCATTTTACAACCCCCACGCCAACAGGGTGGTCTGCAACTTCGTTCTCTTGGCATGACATGCCAACGGAACAAGTCTGAACACCTTCACCCAGCGGGTTTGCTCCAACCTCTGTCTGTTCCATCGGCGGTGTGGCAGGACACTGCAATGGAATTCGTCGAGGGGTTTCCCAGGGTAGGCGGCAAGTCCGTCATACTCACGTTCGTCGACCGCCTCTCCAAGTACGCGCATTTCATCGCGCTTGAGCACCCATACTCGGCGACATCGGTGGCACGGGCGTTTTTTTTTACCAGATCGTGTGGTTTCACGGCATCCCCTGTTCCATCGTCAGCCACCATGACACCATCTTCACTAGCACCTTCTGGACGGAGCTCTTCTAGTTGGCCGGCGTCAAGCTGCACCTCAGTTCCGCGTTCCATCCAAGACTGATGGCTAGTTTGAGGTGACCAACCAGATCTTGGGGTATACCTACATTGCCTGGTGGGAGATCGTCCTAGGAGCTGGCTTCGGTGGCTGCCATGGATGGAGTTCCGCTACAACTTGTCCTACCAGACGACGCTGTGAGGCACACCGTTCGAGGTCGTCTACAACCGGCCCCCTCCAACCATGGCATCGTACCATCCATGCGTCACACGTGTCACAGCGTTGGACAAGCAACTCACAGAGCACAATGTCTTCCTGGCATAGATCCGCGAGCGGGTCCTCCACGCCCAGTATCACATGAAGCAGCACTACGACTCGGCACACCGGGACATCATCTTTCGCGCCAGGTGATTGGGCATGGCTTCGTCTCCACCACCGAACAGCCGCCGACATCACGTACTCCTCTACCGCCAAGCTAGCCCCTCGCTTCTATGGACCGTATCAAGTCCTGGAACACGTCGGTCCCTGTGGCCTATCGTCTTCAGCTGCCACCACTCACCAAGATCCACAATATCTTTCACGTGCTCTTCCTCAAGAAGTTCATCGGCGACGCGCAATTGGCCATGGTGCCCCTGCCTCCCATTGTCCATGGTTGAGTGGTGCCCATGCCAGCTACTATCAAGATGGCTCGAGTGGTTCGGGGCCATTGGGAGATTTGTGTTAGCTGGGTGGGCTGCACCCCAACCAACACTACTTGGGAGCAGCTCGAGGAGTTCAAGGAGACATATCCAGATTTTCAACTTGAAGACAAGCTGTTTTCCAAGGAGGGTGGAAATGTTGTGGATGCTTTCACGGGCATCCAATACTACCGCAAGAAATGGAAGCAACAGCCGTCAGCACCGAATCCTAGTGGCTAAGAGAGGTTTAGAGGTTCAGTTTGTTAGTCAGTCGGTTCGTCAATCGATAGGTAGATCCACTTAGTAGGAGTTTGTTGAATGGCCTCTGCTTTATAAAGAGGAGAGTATAGACTGTTTAGGTTTAAGCAAGGATTGATCTAGCCACTTAATCAGGTTGTTCAGAGCCTCCGCAAGGAGGGCGAGCACGCCTCCATCTACCTTGCCTCTGTCTTCTTCTACCTCCAATGTACCACAACAGTGACACAAGGTGTGATTTTATCAAGTTCTGCCTCATCAAGCTGCAGAGAGAGCCGGCGAGTCCTACACTGCTGTCTTCTGGTGATTGTCTCTAGGTTTTCTAGTCACCAATTGTTCCTAGTCACCAACATAATCTTCATCATCATCGTCGCTATCCTCGTCTGTTGTGGATTGGTACGCTCCTTCATGCTGCGAAGAGCCTGAGGCGTCCTGTAAAGCAAGGCGTGTGGATTACATCAGTGTTACGGTTTCACCAATTGCAAAAGATGCACGAATTCCTGATGCATCAGCAAGGATCCAAGAAAGAAGATTCGATTTCGCCAACACTATATTCAGCATTTATCTCAGGCTAGATCGATCTGGTGAGTGCAAATAATCATAGTGTAACAAAGAAAAGGAAGCTGATGTGCAGAACCTTGGTTCCACATTTCTAGCAGAACTCTTCTTTCGCACATGGGTACTGTACCAGTGGCCTTTCTATCTAGAAAATCTGCACTACCGACAAATGCAGCTGAGCAAAGAACCAATGTTCCATTTACCTGGTGTGACGTCCCATCCTCAGCCACTGGTTCAGCGGACAAAGGCCCTGGATTATGCTGCGGATGAACATGATAGTATGAAAATCTCAATCGTTGTTTGGATAAGGCATCATTTTTCTAGGGGAAAACAAGAAATCAATTTGGATCTCATGTGTGCACCTGAGGAGCTTCCGGTGTCACCATGCCGTGCAACCTTTGCTCCAAGGAATGAAACCTCTTCTCCCAAGCTTCATTTAATTGCTGTGCTTGATGAGGCATTTCCACGTAGAAGATACCACTGGATTTGGTAGGACAGTGATGAATACTTGATGTGAAAAAGTGGAGGGGCATACCTGGGAATGGGAAGTGCCTGGTAATTGGTAACGAGGTTGTGGTTGCTGAACTGGTGGTCCTGCACAAGCAAAACTGAATCAAACAGCAGGCTACATTTTCCTCAAAAACAAAACACTGTTGGAGAAATATCTAGATAGTTTGAGGTGGAGACAAACTTGAGACAACAGAAGGTGGATTTGCATTGGGCAAGGGGGTGGCAGTCAGCAATGGTGGCGAAGTAGTAGTGATGCCCTGGTTGGCAAGTGAACCTGTAGCCACTGCTCGTGCTCGGTACTGTGGGAAGCAGTCATCTTGAGATATATCATGATTAATGGAGACAGTTTGCAAGGTTTTGTCCAAGTCAGTTGAGTTTGCTTCCAACACCAGCTTTTGAGGCCTGGGGCACAATCTAGTGATCATTCTGTCAATATCTGCAGGATCAAATTGATGCTAACTGCTCAAGGAATGCTCCTACTGACCTAACAAAGTAGATGCTAACTGCTGTTGTCCTACTGACGGCAGCTGTCCTAGCAAACTGAAAATATGCTACAGGAATAGATGCTATGGTCCTTGCAAGGACCCTCTGCCTTATCCATCTAGCACAGACAAGACTTATCCATCATTCTCCCCCCCAAGTCTTGTATGTCGTCAAGGGTGAAGATTGGACCATCCCGATCCTGGAACAGAGCTCAAGGAATTTTATCCTCTCAAGGGGTTTGGTGAGTAGATCCACAAGCTGATCCTTGGTGTTGATGTAGCTTGCCCAGATGCTCCTATCCTCCAAGCAGAGTCGGATGAAGTGATACCTCATCCGGATGTGCTTGCTCCTCTCATGGAACACGAGATTCTTGACCAGCGCTAGAGCGGACTTGCGGTCCACCCTGACCTCTACTGCTCTAGTGTCTCTGCCGAGGAGATCACCAAACAGTCGAGCGAGCCAGAGCGCCTGAGTCGACGCGGTGGATGTAACACCCTAGGATTAATTTCTGGTGCTAATCATGGGTTTAGTCGCTAATTAGGGTTAATCAAGGTCATTAGTGCTAATCAAGTGCACAATGTATTACATTCAACCGAGTTAGAGCACATTTTTCTCCTTAATCCAAGCTCCGAATCAACTTTCACCCAAAACCAAAGTTGTAGATCATCTCGTCCTCTACAACTTCTATTTTGGCCAAATTTCAAGTGCCAATATGAAATTTGGAGATTTGGATGGTCAAAATCTGTTCAAAATCGTTGACCGTGGTCACTGTGCTGTGCGCCGCCCATACCGGCGACTGTGGCCGGCGGCGAGCTCCTCCACGCGTCAGCCATCGCGCTTGAACTCGCGCGGGCTCGAGCTTATCTCCTCCCGGCACCCAACTCCGTTTTCCCCTCCTTCTTCTCCTTCGTTCTCGAGCTCGTGCCGAGCCGAGCCCGAGCAACGCCGCCGCCGGCGTTCGTGCCGGCCAAACCTCGCTGCCCTTCTCGATTCCCCGCACCCCGACCCTCCAAAACCCTGATACCCCTCACCCTGCACCTCCACAACTACTTCCCGAGCCCGATTTCGCCATTCCCCGGCCGGAATCGAGCCCGCCATCGCCGACCGCCATTAACCCTAACCCGAGCTCCGCCCCCCTCTCGTCGACGTCCATCCTCCGCCCTTCCTCGTGCCGATTAAAGGTAGCAGTGAGTTTCTTCGTGCCCTAATCCACGTTCCCGACCTCTTTTTCCTCGGGTTCATGCGCCATCCTCACTGGGAACACGGTTGTTGACACTCCTTAGCGCCCCAATTTATGTACCGTAAGCGCACAGATCGTGGTAGCTTTTCCCTTAGAGTACTCCCCCAAGGTTTATCAATCCGTGGATCAACAAAGAACTACCTAAGGTTTTCCATCTAATCTAACGGATCTATCCTAACATGAAGCATGAATTGCACATATAGAGTAAACTTTTAATAGATATGAGTGTTGTGTAAATGTTGATCTCATCCATGAACATAGGCGTAACCATAGCAAAACCAAAGACATGACTAGACCTATCGTCATCTAGTTGTAGTTCAAGGTAACGAGCAAATAAATCATGCATCTCAATCAATAGCATCCTTAAATCAAAACCTCCAATCCAACCCCTCGGGAACCCCCCTACTCAGGCCACGCCCTGTCACGATGCTCCCTTTGGACAAAAGCACCCCGAAGCACGCTAGACGTGTCGAACCCCCTTGGGTAGATCCGGTATGAACTTCTAGCCACCATAGCTACAGGAACACTCCATGCAAACTATCTCGAGAATAGATCTAGGAATAAGCACACCCAAGGCAAGAACGAAATCAAAAAGGAGAGACATGATCGCTAATAGATTCGGAAGACATGATTATCATTACTCACATAATAGATGTGTTTGGATCATCACCGCCGTGTGCACACCATCGATGAATCCAACTAGCTCATGAACTCCGCCATGGCACAACCACGCAGGGAGGCCATGGAGGCTAGGGGTGGCCTAAGCCATCTCCTAGACAACTTCGAAGACTTACGGCGGCCGTCGTCTCCCTCCGGTCTTAGCCCTAGGTTTTCGTCGAGTTTTGGGTGGATGGATGCCGCGAGTTGAATAAGGTGCAAGCTATTTCTGAGCCGAGGAAGCCACCGGTCGAAGGGGAGGCCGAACCACCTCGGAAACAGGCTAGGCCGGCCGGCTCATGGGCCTAGGCCGGCCGGCCTACCCTCTTTCGGGCCCGCCTCGGTCTCATCTTTCGCGTATAGACTCCTCGCATCTTCTAGAGTTTATGTCCTTCACGATTGCACCCCTTTGGACGTCGTTATCTTGGAGATATCTTCGAGGAACGGATAGGATAGCGAATCCTTCCTTAAATCTTCATTTGCTTTGCTTAATCCCGAAGTATCTTGATCTCATCTTCGTGGGCTTGGTCCTTTGGGCTCTCTTGGAGGATGGATGTGCATGAATGTACATTGAATCAACATGGGCTTTGGTCCTTCCTTTGGGCTTTGGCCTTCGTCTTTCTTCGTGTTAGCGCTCGATCACGGGCCTTGTCATTTCATGCTCCAAAATAGGCCAAAAACCTGCAAAAACGAAGTTCCTCCAAAATATATGTGCAAATGTGAAAATGACCAATAATTAGGCCGGGGTTAGGACAGTTAGTTATTTTGATATTAAATTCATACCATTATCAAGGATAAACAAGGGATAAATTGGGTACTTATGGAGCGCCAACAACGGTTCGCCGCCGTGCGCCGCCGCTTGCCGCCGCTCGCTCGTCGCCCCACGCTCTGGGCCGAGCTCTTGCGCCACGGCTGCGCGCATGGAGGCCGCCTAACCCTGCTGGACCCTCCCCGCCCTTCCTTTGCCGCCACCCTGAGCCTCGCCAGCGGGAACGCTACCGCCGGCAGGCCGTGCGCGCGTGCTCTGTTCAGGGGGGGGGGGGTCGAGCGCCGCTCGTGATGCCGGACCGGTTATACCGGTGTGGTGAACCGGTTGCACCGGTTCACTGCTATTTTTCTGCATGTTGATCTTCCAAAATTCATAGATAATTCTAGAAAAATCCTAAAATGGCAAAACCAATTTCTTCAGCTTCCTAATTTCATGCTCTATCTGATAGAACCATGAAATGGTTAGTTTAGTCAATGTTGCTAGATGGTTTTGCTTGCACTTGTTTGCTAGTAGATAAACCCTAGGACACATCCTTTTTAACCTTAGAACTGAACCTGAATTGTTCAAGGTGTCCTCCAGTCTTCTTGGTGGAGACACTTCAGGCTAAAATAAAACTTGGAATCGAACCCCATCTCAGTATATCACCGTCCAGTTAAATCATAGTTGAGGTGGCTGGTCATTAGTTTATCCGTGCATCCTTTTATGAGTATTGCATTGCATTGCATCACACTGCATATTTGCATAAGTCTCATGCATAGCATCATTCTTTTCTATAGACGTTGAACCCGAAGTAGCGTACGAGCTGGTTGCTGAGCCGGTCCAGGAGCTTCCCGCAGGAGACCAGCAGCCAGGAGAAGCCGTTGAGCCAGCTCTAGAAGAAAGCATTAACCCCGCTGACCTGCAAGGCAAGCCCCGGAGCATATCCCTTATTTTAAGTACTCCATGTTTTACTTAAAGTATTGTGCATTTACGTTCAAAGAGTTGATTGGAACCATAGATGCATAATCTTGGATACCCAGTGTCTTTACTAGTTCAGTTTATCGCTAGCACTGCTATGCTAAGTAAACCCGGTAGAAGACGAGTGATTTCCTGTCACCCGCGAGATATAGGGTTGCTACTTCTATAAGAGAAGTGAGAAATAGTGCTGTAAAAATGATATGGAGACCGGGCGGAGGAAAAGTGGAACCTGATTATGGAATAAAGGAAAATTGAGTCTCCGCCCGTGTCGATTGAGGACCGTACCGTTGCTGGCCGTGCTGACCAAGTTTGAACAGTACTAACCACATGCTGGAAGTAGGAGGTAGTCGAAACCAGTAAGCTGATTACCTAATTGCAACGAAATCTGACTCTCCATCTGCTACACTGGCGTGGTGCGAGGGCGGATGATGTAGTCACCCACGGGGCACCGGGTGTTCGCACGTGTGGGACTCATCATCCGAGTGTTTGCGGCCGTGCGTCAGATTTCGAGGTAATTATGGGAACAGTTGCTCGGTGTGACTCGACGGGGTTGCACTTGGCGTGTGAGTTAGGTCCACCTTGCAAGGTTAAATCGGATCGATTCGCCGTGACTCGCGGTTATGAGAACCTTGGTCACTTCGTCGCATCGTAGTAAAGAAGTGGAATGAGACTGGAATGGAAAGGTTGAGCTGTTTGTTACTAAAGATTAATATGATTAACCATGTATGCTCTAGAGAACTAGGCAAACCTAGTGTATAGCTTTCAACTCAATTGGAGCTAAAATATTGAAAGTAAGGATCCAATACTAGTGGCTTTTTAGCAAAAGAACTACAGAGCCAAAAAGACTTACATGTTTAGGAGTCGGCTAAGTATATACCAATAGTCGGGTAAGCCTTGCTGAGTATTAGAATACTCAAGCTTGTTGTTGTAATATATTTTAGCAGGATGTGTTCCGGAGGACTTCGAGGAGATCTGCGCCTCGTGGATCGGTCAACCACTTCCTCCGGGTTCCGTCTTCTCCATGAAGTTCGGGCAGGTGAGCCTCACATCAGTGGGCAAGATGTGAAGCTCGTCTTCTGTCGTCGATGTTATCTATCGTATTATATTTTGAAGCTTGTTTTAAACTCTAAATTACTTTCCGCTGCATTTGAACTCTGAGGTTTGAATTGTAAAACTGGTAACACTTATTGTAAATTAAGTTGGTACTTCTATTTTAAACTCTGGTTGTAAATGAATTTGAACACTTTTGTTGCTTGTAATCCTCTGTGCTCGTCTTTTGGCGAGAGTTCCAGTGTAATCGATCCTGGTTACAACAGGCAGTCTGAGTGTACTGGTTTAGTACAGTAATTCTGGATTAAGTTTAAGTGTTAATTACTGCACTTGATTGGTATTATTTGGACTGTTCTGTGACAGCTGGCATCAGAGCTAATTGCACTGGGGGGTGATTATTGGCGTACTTAACTACGTTAAGTAAACTTTGTTTTGCAAAATTTCGGGTTTCCAAAAAGTTGACGTTAGATGCGCTAAGGAATAGAGTAGATAGTTCGTATGCCCTAATTATGTTCTATAAGTTAGGTGGCATCTAATTATCTATTTTATTCCAGCACTTCCAGCATTTACTTCTCATTAAACCTTATTTTTGTGCAGAACTACTATTCTATAACGACGCACCTACGCTGAGGTAGAAATGTGAGTATTCTGGTAGTCCTTAGAATAGCCCACGTGTTTCATACGTGCCCGTGTCCCGTATGATGAGCATACGAGGAGGTGATAAGGCTCCATTCAAACGAGCCTGTCGCTATCTGCTGCCTGATATGGAGTACGGACTTCCCATCGTGTGATTGTGATCACGACCATCTCGTAAGGCAATGTTACGAGGTGAAGACTTGTTATGTAGTTGGTCATAACCGTGTACCTTGGGACACGTGTACCCTTGGGTGTCCCGTAAGGCGATTTGTACGGGAAGTGAATATGTTGCTTCAGTAACGTATGCAGCGCTGCCCATTCAGCGTTGAACGTTTGGGTGCCATCTCTATAGTGGACGGTAATGTATGGGTGAATATGTGGGCAACTGCATATGCGTTATCCGTGTGGTGTAGGACACATGGGGGCCGTTCGTGTGTGCTGGCACGAAGGGTCCAGAAATGGATATATTATCTCTCTATATATCTTGTATCTGGATTGTCTGCAGGAATACTAACCATGTTACTCGCGTTATGAAATCCTTGATCATAGGGACGACTAGTATATATATACTAGGTGATACCCCGCGCGTTGCTGCGGAATTTCTTAAATAAAATTTTAACGTGAAATTTGAAAGTAGAAAAATTAAGATGCTTGCATGGCAACATTCACAAAAAATCGGTGGACGGTGATGTGGCATTTGATATAATGGGTTCCTATATGATGCAGATAATTTACATGTTAAGAGAAATAGAATTAATGACTTTAGTAGGTGTCATCTATATAGGCTATATAGATGATATGAATTTTACTTGCATATTATTTTTTATCAGGATCCAGCAGAAATCGATAAACTAATAGAATAAACATCAATAGAATATTTGATCACATTATAGAAGAATAGGTGCTCAAAAAATAGAGTATGTATATGACTTTACATTAAAGATTAAAAGTATTGAAAAAATAGAATATGCCTATGACTTTACGTTAATAGATTAAAGATTAAGAGTATTGCACATAGTAGAGATGATATGGACATTTTTTTGTTTATTGAATCTCATAAAAATCGATAAGCTAATAGAAGAAACACCAATAGAATATTTGATCATGTTATAGAAGAATATATAATGAAAAAATAGCGTATGTATATGACTTTACTTTAGTTAATTAAAGATTAAAAGTATTGCATATTGTAGAGATGACATGGACATTTTTTGTAATTAATAAAGTAGTTGAATGTTAGTGGGACACTTAGTGGAGAATGATGTGGACACCTTGCATGAAGAGAGAAATAGTTAGTGGGTGTCATCTATATAGAATATATAGATAGGGAGAGTACATAATTGTGCCGCTAAATCCTTTCGTATACCATAGTGGTACTTGTTTGGGTGAGAAACGAATAGCGCGAGCATGCATTCTGGCATCTTTAAAAATTTATTGCATATCTGGGCGGTTTAGTAATTTATCTTATCCGCAGTTATGTATGTTTCTTATTAAGGTTTATCACTCTTTTATCAATAACTGTGGCTTATGTTAGCGTTACTTGTCCCTACATATGGTTGACTTCACGCACGTGGTGGTGGATGCTGAGGGCTGGGCACACTCCAATGCCCTCCACACCGGCCATTTTCCTCGTCTACTGTGGGAGATGCTGAAGCCAATACCGAGCCCCCACAGTACACAGGACATGAGTCTAGCCTGCTGGGTACAGCGCGCTGCCACATGATAGTCAAGATTCCACCTTGCCCATCTCTTCTGGATTGGGAGTCCTGGCAGTTTACAGTGTTTGGCAGGAAGCTAGCCGACTCGTGGGAGATTGCGGCTAGAAAGGCCATTGAGGAGTTCACGGAGAAGCATCCAGCCGAGATAGTGGATACTCCCTACAGTGTTATCCCTCTGAGAGATGAGACCACTCAGGCTTGGACAGAGCGGGTGAACCGCAATCTGAACTACATGATGCCGGACTACAATGCCAGGACAGCTCTCTCGTTTCGTTACTCCACAGCTTTGGCTCACATGTATGAGCAGCTTCGTGAGGAGAATGTGGAGTGCTGAAGCCAGGCCCGTGAAGCTCATATTCGTCAGAAGAACATGAATGATACTACAGATAGAATTAGAGCTTTAAAGGCTAAGTCTCATGTGAGGAAGAAGAGGATCCCACTTGTGCTCTTGCTGGTGTCGATGTTGCCGGCATGGTCGCTGTCGCTGTACCAGATGACGCACGCCTCCCATGGGCACCTCGGGTAGTGGAGGCCGTGGTCAAGAGTCCCCACAATGTAGCAGACGATCCTCTTCACAGCCTGCTGGTGCTCCGCCTTCGGTCGCTGCATGAACTGACAAAAATAGTCGACGGAGAACGCCAAGTCCGGCCATGTGTAGGCGAGGTAGCGAAGGCTCCCCACAAGATGCCGGTACTGGGTAGCATCCACCTCCTCCGCGGTGCTGTCACGGCTCAGCTTCAGCCTCTCCTCCATCAGAGTGAGGGCTGGGTTACAGTCGGTGAGCCCGGGTAGCTCACGACGCGCTTGGCGTAGGCGGTCTATCGAAGTGTGATCCTGGAGTCGTCCTGGTGCACCTCGATCCCCAGGTAGAAGGAGAGAGGCCCCAGGTCACTCACTTGGAAGGTGGCCTTCGTCTTTTCCTTGAACGCTGCACCTCCGCATCCTTGGTACCGGTGCTCACCAAGTCGTTGACGTAGACACCCACCAGCAGGGCATTTCCTCCATTGCCCCGCCGGTAGATGGCCGCCTCGTGCGGGCTTTGCTCGAAGCCCATCCCCTTGAGCATGGAGTCCAGCTTGGTGTTCCATGCCCTCGGGGCTTGCCGCAAGCCATATAGGACCTTGCGCAGGCGTAGCACCTTGTCCTCCTTGCCGGGGATCGCAAACCCCGGTGGCTGGTGCACGTAGACCTCCTCCTTCAAGTCGCCTTTAAGGATCTCTGACTTGACCTCCATGTGGTGGATGCGCCAGCCCTCCTAGGCAGCCAGCGCAAGGAGGAGTCGCACAAACTCCATCCATGCTAAGGGGGCAAAGGCATCATCAAAGTCGAACCCCTCTTGTTGCACGAAACCTCGTGCCACCAAGCGAGCCTTGTGATTGACGATTGCTCCGGCTTCATCCCTCTTCGGCTTGAACACCCACTTAAGGGTGATCGTGCGGTGACCACGAGGGAGATCAGCAAGCTCCCAAGTGCGGTTCTTCTCGACCGCGTCCATCTCTGACTGCATCACGGCGCACCATGCCGCGTGTCCCTCGGCCTCTACAAAGGACTGGGGCTTACCGTCGTCGCATGCGAGGTCCAGCTCCGCCTCCAGGTTGTGAGGCACCAGTCCCAGCACTGGCTGTTTGCCGAGAAGATCCTCCATGGTACGGTACCACAGTGGCTCGCCGTCGTGGTACACGTCAAGGCGCTCCTCATTGTGGGAGAGCGGGGTGACGAACTACACTGTGTTGTGCTCGACACGGGCGGGTGCTGGAGTAGACATGCCCGGTGGAGTAGACGTGCCTAGGGGAGTAGGCGTGCCCGGCGGTGTAGCTGTCGGTGCTGATGTACATAGTGGCACCGTCAGTGAGGAACTCGCTGCAGCCGGTGTCACAGCTGGGGAGCATGGTGCAGCTAGAGTAGCATGTGCTAGAGTCGGTGAAGGGTCAGAGACTAGGGTAGGCACGCTTGGCAAAGAAGAGCTGCCCACTTCCCCAGCTACCTCGAAGTGGATGTACTCGACAGTGAAGTCATCGTATGTCGGAGCTGAGCCATCGTCCAATGCCTTGCCCCGCGCCCATCCTCGCCCTTCGTCAAACAAAATGTCACGTGTCATACGCACATGTTGTGCTTTCGGGTCGAGAATGCGGTTGGCCTTCGAGCCCTCCGTGTAGCCGATGAACACTCCCGGGGTGCTCCTATCGTCGAGCTTGCCAATGTGGCCAAGCTCCTTGGCAAACATGAGGCAGCCGAAGACCCGCAGGTGGGAGACCGCCGGCTTGCGCCCAAGCCAATCCTCATACGGCGTCATGCCGTCGAGCGCCTTGGTGGGCGAGCAGTTGAGGATGTAGATGGCCGTAACCACCGCCTCTCCCCAGTACACAGTCGGCACCCCCCCTTTGCTTGAGGAGGGCCCGAGCCATCCCCACAACGATCTGGTTGCACCGCTCGATGATGCCGTTCTGCTGCGGGCTGTACGGTGCAGAGTAGTGATGCTAGAAGCCCTCATCCATGCAGTTCGCCGCGAACTCAGCCACTGTGAAGTCGCCGCCATTGTGGTGCGTAGCACGCGCAACTTGCGGCTGCTCTCTGCCTCCACAGCAGCCTGAGCGCGCCTGATGGTGTCCGCTGCCTCTCCCTTGCGGCCGAGGATCATTACCCATATGTAGCGGGAGAGGTTGTCGACGAGCAGCAGGAAGTAGTGCCATCCTCCTGGTGTGGCCGGTGTCACCGGCCCACACAAGTCCCCGTGTATGAGCTCTAGCTGCTCCCTGGCTTGGAAGCTTGCCTGCTGGGGGAAAGGGTGCCGGCCTCTACTTTGTCAGCACGCAGACGTCGCAGAGCTGCTCCACGTGGTCAAGGCACGGGAGGCCTTGCACCATCTCCTTGGCGCCGAGCCGCTTCAGGGCCTCAAAGTGGAGGTGCCCAAAGCGCTCGTGCCACTGCCATGCCTCGTCGTCCCTGCGAGCTGCAAGACAAAGAGGCTGGGCCACCCCGACATGGAGGATGTAGAGGCGGTTCTTCCCTCGAACCACCCTGGCGAGAAGCTGGCGACGGTGGTCCCAGATGCGGAGGACCCCGCTGTCGATCACCACGCACGAGCCGCTCTCATCAAGCTGCCCAAGGCTGATGATGGAGTTCCGCAGCGCCGGGATGTAGTAGACTCTGGTGAGCATCTGGTGCTTTCTGAACTTGGCGGTGAAGATGACGAAGCCCACGCCCTTGATCTCCACGGCGAAGGAGTACCCGAACCTGACGGAGCCACGTACGTCGGTGTCTAGGTCGGAGAAGAACTCCCGCCACCCAGTCATGTGGTGCGTGGCGCCGGAGTCGAGGTACCAGCTGTCAATCCTATCATCGTTGTAGCTATTGTCGAGGAGAACTCTGGCATGCGGCTCGTCGAGGTGGAGTAGAACGATGGCGGGCGGTGCCGCTAGGTGCAACTCCATGTCCCTGTGGAGCAGGAACAGAGCCGGCTCATCATCTGACTGGGCCTCTGCGACGTGGGCTTGGCATCCACGCCTCCGCTACGGGCAGTCCTTGGCCCAGTGGCCGGGTCTGCCACAGTTGTGGCAAGCGTCGTCTCGTGCTGCTTTGGACTTGTTGGCGGCGCCGCCCTGAGAACCTCCGCGGCACCACCCTTGCCGCGCCCTCGTGCTCCGGTCTGGGTACCTCCGCGACCCTTGCGCAGCTTGCCGCGCTTGCGGCCACTAGTCGAGGAAGAGGGCTCCCTCTTCTTCTAGTCACCTTGCCGGGCCTCCCACTGCTCGTGAGTAAAGTGGAGCTTGCCATTGATGGATATACCTCCTGAGAGAGGCTGTGGCTCGTCGCTATCGACGACCTTGAGGCGACCTATCGCCTCCTCGATCGACATGGTGGAAAGGTCCAGCAGAGACTTAATCGAATGAGCGGTCTGCTTGTACTTCTCAGGGACGCAGCGGAAGAGCTTCTCGACAGCTCTCTCATCATTGTAGACCTCGTCGTCGAACAGCACCAACTTCTGCAATAGAGTGTTAAGACGGAGAGCAAAGTCATCGACGTATTCACCTGGCTTGAAGGCCATGTTCTCCCACTCCTTGCGAAGAGCCTGCAGCCTGGACTTGCGGGCACGGTCACTGCCGATGCGTGCCGCAGCGATGGCGTCCCAAGCCTTCTTGGCAGTCTCCTTCTGGGAAATCGAGAACTGCATCTCAGGAGGGACTGCAGCAATGAGCACATCTAGCACCCGGTGATCTTCGTCGTAGTCGAAGTCGTCGTACTGGACAACATCCCACATGTGTCACACTTGGAGCCTCACCCTCATCACCGCAGTCACTCGACGTAGTTGGTCTTGGTGAAGTCGGCCACCCACCGCCGGGACCAGCGTCCCTTACTAGGTGGTAGCCACGACGCCGGTCTGGGGAGGAGGAGTCGCGCTGCCTGTGAAGGCCACGCCCTCCGCCGACCCGGCCGCCTCTGCCGTGCCACAAGCCGCCGCCGCAATTCAGGCCGCTGCCGGTGTGTGCGCGGTCCCCCAGACCGTCGTCGCCGGGCGCACCTACCTGCTGGCCGCCACCGGCGTGCGCGCAGTTCTCCAAGCCGACGCTGCCGCCGTGCGCGCAGGCCTCCAGGCCGCCGCCGCCATGGGGCTAGGCTTCCACCCCACTGCGCCGTCCACTCCCATGCCCTCTCCCTTGCCAGCACCTCAAGATCCCCGTCGGCAGTGATGTCGCCGGTGATGGAGCAAGGTCTCCACCTCAACCTCTGCTGCACGCGCTGCATCTTCCACCTCCTCTGCCTCCGCCTCCGCCCTAACCGCTGCCAGCTTCGCCGCTGCTAGCCTAGCCGCTCTAGCCGTTGCTGCAGCGGCCTGAGTAGTCGCCTGCTTGCGTTCTTCTGCCGCTGCGAGCTCGACGTCCTGCCGACACCGTGCGCTCGAGCTGACCGAACGCCAAGACTGTCCGTCGGACATGAGGAACCTCCACGGGGCTGCTACGTGGGGAAGGAGAAGAGGTAGGAGAAAGGGGAACAGGTAGTGCTGTTGCTAGCTGAGAGCTCACACTTGCTTGGATAGGGGAGGAGCAAGCGATGTCCAGTTTATAGGACAGTATGGCTCTGATGCTAGTTTTCAGTAGTTCAATCGTAACTCTCATGGAAGAGAGGATGGCACTCAAGCTGGGGAAATTTTCTTGTTTTTCTTCATTCACACACACTCAAAGCCATACCATCCAACAGGAAGGGTGGCCACACATATATACAACCAGCTAGGGCATAAGCTAACTGCCTAGTCCAAGATGCTCCTGCTGTCCTAGAAAAGTAGATGCTAACTGTTGTTGTCCTACTGACGGCAACTGTCCTAGCAAACTGAAAATATGCTACAAGAATAGATGCTATGGTCCTTGCAAGGACCCTGTGCCTTATCCATCCAGCACAGACAAGACTTATCCATCATGAAAGCCGTGATATGTGCAAACCGACCTTCCTTTACCCAAAAGATGTATTCTTTTCTTGCAAACATCAAAATACACACGACAGGAATAAACGAAGGACAAAATAAGCTCGGTTCTCAACTTGGATTAGTACTTTGGTTACTCCAACGAAAATAGATATCGAAAATAGCCTAGAGGTTTTTTCACTGAGAAACTCAAAGCACATACTGCACCTGTTTAAAGTTAAGTAAAAGTTTAGCAATGGAAATAAAATCCAGTAATATATCCACAAGATTATTAGCGAGTTGCATGCATTGATTGGTCCGAAGCAAGACAAATCATCAAAAGTTCAGCATCCATTGTCCAGAGGCTAGCATGGAAAGGTTGCTGCATGTCACCGTACCCCGCTACTTCTGGGACCCACTGTAGAATTCATTTGGAAAGGGGAGCATATTTCATTCCTTGGGATCAGCATGAACATCATTCTGTGTAGTAGAATCATCTGGTGCTTGAACTTTGTTATCTCCACCACTGTCCTTAACCATGTCATTCCCATTCATGGTGCTTATATCATTTAGCTGTTTCTTCAAAGCAACCTCTAGTTTTTCCAACAAATTATAGCGCCTGTAATCTTCATCTAGTTGTTCCAACAAACTAGCCCGCCCGTAATCTGCATCGGTGGAAGTGAAACTCTTTTTCCTCAAACTTACTGTGGAGGATGATGAACCAACTTTAGTAGCTTTATCCATAGCTCTCCTCTTCACTGGAACAATATTCTGTGCCTCTGTTGCTATGAATGGCTCAAAACATTCACGACAGCGAAGATTGAGATTTAAATGGTTCCTGTAGAATTCATACTGCATGGAGCATTTGTTGCATGAAGTCCAGAATGTAAGAGGACCCTCCTCTGTTGATTCAACTGGAGCCAGAGCTGGGTGGTGAATTGGTGTGGGCAGAGGTTGGCTGTGTTGATCAACTGCAGGTGCTGATGATCCTTCCATTTGCTTGCTTAACCCTGACTCAGCAGTAGAAGCATTTTCTGCAGAGTTTTGGGACCCACTGCTACCACCTGAAGAAGCACTACTAGTGCTCTGCTGGGGTATCTCATGCTGCAATAGCCATTGGTCATACGATGCTCTTCTTTCTTTGTTGGATAGCACCGCCCAGGCCTTTTGGATCAGAGAGAAAGCACCATAAGCACCCACTGTCTTGTTCCTACCGGGGCGAATCTCACGAACCAGCTTCTTGTGCTGTTTTTCAAGTGTCTCATCATCCACCGACATTGGCACGGATAGGATAGAGTACCAGTTATTCTGACCAGCAATCTTCACCGTCGAAGAAAGGTAGATGCTGAAGGTAGTGATCATCTGGGAAATGCCTTCAAGTGGAAAGAGAGACCGAGCCTTGACGGCGAATCTTATGGCCCCTTCATAGTCCCCGGATTCAAAGTTCTTCTCTGCAATACCCTTTGCCTCGATGGCCTCATCCCTGTTGTGCTCCATGTCCAACAAAAAAAATCCTGAAATTATGAACAGCATTAGCAATGTCAAATATTAAACTTACTAAACTACAGAAAGAATATTGCCATAGGTGACATCCCAAAAATTGTAAAGGTACTACCAATTGCATGCAGAAATAAAAACTTGTTAGAAAATTATAAATACAAAATTTCCTCAGGATGAATATAATTATGTGATTACTGCACCCCAGACCATTCATCAAATTACAATGAAAAAAAACTGGATATGAATAAACGATCTTGTTCTAAATGCAAGCATCCCCAACATGGAAACCATAGTTACCAGGTTCCTAACATTGTATCCATAGCAGTTAGCAGTGGCGGATCTAGAAATGGTTGAAGGAGGGGCTAATTTCTTCTTCCTCTCTCTTCCTTTCTTCTTCCTCCTTCTTCCTCATCCTTTCTTCTCAAAAAATTGAGGGGGGGCTCAAGGGGGGCTCCATGGTTTTTTGGGGTCTAGGGGGGCAGTTAGCACGGCAAAGGCATGCAAGTGCAAATAAAGAGACTTTTTTTTTTGTGGTAAAAAGAGACTTGTTCTAAGTGTAACCATCCCAAGCATTCTCAAACAAATCCCTAGCTTCAACAGGGAAACTTCACTAATAACTCGTACAGTCCTAATAACACACTACAGTAGATAATAAGGCAATAAGCTAGCTACATTGCCAAGCTATGAATCGTTCAACCGGTAGCAAATTAATATAGAATTCTAGTATAACAAAAATGTAGCTACACCCATGCATGAATATGAATGAGAAAATACAATGTAACTCGCCCTAGCATCGAGAGAGCAGCTTCATTGTTAACTGAAACACACCTTACGCAATCCAAGTGATAAAAAGGATATAACCAATGGAAAATATATAAAAATTAGGTTCTGAACACTATGGCATTGAGGTGTCTCCTATAGCTGTAACATTAGATATCATGTGTATGCATGGATTCATAATAAAGACTACAATGTAGCTAGTCCTGTAGCTGAGCTCACTAGATCATAGCATGAGGGAGCCTAATCGCACTTAATTGTTCAAATATTGACAGGTAGTGGTGATGGGCGTGATCCTCGCGCCTAGCAGCAGTTGCGTCATTATCATATTCTAGAATAGTAGCCTTAATCCCATGCTGCATGATCACTATGGCTAAGCTCACTATATCATAGCATGAGGGAGTCTAATTGCATAAAATCATATCTTGCACATCACTACATTGAAAAAACATAACATAACCACATTACGCAAGAGCACTGGAAGTGTGGGATCGGCCTATGACATACATTATTGATGGACAGGAATAAATGAAGAATTTTTTGTCTAACAATGTGTAATCATCATTCAAATTAGGGAGCATATCAATTGCAAACCAGGCCACCTGGGCAGACTTGCAAACTATGAATCAAGGCCACAAGATTCTCATCTGATGGCTCCCTTTAGAGGTGGGTTCATTTTGCACTTAAACCCCACACCATTAGCAAAGCTAATCAAGTTTAGGAGAAAACCCCCTCCAAATCCCCCGCTGCCCTAGTCAATCGGCGTCGGCGTTCCTTGTCGTTTCGGCGCTGCTCGTCCGATTCCCCTACCGTGATGAACCCTGCTGTTGTCCCGATGCCGCTGCTGTAGAGTCCGCCACCACCGCCGCGATGGACCTTGCTGCTGTCTCGCCGCCAACAGCCCGTGGTCCCTTAGCCTCGCGTCCCTTAGCCTGGCCGCCGCTGCCATGAACTTCGACGCTGCCGCCATGGACTCCGCAGCGGGCGCCGCCATGGAGTATTCTGACGCCGGCGCCGCCATGCACTCCGCCAGGCTGCGTGTCATGGAGACTGCCGCTAGAGCCACCATGAAGACCGGCACCGCCATGGAGTCTGCCAGGCCGCGCGCCATGGAGATCGCCGCCGTCGCCGCCACCACTGATATTCAGGTAAAGTTGACTTTGGCAAGATGCCATGCATTTCAAGGATCGCCTCTGCTGCCGAGGGAACTAACGGGAATCCAACTTGATCCGTGCGTACAGGAACTAACGTGCTTTTAGAGACGGAATCCCATCAGAGACGCGACGGAAGACCAGCGGGCGGGTGCCCTCTCTCAAGTCGCCTATGAGGCCATCGCCATTGATTCCATCTCCATTGAGGCCTTCAATGCCGGAGTTAGGGCCCACACCTTGATCATCCAAGCACACCACGACCAAAATCATCTCCGAGTATAGAAGTAAGTTGCAAAGAGCATTTGAATCCCAAGATTGGAATGATCTTTGATACACTCACAGTCTTCATGGCGGCACCGGCGGTCGTCTCCATTGTGCGCAGCCTGGAGGAGTCCATGCTGGCGCCGGCATCGGACTCCATGGCGCCCTGGCGGAGTCCAAGGTGGTCTGGCGGACTCCATGGCAGCCTGGCAGACGAGTTCATGGCGGCGCGCGCCTGGATGTGAGGCTGCGGGAGACGAATGGCTGTGACAGGCGTGAGGCTGAGTGAGTGATTAGCAATTTTGCCGATTAGTACTGCTAATGGCAGGTGATTAAATGCAAAATGTCCTCCACCTTCATACTTAGCCATCGGATGAGCATCGTGTGGCCTGGATCCATAGTTTGTAAGTTTGCACAGCTTCTCTGATTTGCACTCGATATGGTCCCTTCAAATTATTGTTAGAAAGAACAACCTCCATTTTGTAGTAACCTTGAGGACAAAGGAGGCAAGAGTAGGACGAGCATGCAATGGATAACCTTGGTCACTCATTAATTCTCTTTTCTACAAATGGTTCTGTTTATGCAAACTCCTACATTCCCATTCCTTCCCCCTGATAGGAAGCAAGCTTTTATTAGAGAACGAGACCTTGCATTGGGTTTCCCACCCCGGATACAAGACACAATGGTATTTACATATGTATGTGATACTTCCATGAATGACCCACATAGGGGCTAAAAATGCTATATCCCACACAGGGGTAGAAATGATTATATTTGGCATGGCACTTAGCTACATGCATGGTGACATGCCCCAAGCTTCAGTTGTGGTTGTAGTCAAATTCTTCATATCACCATGCCATAAATAGCCTTTCTTGAAGTGACCTGCAGGCATCTAGAGGAGATCAAGGCCTGCTTCCTTGCTAGCTTCACCAGGGGGTTTGATAGCTAAATGGAGGCCTTGCCTTCACTGGTTTAGGGCTTCTCGTGAGTTCAACAAGCTTTGAACCATATAATCACTATGGACTTTTTGGCCTTCCTCGGGGCCCCAAGTAATATTTTTGATGAGTAGTCGAGGCCTGTGTTTCACCACGTGGTTGGGAGGCAGAACTTGATCCTATGCCTGGTTGTGATTGATGGATTTACTTTAGAGCTCCAGTCATTCAACGACACCTTGGTTTGGTTTTCTTTGTCCGAACTCCACTTGGCCTAATTGAGGGCCCTATTGCAAGGTTCCCCAACAATCTCCATCTAGCTTCAACAAAAAATGAATCCCCACAGGTTATCAACATGCATAGTTGAAAGCACACTGAGCTATCGCTATGGCTAGCCTATGACCTAAGAAAACCTCCTTAGCACGGGATGGAATGATGACTTTGTGCACACTTCTACGGAGGAGAAGAACTTGCATTTAGATCCTTCTAGTGGGAATGATCATCTCTAAAGAGCATCCTATTCTTCTGTGTCATTTCAAGGTGAAATACTAGCTCTTTCGTGATTTCTAGTTGAACATCAAGTATTGGAAAAGCACGTAAACAAGATTGTCTAGAGTGCCTACCCTCTAACCATAATACCTCATGTCCTAGACTTGCTACCAAAACCAACCTGATACAGGTAAGGGTAGAGCATAGTGACCTTTGTGGATGATGACATGATGACCTTTGTGGATGATGACATGGCAGCTGACGATTAGGATGGTCATAGGTGAAGGATTGGGTGGCACTGCGACCAAAATGGTGGATGCTAAGGGTTGCGTATGTTAGAGTCGAATTAGATGCCATGGATGCAATTGAAGCAATGTTAAAGGAGAGCGGTGTTGGAGTTGATATGAAGGGGTTGCCAACATTAAATTCAAAGGTGGTGCCACCGCCACTATGACGAAGGGTATCCCAATATTGCCGGTCTCTATCTATGACTACTCTTCCCCATCAGATCAAGGGGAAAGAGAGACATGCATCCAAAAGTGGCTAGCGAGGAGGAGACACTAAACTTGAGGAGTCTTGCTGGTGTGTGGTGAGGGGAACCATGGGAGGCATAGAGTGATGCCATTGAAGGGAAGACTACTCCATCGAAGTGGAGAACAATGTAAAGAGAATGGTCTGGTGTGGGTGGCCCCTATGGTGGCTGAGAGGTAGTTCAAGTGGCGACCAGTAACTGAGCATCAAAATCCTAGGTAGGTCAACCCCATGGCAATGATCATGGGTCCCACATATCGCTCATGTCCTCCCCTTTCAAAATCACAATAATGGATAAATCATTGCGTGGGGAACTTAACTTCCTGTCCGAGAGCTTGCATCATGAATATTCCTTATGGATAAATCACAATAATGGAAGTTGTAATGTGTGGTTACATCTGCTCTAGTACGTACAGTGAAGTCATACTGGTCCATTAGGATTTTGGTGAAACCCTAACCTTGTGTCAAGAATCTTAGTTCAGTTCGTGAGGAACAACTAATGGAATCAAATCTAGAAAACTTATGCACAAATTGGTGAAAGTAAGTGCTTTTGACTGCCACATTTCCCAAAAGTTGACAGAGTTGATAAGCATGAATTTATACACCATGCCTAATATACATTAACCTTGGAGTCACAAAAAGAATCAAGACATCATGTTCCCTAGTGACCTTCAAGGGAATAATGTTACTCACTGGTAATTTGTTTACATGACTAGCCAAACTGACCCTCAATGTCATAATAGAACAAATGCCTTTTCTAACCATCGGCCATTGCCTGAAGTACGTAGCGCTGAAACCCGAAATGTGGTTTGTACGCATAATCCCTCCTAAAGGAAGTCCCTCAATAACCATATATATTTAACCAATAATATGCAATGCCATCATAAGTTCAAGAGGCAGACAAGCTTCATCAAGCACAAGTCAATGGTGTCCCGTGCAGCTTGCCGTTCATCACTTAAAAACATAAATAGTTTACATAGAAACGTAAAAATTGTATA
The DNA here is from genome assembly GCF_016808335.1 of Panicum virgatum. Classification (NCBI taxonomy): domain Eukaryota; kingdom Viridiplantae; phylum Streptophyta; class Magnoliopsida; order Poales; family Poaceae; genus Panicum; species Panicum virgatum. The sequence continues at coordinate 12,678,089 of NC_053150.1, read as the reverse complement.
TGGTGGGAAGTCACCTTCCTTGCTTTCCCCTAGTGTCTTGTTTTGGTGGAGCAAAGAAGTACCTTTCTAACTTTCTTGAGAATTCGTACCTCCTGCAGAAATACAAGGAAGCACCAATAAATCACCAACAGAATTAAGGTGAACAAAGAATTAAAAGTGACAATATTAAGGTACATAAGCATTGTTAGATCAAATAGAAAACTGTCCCTGTATTGCTGGTGGATCCAAGGTCGGAACTAGTGTAAGAGCGCTATGCTCTCAATATGGACGCCCTGCCTTCACTGGTTCAGGGAGGGGTCGACGACGTTCTTCTTCTTCGGGCATGTAGAGAGAGAAGTGGCCGGCGGTCCAAGTAAGCTCGCTCGCAGTTACTGTCGTGGAGATGCCGAGAGGGACAAGACAGGCGGTGCTTGCGCGAGTGGAATCACGGGACAACGAGGCGGCCATGATGCCAAGGTTTTCTGGCCGGCCGTCGCTGGCGATTGGGAAGAAGTTGAAGCAGTTCGGACACAAAGATTCAAGCAAGCTTACCGCCCGGAGAAGCAGGATGGATCGACGGCGTCGGCCGGGGCAGCAACGTCTCCAACAACGACGAGCGAGGTTCGCCGGATCCGGAGCCAAGAAGTGACTGCACGCAGCGCGCGGCGAGGCGTGAACGATTTAGAGAGTTGGGAGCCCGGCGTAACGGTCGGTGATGGATCCTATGGCTCGGGACAAAAATTATTCCAGCAAAACCTATTTTGGCATCTGCTTATGTGGTGAAGCGCTGGCAAGGAAAATGATGGCATTAATTCCTTCCAGCCCAAGATCGCCAGCAAACTTCCATGCTTGTAGACGTGAAGTAATTAGTCTGATAGTACGTCCCTATATTATTAAAATAATAAGGTATTTATGTACTATGTCTATTTTTATTTGTACATAGTGATTGAATCTGCAATCATTTCATTATAATAGGATCCATATTTTTTAATTTATCGAATATGCAAATTGTGCATTTTTGTATTAAGATAAAAAAGAGTTTTATTTGCAACGCGCTAGCTAGCTAGGGTGCACCCCTTCTGCATTTTAATAATAGGATCCACATTTCAGAGAGAAGTAACTAGCTACCATATTTTATCTTCTTCCTATTGGCAAAATGGAGAATGAGGGTGTTATTTAAAAAGATTACTTTTATCTGTGCACAGCAAATCTGCAATGATATTATCCAGGTCATCTCTAACAACAACAATGAATGCACCTACTCTCCAAAAGTATCAATCCTAGTGAAGCCAAACCACTTCAAATTTTCGATGACCTTGACCATCCATGTTTGTTGCCTAGCTCCTCCAACCCTTTGTTACCTAACTACCCCGAGCGCAGATAAATGCCAAACGAAATTAAAATGGATGATCGAATTACAAATTTCTAAACACATCTCGATTACAAAATAAATTAATCTGAAAGATGCATGTCTCGATCGGAATATAGCTGGTGGCAATCGCCGGCCCCGGAACTATTATATATACATTATTGCAAAAGATTTTTGTAAAACTTTACGTGTGTAAAAATGATCAGTGCTGACATTTTTTTGTTAATAGCGGGGTCCACAAGTCAGAGATGCAGCAGGGAGATCGAAGGAGCTTACCCAAGTGCTTGACGCGGCTGTCAGATCGAGTAGGGAAATGATGGGGCAACGACGGTCACTAGCAGCGCCGGGGATATATATATATATATATATATATATATATATATATATATATATATATATATATATATATATATATATATATATATATATATATATATATATATATATATATATATATATATATAGCTAGCCAGCCTCCTCAACCCTGAAGCCGATCGGTGACGGTGGTGCTCGATCTGCAGAGTCGACAGAGGCGGATGAAAAACTAGGGTGAGTTCAGATCGAGTTCATGGCGGATTGGAGAAGACATACTCGATGCGGCGGAGAGGGAGATCGATCTGATCCCTAGCTATCTAGAACTCGATCTGATCTGAGTCAGGTAGTTGACTAGCAAAGCTTGGAGCTGCAGGCTGCTCGTTGGTTCTGGGTGAGACGCGCCCGGCCTGGCTGGCCTCTTGCATATTAATAGAGGGGACTATGCATGGGAGGAGGAAGATGACAAGGGAGGGGGCGACGGTGGAGTGTGCGAGCTGGCTGGCTCTCGCTGGTGCTAGCTAGCTAGCTGTTCGATCGGGGCGTGACTTACACCTACCGGAGATGCATGCACGCAGTCTCTCTTCTCGTTCTCGTGTTACTTGGTACTTATTGCCAAAATTGTGCCAACTCGATCGGTTTTGGCAGATCTCGCTCGCTTACCTGGTGGTCAAGCAGTCAAGTGCAACTGCCAATATAATTCAAGTAGGATTAATATTCCATTCTAGCTAGCCAAATATAATTTTGCCAGCTAGCAAAAGTTTCCTTTCAAATATTGGGAGTATATTAATTGCTTACCAGATATATGGACCTCTGTTAAATATATACTGCCATTTATGATGACATTGGAGCGAGCCTTTTTTACGTATCTTCAGCGTATCGAATTCTGATATATATAAGGAATCCATTGCCAAGGATGTGCATGGAATAGTTTCCCTTGAGGCAGTCGCTGCTGATATGATGCATTGCCCCGGCGAAAGAAAGAGTGAGTGGGGTTCAGTGGCCGAGCTAGAAATTTGCAGCTACGTATGCCACATATAGAAAAAAATTCGAAGCAAATACGCAATGTAGTGAATGGTAAGTTATAATAGCCATAACAAATCCACAATAATACCCTAACAATAATCACCTATTTAACATTTGCCGAGTGTAGTTGGGGACACTCGGCAAAACCACCTGTTTGCCGAGTGCTGCGTGTTTGACACTCGGCAAACACTAACGGCTGGCACGGTTCCGTTAACGGACGCGTCGTGTGTGGGGCACGTGACCTTATTTGCCGAGTGCATAAAGTGGGGCACTCGGTAAATATGCTGTTTGCCGAGTGCCCCCGCCTAAGGCACTTGGCAAATAATAGTTTTGCCGAGTGTGTTGTTTCGCCGACTGTTTTACTCATTGCACTCGGCAAATATGTTTTTTTTGCCGAGTGCCCGTGTTAGTGCCCTCGGCAAACCCTTTTGCACTCGGCGTATAGCCGATTTCCGGTAGTGATCGGTCAAGTGCAACTGCAAATTCAAGTAGGATTAATATTCCACTCTAGTTAGCCAAATTTGGCCAGCTAGCAAAAATTTCCTTTCAAATATTAGGAGTAAATTAACTGCTTGTCAGATATATGGAGCCTGTTATATATGCCTCTCTTAAATATATACTGCCTATCGAATTCTGATATATATAAGGAATCCATTGCCAAGGATGTGCATGGAATAGTTTCCCTTGAGGCAGACGCTATTGATCTGATGTATTGCCCTGGCGAAAAAAGGGGGAGTGGGGTTCATTGGCGGTACCAGAAATTTGCAGCTACGTATGCCACATATAGAAAAAAAATTCAAAGCAAATACACAATATAGTGAATGTTAAGTTATAATAGCCATAACAAATCCACAATAATACCATAACAATAACCACCTATTTAACATTTGCCGAGTGTAGTTGGGGACATTCAGAAAAACTACCTGTTTGCCGAGTGCTGATTGTTTGACACTCGGCAAGCACTGAGGGACGACACGGTTCCGTTACAGACACATCGTGTGCGGGGCACGTGACCTTGTTTGCCGAGTGCCTAAAGTGGGGCACTTGGCAAATATGCTGTTTGCCGAGTGCCACACCTAATTTTTCTAAGTCTGTTGTTTTTGTCGAGTGTTTTAATCATTGCACTCAGCAAATATGGTTTTTTCCGAGTGCCGTGTTAGTGCCCTCGGCAAACTCTTTTGCACTCGGCATATAGCCGATTTCCGGTAGTGATCGGTCAAGTGCAACTGCCAATTCAAATAGGATTAATATTCCACTCTAGCTAGCCAAATTTTGCCAGCTAGCAAAAAAATATCTTTCAAATTTTGGGAGTAAATTAACTTCTTGCCAGATATATGGAGCCTGATATATATGCCTCTCTTAATTATAGACTGCCATTTATGATGACATTGGAGCGAGCATTTTTTACATATCTTCAGCGTATCGAATTCTGATATATATAAGAAATCCATTGCTAAGGATGTGCATGGAATAGTTTCCCTTGAGGCAGTCATTGTTGATATGATGTATTGCTCCGGCAAAAGAAAGAGGGAGTGGGGTTGTCGGTATCCTGACCCGGCGGTCCGGACCCAACTAGTGATGATGCTGCGTGTTTCCTCGTCCCAGATGTTGATGCAAGAGGCAACACAGTAACGCACGGATTTATCCTGGTTCCGGCCGTGGAGCCGTACATCCAGCAAGGGGGTGTGCGAGGGCACTGTATTATCTTGCACTGGAGGTGCCTGTAGTAGGGGGTACAGGCGAGGCGATAGAGGGAGGGAAGCTCCCAAGTCTCTGCTAGAGAAGGAGTTGATTGAGGCGTGTGCCAACATCGGAGGCTCAGTGGTGCTGAGTGTTGCGTACTATCGAATGGATCCGACCGCGACCCCCTTAAAGGAAGCCCGCCTCCTCCTTTTATAGACACAAGGAGGGACAGTGTACATGTGCAGGGGATCGTGGAAGTCGTCGTCTTTCTCCCAAATCGCGGGGGTGCAGTGGTCGAGCACTGTGGGAAGTACATTGTGGGGCATGGCGTCGGATGTGGCAGTCGTCCTGGGCATCGTCCTCGGCCTTGTGGAGATCGCACCGGCATCCTGACAGCCCCAGCAGGCGGCGTGGTCGTCGCTGTAGGGTGTACCGTCTTCCAGATGTGGCGTGGCGGCATTCCATGGGCCCTGCAGGCCAGGGTCTTGCATATATATGTTCGCCAGCGGTAGTGGGGCACGTGGCAGTCCCGGCCCCCATGGGTGGAGTGCTAGCGTGTGCGGTAAGGGGGTTCGGGAGTCACGTGGAGGTCCCGGACCCCTCGAGGGGGGAGGTCCAGGCCTCCAGCTGCTAGTGCTAAGCATCCCTCCTCGGGGGAGACGTGGCGACGCCGGATCCCTTCCCGAGCAGGGGACGGGTCCGGGGCCATTGGTGTGGTGAGGTGGAGTCCGGACAGCAGGAGTTGGCAGAATAGTAACGGGAGCTATGCCGAGCACGTCTCGTACCACGTCGCAGATTTCCACAGTGTTGCCACAGCGTCTGGGATGGCGGAGCAGTGACCGTAGTTGGCAGACGGGACTCCGGTCATAGGCCCTGTGGGGAATGGCGGCCTGACGCCGTCTGTCCTGGGCGCTGTGGAGGAGTGGTTGTCATTTAATGCCTCCGTACGACGGGTGGGTGAGCGGAAGGGCCGTTTGTCCCTTTCGTCGAGGGGTGGCCTCGAGCAAGACGGAGATGATTCGGCCCACTCGAGAGTAGGTTCGCTACCCTCGAGCGAGGCAGAGATGATTCGCCTCCCCAAGGGTAGGCTCGCTACCCTCGAGCGAGGTGGAGATGCGGGGCGCTGTCGAGGATCTCGATGGGAGCCCTCGAGCGAGACAGAGATCACCCCGCGGGTCCGAGGGGGTGCGGATGGGCCGCGTGCTGGGCTTCTTTGAGTCCTTTCCTTTCTTCCAGATTGGAAGGAGGCCGTAGGCCTTCGTGGGCTCAGTTGCCTAATATGTGTTTGCGTTTTTAGGGTGATTTTAGTACCCCGATTAGGGTGCCCCTAATCGTGGTCCCCGACAGTAGCCCCCGGGGCTTTGGTAGAGTCAGGGGATTCGGCCAAAGGGTATTTTGGCGATTTTACCCCTTGACATGATCAATCGGTGCTGCGCTCCCGCTAGGCGCACCCGGGTGCAGGCCCGGCGGATGTGACAACTCGTCGGTCGGGGCAGTGCGCCTGTGGAGAGAGTATTCCGAGGCACGTGCCCCTTTTTGTTTTGTTCCGGGGACGAGACGCGTCAGCATGCTGAATGGGCCAGGGCCACGATGGCACCTGCCGCTCTACACCCGGTGCTTTTGCCGCGCTGTCCCGCGCTCAGGGTCTCGGCCCCGCTTTCCCTGGTTGCCTTGCGATGCGCCGTTCGAGGGCAGTCGGCTAGCGCCAATGCTGCGCCGCTCAACGTCCAAGGGCTCAGCTTTGCTTTGTCCCATCATGTCTCAGCACGGTAACCGAGGGTATCTTTCGCTCGTGGGGAGCCACGCCGTCACGGGCGGTCCAAGCCTTCGCCCTTCGACAGGCTTGAAGCTTGGCGCCCGACGCAGCTATAAATAGGGGACTTGGGACTCCCTTTCCTCTCCAACTTCCCTGCTCTTACTTCTAGCATCGCCTAAGTCTCATAATGTTTTCCTTTGCCTTTCACGACTGGCCCCCAGATGGGGTGGCCTGGCTTTTTTAGGCTTTGATGCTAGAAGAATGCTTGCGAGCGGTGGGGGAAAGCTGGAGAGGGCGTGTGCACCATCCCTTAGCTTCAGTGGGATTAGCAGCAGAGCATTGGTCCCGTGGGGTCCTGCTTCTGCGATGTCCCTTAGCCTGAAGGGGGGTTGAGACGCCTGACCATGGCGTTGGTGCCAGGTTTGGTGGCCGTTCTTCGCATCCTCCCTCCTGGCGACAATGTCGCTCTCGGGATATGGTGTGGAGGGTGCTGTCCGCCAGCTTGACCCCTCGCAGGGTCTTCGGTGGAGGAGATGCTAGAAGAAAGCTTGCGAGGAGGGCATCCCGCTGGACCCGTGCGGTCTTTGGGCTGCTCCTTGCAATCCCGAGCAGCCTTGCCGTCGCGCTGGCCAAGGACTCGGTGCTCTTCATCAGCGTTCACTCCTCCCCAAGACAGGGAAAATTGCCACGCAGGTGGCAATGTGTTTGTACTTTTCGACGGCTTTAAGCCGGTAACCCTTTGTAATCTTTGTTTGTAAAGATCAATGAAGTCTCCTTCTCCTTCGCGGAGAGGACGACCAAAAGTGTATGGGTGGGTACCACCCCTGCAGGGGATTTTGGTCCTCAAATGTGTGAAGTTTCCTCTCTGGGGGCGCGTCAGCGCACCCGCGGGTGTAGCCCCCGAGGCCTTGGAGGAGTGTTTGCACTCGTCCAAGGGCCATAAACGTCGTCCTGCTTGGTTCCTTCACTGAGGTGGCTGTCCAGCATCTTTTTCAGCCGGCATCGGCACTCCTTTCAGCCGGCCTCGGCGTTTTTCGTGCTGGCACAGCGACCCAGTGTCCGGCTGAACCATCTGGCAGGCGCGCGTCAAGAGTGGGGGTTTTGGTTAAACACATGGAACTTCATAATCGACGGTCGTCGATCCATTCGAGGGTGCGGCCTGAGCCGCGGTGTGCGAGGAGGCCCCGAGCCCCGGCCTGCGTAAAGGCGTTCGGGGAACTCTCGACTTTTATTATGACCCTCGTCGCCCTTCCGCAGGGAGGAGGGGTGAAGCGGACCATGCTACCCATGCCCGGGCCGCGAGCTATGGCTGCTTCAGTGAGCTGTTATTGGGTATTTCAAGTGGACGTCCGTGCCCCGTTTGATAAGGGTTGGCTCATGGTCCATGGACACGTCACATAAAGCGCTCGCAAAGGTTCGCTAGGCGGGGTTCGGACCCATTCGATAGGGTCCGAGGGCTCGATGCTCTCCCTCGATGGGATCCCCCTGCTAGGCCCCCTCGACTGGCCTTGAACACTACGTAGGACGTCTCGAACTATACGTTCGAGGGTAGCTTGTACGGTACATCTATGCAGTCCCTGACTCTGGCGATCTGGGGCGCCTGTCGAACCCTCGACGGGCCAGGCTTCGAACCCCTGATCAGTAAGGCCTCGGAATAAGGTTCCCTCGAGGGTGAAGAGCCCCCGAAAGGAATATTCCATCACGGTTCGCAAGCGGCGCGGAGTCGCTGGTCGTGTGCGCGGGTCTTCCGCTGGTCATGGGCGACGTGGCCCGGTACGTGCGGTGCAGTGCGGGCGCGCCTTTTCAGACAACTACCTCGGGTAGATGAAGTGGCATGGGCGGCGGCTGACGGATGGAACAGTGCAACAGTCCCGCCGCGCCCATTGGTTACTGCACCGTAATTATTGCCAAGTGCGCGCGTGGGAGACTCCGCGATTGTGGGGCCCAACCGTCAGCGACGGCAAAATCTACCGCATTGAATGCAGCGGATTCGGGCCATGGCGGCGTATCCGCCTGTTTTGATGGATAAAAACAGGGAAGGGGGATTGTTTGGGCTTACCTGGCCATTTTGCCTTCGTCTTCCCTGCCTTTTGCGCCTCCCCTGCTTCCTGAGCCCGGAGCCGAGAGCGAGAGGAGGAAGAAGGAGAGAGTGGCGGATCCTAGAGCGGACCGCTGTGAGTGTGTGCCAGCAGCTCGGGGGGGGGGGGGAGGGCACCGTGTCTGGTAGCTCGATGATCAGCCGCCTACGAGCGCTAGGTGGTCGGATCGCCGAGCACGCCAAGAGCAGCTTCCACCTTGGTGTCTTGCGAGCCCTCGTCATGGCCTCGACGCACTACATCATGGACCTCTAGAGGATATCATCGGGGTACGTCATCCCATCCGACGCCGATGCGAATGCTGCATCGACCATCATGGATGATGCCGACGCCACTGCCGAGTAGTTTGCCACCTTCCTGGCCGCGAAGCTGGAAGCCGACACCCCCCCCATAGTCGAATTCGATGCCGCTGAAGACCCACAAAGGTGGGATGATAACCTGTAGGTAGTGTAGGCCTCGGAGCCCATGTAATGATTTAGTACTTTATCGTAATAGTACTTCTGGATTAAGTAATTCGTAATTATGAATCGACAGTGTGGCCCATCGATGCCTTGTGCGTTCGAACCCTCGTTTTCTCTACTCTATTTCCGTGTTCTCGCATGCGACTTCGGTAAACTTCTGCGAGGAATTTTGCGTTCATAAGAGACTTAGGCATGAGGTGGTGAGGGGGGTGCCGTATCCCGGAGGCATAGGCGGCCCCATGACTCGGCCGGCCTCGTACCGTAGTTGCTTATGCCTCTGTTGACGCTTCTTAAAGCGCCAATTTACGTACCGCAAGCGCACGGATCGTGTATAGCTTTTCCCTTAGAGTATTCCCCCAAGGTTTATCAATCCACGGAACAAGTGTATTACTATGCTTAACTAAGGACTAATGATGTTAGTAAAAGATCTATATTGAATGATTGAGTGTGAAATAGATCTAATCTAACCAATCTAATCTAATCTAGACTAGTGAGCAATGATAGATGTGTGCACAAGATATGAAGAGCATTTGTCCATAGGGTCTAGGATCACTAGAGATGTAATCGCCAAGCAACGAAGAACAGATCTAATCTACCAAAGGTGTGTTCCAAGATCAAAACCTTTCCCTCTCGCATACTGTCACTACACGAGGATAATCGGTAACGAATCAACAAGAACACGATAGTTGATGTAATCTACGTAAACCATGCAAGAGCAAAGCAAACTCAAAGCCAAGTCGCGAACTATTAGGCATCAAAGCATCATCAACAAGAATCGTGATAGATCAATCTCATAAAGGATTCGGCAATTACAACTCAAGATCTCCTTACAACCCCATGAACAAACGAGGACTTTACCCCATGAAGCTAAGCGAAGCGTAGTCGATCATGGTGACGAAATCTCCGGCAAGGGATGGATCCCTTGCTGTCCTCCAACTTGCAGCGGCGCCGAGGGACGATGAGGTCTCCGGTGTCGCCTTTCTCTTGTGTCTAACTCGAATGTATCTCTGGATGCTCTTCTCTGCGATCTCTGCGATCTTTTCTGCTGCCCTCCTGCAATCTCCCTTTTTTGACGGCGGCTTCGGGGTATTTATAGGTAGATATGGTCGGTGGTTTTGGTAAAACATAGATTAGGGTTGACGCATACTTCATGCCGAAGAAAACCAAGACCGATTGGGCTCCGAAAAGGGCTAGGCCGGCCGGCCCAAGGACTCCAAGCCGGCCGGCCTGGGCCTTTTCTGGCCCCTTTCGGTCCCATCTTTTGCGTGTTGATTCTTCCTTTTATTCCTCATCTTAGCCCAGTTGTAACCATGCGTCAAAACATCTCCAAAAATGTCCCAATTCCTGTCAAAATACAACATGCTCCAAAATCCAGGACAAAATCGAAAATGGTCAAGTTCGGGTGCCAAGTGGCGGGTTAGTACATGAATCATCCCGAAGAATTTACCAAAACGACTCCTAATTGTATAATAAAATGGATACTTAAGGAGTGCCAACATTCCCCCCATGCTTAGGTTTTGCTCGTCCTCGAGCAAATCAAATCATCAAGTCCTTCCATGGGTTGCTCAAGAGTTCTCGAACTGCAAAATTTACTTATGCAAACAAATCTAACAATATTTCTTCAAACAAAGGTCAGAGGAGCAGCAAGGATAATCATATCATGGGTGTTCCAAAACTCATCCAATATTACTCCACAACTCTTACCTTTAGCCGGCAACTCGAATATCGACAACACTTGCTTTTCTTGCCATCCTTGGAGGTTTTTCTTTCTCTTTTTTTTATTTAAGAAACAAAATACCCTGCAACAAAGGTTAGACCAAAAATTCTTGCACAAGTCCTTTCATGTCTCTCAATATAAGTGGCTATCCTATTTTTATTTGCAAGCTCTCATCTCCCGAAAGTCTCTCAAGTATAAAGTGGGGCTATAGGTGAGGCTTAGCAAAGTATATACATATATTGTCAAATTAAGAAAACCTTCTAATGATTGCTTACCTTCCGAGCCAATGATCATGAGAGTTTCTCCATAATGTAAAGGGTTCAAGGGTAAGAAGATTTAGAATGGTGGACATGTGCAAAGGCATAAAAAGATTGACTTCAAGGCACAAGCATCGTCCTTGTTGTCGGATTGCACATGGTTGGAATTGAGGATATTGTTCTCAAACAACAAGGTGATATCTCTTTGCACTTCTCTAACCATAGAATCCCTTCCTTTATTTTTTTCCTTCTATTCTCATACTTTTTTTCTTTTCTCTTTCTTCTTCTCTTTTTTTCTTCTCTCCCGAATTTTCTCTCTCTGTTCCGACCCTTTTCATAGGACACTTTCTATAAAACATAGATAGGCAAATCTCCAAAGTGTCTCCCTGAATTTTTGGAGCCCGAACCGAGACCAGAGAGGCCTAGGCCGGCCGGCTCAAGAGGTGTAGGCCGGCCGGCCTGGGGCTTTCCCAGGTCGGATTCGGTCCGTCTTCCAGTACTCCTTCCTTTCTTCATCCCAAAGTTATATTTTATACAAATCATACGCAGGAACAGAACGTATCCTCATAATTGGGTTGTGGTCAAGGAAGACGATAATAAACAAGATAATCTCGGGTTCGGGTTTTGGAATCCGGTAGATTTCATGAGTTATTCCAATGAGGAATTCTCATTACCGAATATTGACGTAGCTAGCAATTCAGAGATGAAAAATACGGACATGATCATTGCTCGAAATTAAAACTCCCAAGAGAAAGAAATCCTAACTCAACTCAATGTACATCCAATACTTATGGTGGGACGAATATAGCTTGTGGATGATAGGATTTTTACTCTCAACTTGCCAAGAACTTGATCAACCTTATGTTTGTAGGGGTTTTATTATTTTTATGAAATTAAAGTCCTCCAAATCATGCCTTACTCGCAAGTGTAATCAAAACCAAGCGCTAAATCAAAGCTTAAGTGTGGGTATTAACATGGATGAATAATCTACTAAGCTCCACAAATACGAAATAATTTTCATGACAACGCTCGTGAACAATTGCTTTAAAGAAAATAAAGTAAAACTGAATGCATAAATAAAATTGCACGATCCAACAAAAACAAAGACTCTTTTTATTTTGTTTTCATGACTCAACACTAATTTAAGACTCACTCTCACACATGCGAAAAATAAAGCACACAATGCTAAACTATGACTCTCACACATGCGAAAAATAAAGCACACAACACGACAAACTTTTGAGTAAACAAAGACCAAAATTCAATCTAGGAGCCGTCACACCTCCCCCCCATGCTTAGATTATGCGGCGTCCTCGTCGCAATGATATAAAAGACGGGTGTGACGCTCGTCGGCGTTCTCAACGGCACCTCAGGCAATTGCATCTTGGACGCCCTCCTCCTTGCTTTTGTAGATCTCCGACCATCCCAAATAACTTCCTTATATTGCGGACAAGGAAGTTGTAGTCTTTTTCGCCCAAGCTCTCGATGTCGTCCATCCTTTGATCCATTGCCACGGTTTGATCGTGACACCTATCGATGGTGGTGCGGAGATCCGCGATTTCATTGCGGCACTTGAAACAGCACCCGAAGTGATGCCCGCCGCTGTTGGCACTGTCATCTTCGGGTTCGTCGTCGTCCTTCTTCTTCTTGCCGCTATCACCTCCGGAGGGGTCGTCTTCCTCTTTTCTCTCCTCTTCGGCCCACCCCGGCCAATCATCATCGTAGCCACGACCGGTGGCACCCCATGAACCAGGGCTCATGATGCTCTCCCAATTGCTGTCCCCCGCATAATCCTTCGGCTCCGGGGTGTGCTCGATGTAGTTCTTTCTTTTGACTCCGAGGAGGCGCAAGGAACGCCTAGGTGTGGGTGGCTTTTTGTCTTGTCGCTTCTCGCCTTCGTCTTCGTCGCTGCTGATGACGACGACCACCCTTTGGGCTTGAGCTAGCCTCTCGTTGTACCATTGACGGCCCTTCCCTCCGACGCTCATCCGTGCTTGGGTATTGAATTTCTTCGGAGGGGCCTTCGCTTCACATCGCTTTGCTTCAACAAGGAGGGGCTGCGCACCGGTTGCCGAGATGGGGCTAGGCGTCTTTGGCGTGGGGGTGTCAGGCGTCCAAGCCCTCTCCTCGATCTCCATTGCTGCAATCGTGGCTCTTGCGCTCGCTGAACCGGCCATTGTCGACGTCTCTCTCGAGGTGGTGGTGTAGATTGAAAAGTATGAGAGAATAGATCTACCCTGCCCCTCTATTTATGTCCCGAAAAGACTTGGACGAAAAGTCCAAAATCTATTCGGTTTTGGCATGCGAAATCTATAAGGCACAGGTTTGAAATTTTCTTATCTCGCACCTACCAAAAATTGAGACCGATTCGCACACGAGGAGGCTTAGGCCGGCCGGCCTAGGGGTGTTGGGCCGGCCGGCCCAGGGGGTTTTTCAGCCCCCTGGACTCCAACTTTTTCCGAGGTGCCCTCCAACAAATTATGAGTCTATGTTTTACTCGAAGTTCGTCCAAAATAAAAATAAAACTACAAAAATAAAATCTAAAAGAGAATATTTTCAAACTTACCTTGCTTAACGTCGTTAGGCTTGACGTTCTGGTTCCTCCTCCATGGTGTATATGTCGATGTAATGAAGGGGCACGACGTCGGGCTCCAAGAATACCTTTAGTCGCTGTCCGTTCACCACATATTGGTCACCTTTCGCATCCATGATTGTCACCGCTCCCGTGGGTGAAACTGAGTGTACGACGTACGGTCCATCCCATTTGCTTTGCAATTTTCCTTTGCCAAAGAGTTTGAATCTTGAATTGTAGAGTAGGACCTTGTCTCCTTCTTTGAATTCCTTGTTTTGTAATCGTTTGTCGTACCATCTCTTCATCCTTTCTTTGTAAATTGATGCACTATTGTACGCTTTCAATCTTAACTCCTCCAATTCGCTTATTTGGATTCTCCTTTTAATTCCAGCGGCTTCCGCATCAAAGTTCATTTCCTTCATTGCCCAATACGCCTTATGTTCTAGCTCAACCGGCAAGTGGCATGTTTTTCCATAAACAAATTGATAAGGAGTCATACCAATCGGGGTTTTATGTGCCGTACGATATGCCCATAGTGCATCATCTAGTCTCTTCGACCAATCTTTTCCTCCTTTTAACACGGTCTTCTTTAAAATGTCCTTCAATTGCTTGTTCGAAGTTTCCGCTTGTCTGTTTGTTTGGGGGTGATAAGCCGTGGACACTCTATGTTCAATTCCCAATTTCTTCAAGCATTTACCAAAGTCTTTGCCCGTGAAGTGTGTTCCTCCATCGCTTATCAAGATTCTCGGTACGCCATATCGAGGGAAGATTACCGATTTAATCATGTGTATGGACTCCTCCGTTGATGCCTTCCGACATGGCATAGCTTCAACCCATTTCGAAACATAGTCCACCATCACCAATATATGCTCAAATCCATGTGAGTTCACAAATGGTCCCATGAAATCGATTCCCCAGACATCAAATAGATCTATTTGTAAATTGTAGTTCAATGGCATGGCATTCCTTTGCGAGATATTCCCCGTCTTTGGCAGTCCGGACAAGTCGAAACGAATCTTTTCGCATCTTCATGCATCTCGGGCCAATAGAATCCACTAGCCCATACCTTAGCTTGAGTTCTAAAGTGCCCATAATGTCCTCCATATCCCGATGAGTGACACTTTCTTAGAACTTCTTCACGTTCCTCTCTCAGTATGTATCTTCTTAGGACTCCATCTTCTCCATATCTATATAAGTATGGTGGATCCCAATAGTATTTTCTTCTTTCCGTGATCACTCTTCTCTTTGCATTCTTGTCCAAGTGATCCAAAGGCATCCCTTTTATTGCCCTTATTATTTCATTCATCCAACTATCTTTGTCGAGAATTCTATATAGGTGATCATCTCTCATTTGATCCTCGATAGGTTCTTTTTCATCGTCTCCATGGTTCATCCTTGATAGGTGGTCGGCCACAACATTTTCCGCCCCTTTCTTGTCCCTTATCTCTACATCGAATTCTTGTAGCAATAGGATCCATCGAATCAAGCGTGGTTTAGCATCTTTCTTGGACAAGAGATACTTGATTGCCGCATGGTCGGTATAAACTATCACCTTAGAGTTTACTATGTATGATCTGAATTTTTTCGAAGACGAATACCACGGCAAGCAATTCTTTCTCCGTTGTTGCATAATTAACTTGGGCTTCATTGAGAGTCTTGCTTGCGTAGTAGATAGCATTTACCTTCCCCTCTTTCCTTTGTCCAAGGACGGCTCCTACGGCGTAATCGCTTGCATCGCACATGATTTCAAAAGGTAGATTCCAATCCGGAGGTTGCATGATAGGAGCACTTATGAGAGATTGCTTGAGTGTTCGAAATGCGTGAAGACAATCACTATCGAAGATGTATTCCACATCTTTTTGAAGAAGTTGTGTCAATGACTTGGTGATTTTCGAAAAATCCTTTATGAACCTCCTATAGAATCCGGCATGACCGAGGAAGCTCCTCAAAGATTTGATATCCGTAGGTGGTGGCAATTTTTCCACGGTTTCTATCTTCGCTCTGTCCACCTCTATCCCTCTCTCGGAGATAACATGACCGAGAACAATTCCTTCTTTCACCATGAAATGACACTTCTCCCAATTAAGCACAAGATCAACCTCTCCACATCTTTTAAGAACTTTCTCCAAATTTGCCAAGCAATCATCAAAGCTAGTACCATGCACCGAGAAATCATCCATGAATACCTCCATAATCTCTTCTATGAAATCTGAAAATATAGCCATCATGCACCTTTGAAAAGAGGCGGGCGCATTGCACAACCCAAAAGGCATCCTCCGATATGCAAAAGTTCCATACGGGCAAGTAAATGTGGTCTTATGTTGATCATCCGGATGAATAGGTATTTGGAAGAATCCCGAGTATCCGTCAAGGTAACAAAAGTGTGAATGCTTTGCCAACCTTTCTAGCATCTCGTCAATGAATGGTAGTGGAAAATGATCCTTCCTCGTTGCCTTATTCAATTTTCTATAATCGATGCACATCCTCCATCCCGTGATGGTTCTTTGTGGTATCAATTGCTCCTTCTCATTTTTCACAACCGTGAGTCCTCCTTTCTTTGGAACGCAATGAACGGGGCTTACCCATTCACTATGTGGCACGGGGTATATTATTCCGGCATTCAACAATTTGATAACCTCCTTCTTCACCACATCACGCATTGCATGGCTCAACCTTCTTTGATGCTCTACGACCGGCTTGTATTGCTCCTCGAGTTGTATACAATGTGTGCAAAAAGCGGGGCTAATACCTTTCAAGTCGTTAATCGAGTAGCTGATCACCTTTTTGTGCTTCTTCAATAAATTCAGCAACTTCTCCGTCTCTTCCAAGCTCAATTCGTCGCTAATAATCACCGGAAAAGTCTTGCCATCTCCCAAAAATTCATATTTCAACCCCTTGGGGAGTGGCTTCATCTCAACATCGGGCGCACCATCCTCTTCTTGATCTAACTCTCCAATGTCTTCAAATTTTTCTTCCTCCAAATTCCCGTGTTGTGGCTTCAACTCTTCCATCGTTTCCACTAGTTCTTCGTCTTGATTATCTTGAGCGTCTTCGTTCTCCAAAGCGCGTTGGAGAGGATCCCTGAAAGAATAAATGGAACGAACGCTCTCTACCTCTTCGTTATCAAGAGGTAGAGGTGAAGCAATAGACGGTTTTGAATGAAATTCGAATGAGCGCTTCTCTCCATCTAGATCAAAAGTGACAATCCATTTTCTAACATCTAGAACAGCATTTACTAATTTGAGAAAGGGCTTTCCAAGGATTATGCCTTCTTGCTCATCATCACTAGCATTAATCACAAAAAACTCGGTAGGAATTTTTTTACCCGCTATGGCAACATTTAGATTTCTAAGCACTCCTAGCGGTTTGATTAATCTACCATCTCCCATGATCAATTTAATGATTGTGGCATCTAGGTTTGATGTTTCGTTAAAAAGCTCAACATAAACTTTGGAACTCATCACACTAACATGGGCGCCAACGTCACATAAAACATTGCAACATTTTATTCCTTCTATCATGCAATCAACGCGAGGTGTAGGTGATGGGTTACCTTCGCCTTGATCGCTTCAAATCGCATATACTTGGGCTATGTGTGCGTAGGGTGATGATTCCGAGTTCACTCCTAGGGTCCTTTTGATCTCCAGCACTTTGTCCAAGTCAATCTCTTCCTCTTTTTCTTCAAAAAGTTTCCGAATAATATCACCGGCTGATTCCTTGCCAAATGTGTATCCCGTGTGATTATCCAGCGGGAAGTCTTCAGCTATCACCTTCGCCATTCCTCGCTGATTTGGATGCGGTCTTGCTTTGTCGAACAATTTTCCGAAGTCAATTGGTATCCAATCCATTTGCTCGAATTCCCTTAGCGATTTGGCGGTGCCCATGGTTCTTCCTTTCTTTTCCGGGTCGTCTTTCGTTGCACTCCGGATCGATGCTTCTTCATCGTGGTTTGTCCCTATGACTTTCCCATGCTTCGGTTGTTCTTCCCTCACTTCCGATGCCTCTTTTCTGAAAATTCCAGCAAGCACCCGCACTTGAGACTCTTCCTCGGAGCTTGCCAAACATCGTTTTTCCCAATCTCTTCGCATGGCCGCCCCCTTGCTGATTTTTTGTAGGAGTTGGGCAGCTTCCGTGAGTGTTTTCTCCATGAGATCTCCTCCTGCACACATTTGGACAAACTGCATGCACTCGGGGGTTAGGGAAAAGTAAAAGGTATGCAGGAGTACTTCACCGGAAAATCCGAGCTTCGGTCCTTGTTCAATCAATCCATTGAATCTATCCCATGCTTGATCTATCCCTTCTTCTTCTCCCTGCGCGAAGTTGATCACTTGCTTCCGAATATGTTGAACCTTGCTTAACGGAAAGAACCGCTCGCAAAATTTCTTCATCAAGTCATCCCAATTTCCTTTTACCTCGAAGGATGCAAGTGCAAACCATCTTCTCGCTTGTTCTGCAAGTGAGTATGGGAAAAGATTCCATCTAAACCAAGCTAGCGGAACTCCGTCTTGTTGTATCGTGTTGCATAGCATTGTGAACCACTTGATATGTCTATATGGATTGTCTGTCTCATCTCCTCTAAAGGGGTTTGCCGCCGCCATCTTGATAATTTGAGGCTTGATCTCATACTCGGTGGCTCGCAACACCGAATCTGATTTTTGCATGTCGAAGTCCTCCGATCGCGGGCTTGCATAATCCCTTAGTGATTTTTCTCCTTCCTCCACGTGTTGAATGAGATGGCCCATCTAGACAATCAAAACAAAAACAAGAAAATAAAAATTTTCTAGGGAAAAGGTTAGGTGTTAGTGACCAACAAAATTAATACAAAGTTAAACGTAGCAAAATCGCTTGTTCCCCGGTAACGGCGCCAGAAAAGCTTGTTGACGCTTCTTAAAGCGCCAATTTACATACCGCAAGCGCACGGATCGTGTATAGCTTTTCCCTTAGAGTATTCCCCCAAGGTTTATCAATCCACGGAACAAGTGTATTACTATGCTTAACTAAGCACTAATGATGTTAGTAAAAGATCTATATTGAATGATTGAGTGTGAAATAGATCTAATCTAACCAATCTAATCTAATCTAGACTAGTGAGCAATGATAGATGTGTGCACAAGACATGAAGAGCATTTGTCTATAGGGTCTAGGATCACTAGAGATGTAATTGCCAAGCAACGAAGAACAGATCTAATCTACCAAAGGTGTGTTCCAAGATCAAAACCTTTCCCTCCCGCATACTGTCACTACACGAGGATAATCGGTAACGAATCAATAAGAACACGATAGTTGATGTAATCTAAGTAAACCATGCAAGAGCAAAGCAAACTCAAAGCCAAGTCGCGAACTATTAGGCATCAAAGCATCATCAACAAGAATCGTGATAGATCAATCTCATAAAGGATTCGGCAATTACAACTCAAGATCTCCATACAACCCCATGAACAAACGAGGACTTTACCCCATGAAGCTAAGCGAAGCGTAGTCGATCATGGTGACGAAATCTCCGGCAAGGGATGGATCCCTTGCTGTCCTCCAACTTGCAGCGGCACCGAGGGACGATGAGGCCTCCGGTGTCGCCTTTCTCTTGTGTCTAACTCGAATGTATCTCTGGATGCTCTTCTCTGCGATCTCTGCGATCTTTTCTGCTGCCCTCCTGCGATCTCCCTTTTTTGACGGCGGCTTCGGGGTATTTATAGGCAGATATGGTCGGTGGTTTTGGTAAAACATAGATTAGGGTTGACGCATACTTTGTGCCGAAGAAAACCGAGACCGATTGGGCTCCGAAAAGGGCTAGGCCGGCCGGCCCAAGGACTCCAGGCCGGCCGGCCTGGGCTTTTTCTGGCCCCTTTCGGTCCCATCTTTTGCGTGTTGATTCTTCCTTTTATTCCTCATCTTAGCCCAGTTGTAACCATGCGTCAAAACATCTCCAAAAATGTCCCAATTCCTGTCAAAATACAACATGCTCCAAAATCCAGGACAAAATCGAAAATGGTCAAGTTCGGGTGCCAAGTGGCGGGTTAGTACATGAATCATCCTGAAGAATTTACCAAAACAACTCCTAATTGTATAATAAAATGGATACTTAAGGAGCGCCAACAGCCTCGCATCTGTTTTTCCCAAGTATGCGAGAAACTTAGATACGGAATTTTTTCGAAAAAATGTTGGCGATTTTTTGGGGACGTTCGGCGGTTCCCCCCGTAGTAGCCCCCGAGGGAGGCTTGGCTTTGCCGAGGGTAAAGCCAGGCGTACCTCAGCGTTCGTGCGCATCCGAGCCCCCGAGGATTCGGAAGGTTCCCAGAAAATAAATAAGTGAATTGTACTCCTTTTTATTCCGGGAAATACGAGTACAAACAGTGTACAAAAGTGTTTGGAATTTCAAGGATAGAAGCGACGTAGCTTAGCCTGAATGTTCCAAACATTAGTTTTGGGCGTGGTTCGTCGGAGTAGCTGCTCTGGTCGCAGCGGAGTTCGTCGGTGGCTCAACTGATCGGTTCGTCGGTGAGTCCACCGTGTTGTTTGCCGCGTCGTTGCCCCGCTCCGCCAGCTCAACC